>NC_059107.1:121013669-121322002 GCF_020740685.1 Jaculus jaculus
TAATACCTAACCTGAACCAGTGTGGAGCTACTTAAACTCCCTTTCCTAGATTACTTATACTTCATGTAAAGAATATTAATGTGGGGCTGGAGGGATTGCTTAGTGGTTAAGGGATTTGCTTGCAAAGCCAAAGACCCTGGTTCTACTCCCCAGGACTCATGCTAGCCAGATGCATAAGGGGGCACACATGTCTGGAGTTTGTTTGCAGTGGCTGGAGGCCCTGGTGCACCCTTTCTCTCTCTCTGTCTCTCTCAAATAAATAAATAATATTAATGTGTTTGACTGTAGTATGAGTCAAAGGCTCAGCCCCCCACCACATATGATGTCCCATTGACAGAGTGGTACAGTGTGTGCATCAAATCACCTTTCTAAAATATGGAACATGTTTAGTTCTGAACTAATCTGAGCTCAGTAATTTTGGTAATGAAAGCTTCCTGAGCACTGTCGTTCTACTTCCCACATACCATACAGCTTTATAAACCATTCTCCTTAAGATGGCAGCTGTCAAATATTTATTTAAAATTTAAATACATTATATTATATCTGACATTATTTTCTTCAATGTGTCACTTAAAGTTGTGTACTTATTGTGTTAAGTACACATCATTTTGAGAACCAAGCTAGACCATAAAAGGCAAATCCTATGAATATGTACCTTAGAGTTTTCAGAAACAAAACATGCATTCTACAAGGATGGAGAAGACCCCCCCCCTTTTGTTTTGCACTTAATAGGAAATGAAAGACATTGTTCCAGAATATTATTGTTTGTGTTGACAGGAGTACATGAATCAGAAATATGAAAGATAATGTTAACTATAGTAGATTGCCAGAGGATAAACCGGGCCTCTCTTCCATTCGATACAAATTGTGATGGGAATTTTACTCTGTATTTAGCAGCTTTACCAGTTTAACAATTTACTTAGTTTGTAATAGTCAAAATAATACTTTTCTTTGGGTGATTTATATCTCTTGTTTATATACTGCTAATAGTTTACTTAATCTGTTTTTAATTTATTTGTTTCTTAGTCTACTCTTCCTTCTTTCCTTTTTTCCTTCTTCTTTGTACTGGAAATTGAACCTAGTGCATTACACATCTTAGGTTAGTGCTCTAACATGGACATATATCTCTAGCTTTAACTAGTTTTACTATTTGATGTTTAAAAAGCTGAATAAAGGGCTGGAGAGATGGCTTAGTGGTTAAGCACTTGCCTGTGAAGCCTAAGGGCCCCGGTTCGAGGCTCCATTCCCCAGGACCCATGTTATCCAGATGCAGAAAGGGGTGCATGCATCTGGAGTTCATTGGCAGTGGCTGGAGGCCATGATGCAGCCATTCTCTCTCTCTCTCTGTCTCTCGCTGCCTCCGCTCTCAAATAAATAAATAAAAATTAAAAAAAAGCAAAAGGCTGAATAAAGCTTGTTCAGAAATAATACTATGGCTGTCTTATAAGTGGCCAACTTGAAGAAAAGTAATTATGTTTATGTTTGCAGTATTACATAATATTTAAACTAGGAATCTCATATGTTGGAAGATCTGTGGGTGCATTGACACAGTCAACTATTTCTGATAATAAAAAGCTACCAATATTTGAAAATTCTCTGTCCTTTGCTCTGTTCTTCTAGAGTTTGTGAGATAACCCCCAGATTATGTTAGTAAGAGTCCTTTGGCACTTATGTTTCCATCAGAAGTTATTTTGAACTTCTCCAGAGAATGTTGCTAGGGTATTTTAAAGCGTAAGAGGATGAAAATGGCTCTGTTTTTAGAGTTATTCTTATATATGTTTCTCCTTGATTTTTGTTTGTTTGTTTCTGATTCTCTTAGAACAGCCCAAAATAACAAGGGGATAGTTGTGGAAAAGGTTTTGATATGCTTTTTATAATATTCTTATGGACTTCTAGGATGAAATAACCTCTTATATATACCAAGTACACCTTTAACTTAAAATGCTTGTGCTACAATAAATGTTTATTGACATTTATTGACATTTAATTTAATTTTATCATAATGCTGCATACATAATTTCAAATGATGTAGTTTTCTGATTTTCATTTTTGGGGGCTGCTTTTTCTCTACCATAGGAGGTGAATAATAGGAAAATGAAGAAATAAATATTTCCTTCTATCCATGTGGGACCTCATTTTTTTAGAGTAATGAATATTCATAGGACTATATATCTTACTATAGGTTTTGGGTATCAGGAGTTTTCTGGAGTTCATGAAGTCTGTATAAAATCATATTATCTCTATGAACTTCAATGAAAACAGAACATCTCAGCCAAATCTAGCTAATTTATGAAGATGATCAGTAAAAAGACTTACAAAAATGTACAGTGATGTCAGTGTTCTTAAAAAATTCTTTATCATAACATCTTGTTATTGATCTTGTTTTAGTAAGTAATTGGCAGTAATAATATTATTTTAAATAAATTAATATATATTAAAACAGGTCTAAGTTTTAGTCATGCACAAATATTAATAGACATAACTCATGCATATGTGCACACAAATTACTATAGTTCTTAATGCATAGTAAGTGCTTACAGGAGCTATAGAGTGAAAAACCTAGAAAAACTGCCTTGCTTTCCCTTTAAATGTCCTCCTCAACTTGCCTTTTCCCTGAGTGCTTTTCTTTGAGCAACTGACTGCGTACAAAAAAGTTTATTAAAACTTTCTGTATAGTATATTACATTTAGATGAGAAAACAGCATTGTTTTCTGATGTATTTCCAGGGATATAGAGTGGATTAAGGGGTGATAGTTGTGGTGGGGAGCTGAAGGAAAATCATCAGTGAAAGAAACAGAATGAATAACTGTATAATCTTCATATAGCTTTCTTGAGTCTTAGTATTTTGCCATATTTGCTTCAATTTTTTTTCAAACCAATATGCTGTTCTATTCAAAGGAGATTGTGTCTTTTGTTAGGTATTTAGCGTGCTTACATTCTTGTGTGCCAAAATAGAGTAACATGTATATTATGTAGACCTACAGCTTATAGTGGTTTATAATGCTTTAAATTTCAATTTAAGAAATAAACTGCATTTCTTTTGTTTTTGGTTTTTGAGGTAGGGTCTCACTATAGCCCAAGCTGAGCTGGCATTCACTATGTAGTCTCAGGGTGGCCTCAAACTCATGGGGATCCTCCTACCTCTGCCTCCCAAGTGCTGGGACTACAGGCATGCACTATGCTCAGCTAAAGTGCATTTTTAAAGTTTACCTTTCAAAGAGATTCAGATTATCATATGTAACTATCATTGCTATTGCATAATACTTTTGTTTTTCGCCTGGATACATCACAGTATATTACTTTGTAGGATGATGGTCTTTGAGGTAGTCTATAGTTAAATATATTATTGGTTACTTTTCCCAGTGCTTTTTAAAAAAATACCTGAAAAAAAGTTAAGAAAGGAAGAGTTCATTTTGACTCACCATTTGGGGGGATACATTGCATTATGATGGGGAATACATGGTGGCTAGAGTGTGAGTCAGAGCATATCAACAGTAGGAAGCAAAAAGAGATGAATACCACAGCTCAGTTGGCTTTCTGTTCCCCCTACCTGGACCCCATCTCAGGAGAATGCTCTACCCATATTCATGTTGGTTCTTGCCTCATTCCCTAAACCTGTCTGGAAACATCTTTATGGACATACACAGATGTGTGTCTCCTGAGTGACTCTAAATCAGGTCAGTTGACATGAGAGATCAATCCACATATATGTCTTCCTCAAGTGTTTGAAAGCACCATTTTGAATAAGCATTCTTGTGTACAGTGTATGATTTTCTCTAGAGCTTGTATCTAAGAGTAGAATTCCTTGGTAAGGGATATCTTACTAGTTTTCTAATGTGAGCATCAAAAATTTGTGGCTTAAATCAGCACATTGTTTTCTTAAAAGATCTAGAGATCTAAGTCTGGCTTCACTGGGCTAACATCAATATGTGGGAAATCTCTAGAGCCTATCTTCTTGTTGTGGCCTGTGCCGCCTTCAGCTTTTTCAAAGCCAGCAGCAGAACACTTTAAATCTTCCCTTGTCTCTGACCTTTTCACCTCCTCATACCGTAAGGATTTTTGTGAGGCTAATGGGTCTCTTTGAATAATATTACCATTTCAAATCCATCACTGAGCCAAGTTTAAGTTTCTGTTTCTGGTGTGTGATGCAATTCATTCACAAGTTTCAGGTGTTATGCAGTGACAGCTTTGAGAAACCATAATTCTACCTACAGTGTTATATATACCTGCAACTTTAGTAAATGTCAACTAATTGATCTCCAATGTTGTTTCAAAAAGTGTTTTTTATAAGCAGTGCAAAAAAATCAGTAAACTTCCTTGTCATTATTTGTAATTTTCTAATTTTAGTACTTTTGCTCCTTTTTTAGATAAAAAAGGCTTTGATTTTTTCTTATTGTTAATAATACTGGACATTTTTCCTTTAGTACTTTGTCCTGCATTATTAATATTTTCTTGCATTATCATCATGTATGTGTGGTTGTATTGCTTTGTCTAGGAATAATTGCTCAAATTCCTTTCCACTGAGAGAGCCTTTTAACATCCTCTTATAATTTATTTTTCTAAGATTGACATTTTACTAGCCAACAATACTAGCATGATCTGCAAACTGAAAGATAATTATCAAAGGGAAAATTAAAGCTGGTTCCTATTTCACATTAATTGAAGTGAATACAGAGATTTATCAGCAAATTACCTGTGTATATAATGCTCTTCTTTGTATCCACACTAATTTAAAATATGCACATATTCCTAGAGTTATTAAGCTCATGAATGATTATAGCAAGAACATCGGTGCCTTTTGTTTATAATTAGCAGGCAGCTTTTCTTGTGATGCCTGATTCTATGTAAGTGATATTTGTGTCATTTTTGTAGTGCTTTCTTTTTATGGCACTAAAGACTGGATATTAAGTACCATCTTCCCAAACCATGCCCAAGAGTCAGATTGTTTTCCCACACATACCTTGAGGGAATCTCCCACCCCTGCCAGATGCACCTAGCAGATTTTATAACTGTTGTTTCATGCCTGGATTCTTTTCATAGATGTAGGATTCAGTTACAAAGCCCTTCCCCATGTATACCTTCTAAATGCATACAATGTAATCATAGTCCAGGCATGTTTTTATTTTAAAACCATAGTCCATGTCTTCCAAATTAAAATATATGACTTGCAGAATAAAGGTGAAATTGATTAGTCAATGTTTCAGATAATAATGCCCTTCTTGATCTAACCCCTGCCTCACCTTATTAATTTTCCATTAATTATGCCTTTCACTAACATTTTACTACTTGAAATTCTGTAAACATACTATGATTTTACCAGTTCAATTTGACTTTGAGATTCTTGTTACAGAAAACCAGCATCTATCTCTTGATTAGTATTGGTATTATTAGATCATAGCAAATCCCTCATAATGCTTCTTTAGTTGTGTGCTTTTAGCTGACAGTGGGGAAAGAGAGAACTAGTTTGGTCAGTGGATGTGAAGATGGGCTCTAAACCCATATGAACCATACTAATCAGCAGCATGCTGCCACAAGCTTGACAAAGTACATTGAAAGTTGGTTAACTATAGGTGCTTGAGTCTCTTTTGTGTTTCTTTTACAGAATACCATAGGGTAGACAAGTTATTTAGAAAAGTTTATTAAATTCTTGAATCTAGAGGTTGGATGTCCCAGAGCATGTTTCTTACGTCTGTACTGCTTTTGTAAAGGCCTTGTTGATGCTTTATAACATAACAGGTGGGCAAGAGGCTGGGAGCCAGAGAGGGCCAAGGAAGCCAAACCCACTTTTTATATATGAGTTTATAAAAACTCATTTCTTAGTAACCTAATTCACTCGCAGAAAATAACATGAGAATTGAGCCCTCCTGAGCTAAACTTCTTCCATTAGGTCCCTTGTCCCAACATTGCTGCATAAGAATATAGTTTCAACACATCAACTTTTGTGTGAGGTAGCCAAGCCAGACTGTCACTCTGTTTGCTCGTGAAATTAAAAGACAATAACGTGGAGGAATGGTTTAATCTGGCATCACTTTTCTTTGAATACCTTGGCCATGCCCTTCTTTTACAGTTTTCTTTCTTTCTTTCTTTCTTTCTTTCTTTCTTTCTTTCTTTCTTTCTTTCTTTCTTTTTTTTTTAGGACATGTTTTCATTTGTTTTGTTTTCAGAAAACAAGATGAAATGCAAAAAATTTGCAGAAGGCAAGTAGTTTCATCAGAGTTTGCCAATATCAAATGAGGTAGTATGGCCTCCAATTGCCTTTGCTTGTTTGTACTTTTTTTAATTAATTTAATTTATTAGTTTTCTTTTCAGCAAATACAGGCAGTTTGGTACCATTGTTTAGGATCATCTATGATCTACCCCCTCCCATTGGACCCTCCTTGTTGATGTAAATTAGTCGTGCATTGTGGAGTTAGCCCCCAGTTATTGGTATGATAAATGTCTCTGCATATCATGACCCAACATGTGACTCTGACATTCTTTCTGCCCCCTCTTCCGCAAAATTTCCCTGAGCCATGTTGGGTTCATTTTTGGTGTGCTTCAGTGCTGAGGTGTTGGGGGCCTCTGAGGCTCTGGCTCTCTGATTTGGTAGGAGTTGATTTTTCTCTGTGTTGGTCTCCTTCCCCTTTGTGCTGGTATCTGGTTCACAGGAAAACATCACCCTTGCTTGTTTCACCAATTGTCCTTAGTTTCAGTGGGGCCCCTTTTGAGGTATGATGGGGCAGCTCTCTCCTTAGGATCTGCATCTATCTGTAAAAGAGAAGCAGATTCTCCAACGGAGAGTAAGTTAGCACCCGGAAAATTGAGATAACACTTACTTTTTTGGTAGAGAGTTTAATAGGTGTAGGCCCTCTTGTACCCCATGATTCATGGTAGCTTGATATTATAGAGTGGGCTTGTGTTTGGGTATGGTTCTGACTTGTTTCCCAGCTCCAGCTATGGGTCTAGTACTACTGAGTGGATCAGTTAGCCAAATCAAGAGCAGTTGGTTCCTCACCATGGCTGTGTGCCACTATTGCACTTGTGTGGGCATCACATCAGGTTATTTGTTGCTAATTAGGTTAGACAATGAGTTGCTTGGACAGATATTGGTCATTTCCTCCAGTCGCCCATGTAGCACCTTCTGGCACTAGACACGCTGACTGTCTGGGGACTGACTCTCTCCTGGCTTCCAGTCATGTCATTCCATTTTACGTGTCAGCTGCGTATGGAGTCTTCAGCAATAGGGTGTTACCACTGGCCTTTGGTGGGTCATCAAATACTCTGACAGAAGTCTGTCATTGTTTTGGGAAACCTTGTAGGTTTCTCTGATCAAAAGCTCATTGTGGATGGTAGGCCCAAGCTGGAAGTGGGGGTTACAGGTCAGTGTCCACTAAGAAATTGAGGAAAAACACAACCAATATACAAGAGTTAGAGAGGAGAGAGATAGAGGGGAGAGGAGGAGAGGGAGGGAGGGAAGATGTAGAAGATTTAGGTTAGTCTTGATCCTACCTTTCCAGTGTCTTGTGGTTCAGGTGTTTCCTGTAAGGGTCTAGTGAAGGTTCAGCCATTTGGTCTGTCTTTTAGGAAGTAGAATTTTATGGTACCATTGCTGTTTGGGTCCAGATTACTGTTTTCCACCCTTCGATGCCCTCCCTGCCCTCCCATCCATCCTATTGTCTAGTCCATGAGGTGCTTGCTGGGGAGCCTGACAGTACGTGGTAAGCCCGACAGTTACCTTTCTTTAGAATATTTTCTATTATGGACAATGAATCCCTTTCAAAATATATATATTTTGTTTTTCAAGGTAGGATCTCACTCTAGCTCAGGCTGACTTGAAATTCACCACATAGTCTCAGTGTAGCCTCGAACTCACAGCCATCTTCCACCTCTGCCTCCCAAGGGCTGGGATTAAAGGTGTGCGCCACCACACCCGGCAACTATCATTTTTTAATAAGTAAATGAAGCACATTTAAACAGGGGTATCTGAGCAAAAATGGTTAGGATCAAGCTGAGCAACATAGAATTACCATACATTATATCTAGATTTGTAACACTTAAAGTGTGATCAAAAATTAAATGGTAATTCATGACAGCACACTTCATGTCACAGAATCTAAGTTTACTTATTTGAAAATTGGGTATCATACATCTACCTGTGATGGTTCATTTCAACTGTGAACTTAATTGGATTAAGAAACACCTAAGGCAATTATGAGGCAAACTTTTGGGTGTTTTCAGAGAAGTTTAAATGAGTTGGGAAGATATATCTTGATTGTGGGTGGCACCATCTGATAGGCTAGGAAGCCAGGTTGATTAAAAGAGTGAAAGGAAAATGTTAATTCTGTGTATAGCATTCCCCTTTCTCTGTTTCCTGGTTGATGTGATGGAGGAAAAAAAAAAAAAGAACGAATACATGCCTGTTCCCATGCCATCTCTGCCAGGACAGACTGCATTCTTTGCAACAGTAAGCCCAGGTTAGCTAAGCTCCTTTTGTCAGAATTTGGTCACAGCAATTTGAAAAGTAACTGATAAGCTGCTACACAGGGTTAAGAGAGTAAAAAACTGTGACAAGTCTGAGACTTTTTTCCTTATTTGCAGTCTAGTAAGCTATCCTGGCCCCTCTTTATATTTTCTAGCAAAAGACACCGTTTTATGATCAAATACAAGGATTTTATCAGCACAATAGCAGTCCTAGGGACATTGGCATTTGTAGTTCTCTGAGCCCCTGTTCCCATGGGCAAAGCAGAGAGGGACAAGTAATGCCTGCATTATGGAATAGGAGCCACAGCTAGCAACAGGAAAACTGAATCTCATAATATACTCCAAGCAAACCTGCCTGACCTTTGCCTTGGGCAGAAATATGATCTTTATTAGACTGGACAGTAAACAAACCTGTCCTTTGCTCCAGAGAGAGATGGTGTTTCTATCTTCTCAGGCTATTTTTGTTATAAAAACTCAGGAAAATAGCATCCTGACCAAAGGCTGGGTGCCACTGTTTGCAAGACATGTGCAAATGCCATGGATTTATGGAAAATTGTCTCTCTCCAGTACCCACACCTCATCTTTACAATAACTTGGCTGCTGGAGAATTTCCCCATGAGCACATTACTCCATTGGGCATTCTAATTAATCAGGCTGGCAGAAGCTGGACCAAATCTACTTAATTTGTTTCATGTGTTATTTAATTAAGGCTCTTATCAGTAAGATTCCAAGTAGCATGATAATAACCTCACCCCTCAGGCTCCAAACCTAGTGACCCAAACAGATCCCCTACACTTCAGGGTCTGTCTTAAAAAGCTGCTTGTTTTCCCTTTAAGTTTCCCCATTAGCTTTCCCAACTGGTTTAAGATGTAAGCCCAGGCATAGCAGGGTGTATTCATGACTGCTTATCTCATAGTCTACCTTGGACCAAAATGAATAAATCTAGGGCAGTGTGCTGAGACTGACCTGAATGGCTTCTGGGGCTGAGGTGGTGTTATCCATCATTTGAGCTAAAGGCAGTGACAAATTTCATACCACCTTTCTCATTAGATGGCTCCTGTTGTAGGAAAAACTGCCCACAGCATGTGAATAAATAACATTTCAGTTATGCTTCTGTAAAGCTTATGGATGAAATAGAGGTAAACTGATTTTTGGATTCCTGCAGTTGTATGAGACCCATTATCATCTACTGGTGGTATTTCTGTAGGTACATCCAGATCTTCAGACATGCTGTGGGTTCCCATGTGTAACAAAATTATGAATCTCTGTATGATCTGATCTTTGACTTGTCTTTTCAGGTATATTTGGTCCCCAGCCTTCTCTCATTCAGCATTCTTTTAGTCCTTGTGGTTATCATTCGCTCTCTATCCACTATCTCTCTGCCCCAGCTGGACTCTACATGTAAAATCCCTTTCTTACAAACCCTAGTGAGTTAATGTCTCTCATCTTTTATTGTCTTTCTTCGGCTCCTCACTAACCCACTTTATTATATCTTGTACTTTTGACGTGTTCCTTACTCTTTCTTAGAAATTTACCACAATTTACTTTCCACCTATTATTTCATCAGTGCCTGCCCAATGCCACAACACCATGCTCTGTGATGGATGGGAATATGTTTGGTTTTTCTGACCATTAGGGCTTAGCACCCATTTATTTCACAATGCCTGTGAAGTAGTAGTGAATGAATCCTTATTAATGGAGTTTTAAAATATATTTCAAATTAAGTATTTGAGAGACTACCAGTGTCAAACCCTTGAGGAGTCATTCCACTTATATCAGAGATTCATCATAATTGGCTATAGCTTGATGGACTAGGAAGAAAGATCAGTAATGACACCAAATAAAAAATAAAGGCTGGTGTGCTTAGCAAAGGAAGGAGCAAGTTAAGGCAGATCCAAACCAAACCAAACAAAAAAGAAATTGTTCAAGGCACTGGTCAAAACCACACCTGGAGGCTAAAGGGTATAGATAGCATTGGCTGAATTGAAATCAGCAGCATTCTACCAAATGGGTAGGCAGCAATTAATCAAGATGTAACATAATTTATAACAAAACCTCAGGCTGCCTGGAAGATTTAGTAATCCTTCAGAGAGTCAGAGTGTAAGGAATGGTGTGAGATTATTTGACTCCTTAGTTTTTCAAAGAGTTCATGTAGGAAAGGCCTATGGTGTGAGTATTTTAAGTTTTAGGTAGGATGCTGAGAGTTTTCTCATGAATCTACCACATGTGTCTGGGAGTTCTTTCTATTTCACTTGTACTTAGCTTTCATTTCTTCCTTAGAGTAGTTCATTGAGTCAATTATTTCCCATCTCACTGTAAGCTGCTCCATGTCAGGCACTCTCTTTACCCTGTGTGCCTCAATGACCTTGCGAAATGTCTGGGATGTATTGAACAGGGATTCTGTGACCTCTTCCTGGGTGAGCTTCACAGAGTTATTTACTACCTGAGTAAGCCCTGCCTGCGTCTCCATGTGTTACATGCGGTGTTTGCTGATCCCTCTTAGCTTTCTTACAGCAATCTTTAGGCTCAGAAGATTTCTGTGAGAGGTGTGGGAGATGATGATGGTGGTACAGGATGCTCAGTGAGTTTAGATTACATTGGTAGGGGTTTCATAGCTTGTCATGTATGTATTTCAAGAACTTTGAAAATCTTATCAGAATACTCATATCTAAGTGTAATTGGAAGTTGGAAGCTCAGCTAGACCTCTTTCCTTCAAGTGGTGATACAGGGTTCCAGAATCCTTCCATCTCATGGTTCTGTGTGCTGCATTCCCCTCCACAAAGCCTCTTTAATTTTTTTTTTACTTCATTTTCCTATTCAGATGGCAAGTGGAGGAAGAGAAAAGGAAGTAGGATGAAGCTGGGTAATTTTAAGGGGTGACAACTAGCAGAATACAGTGTCCTTATGCCCATGTTCTAGTGGGCAAGATTTAGTTGCATAGGCCCATATACATGTAAGGGAATTGGAAAATTAGGTATTTTGCTATCCTAGAAGTTGGTTGAGGAAATTACTATATTCCTTTCTTGCAACATATTTTATTAATGATCACCAAATACTATCCATAAGTAGTATCATGTGCTTTGCATTTAATCAAGTTCTAACATGTTTTGTTGTTTTTTTATTGTGTTTGGTTTTATAAATTTTCAGATATGGTCATATTTTGCTTATGGGTAGATTTAACATGACAACTGGGAGAACAGTGCAAAAGATGGCAAAAACAATGGACTTGCCCCCCAAATTGCTAAAGCTAGTTTGGATTTTGAGAACCATAAGAATTGCATAAATACTTTTTGATGATTTTATTAATTTCTCATTAAATAAACTTTTGATTGTAGGATTAAATAAATTCTGTTTTTCAGCATTGATAAACTCTACCAGGTTCATATTTGCTTTTGAGATTATAGTCAGTACTTTCTCTGATAGGTACATATGCAGAATATTGCTATTTGTTAGTTGAATAACAAGCTTATGATAGTTATTTCTCTAGATTTCTGTTCTATTGCCACATATCTCTGTTCTAACAGGAAGAGGTACTTAATACTCATATTAAGGTGATTTTTCTAAGTTGGCCTGGAAATCCAGTGGTTCTTTGGCATTATTTTTACTGATTCTTTATTTTCATAATTTTAAGTCACTTGATGAACAAGGCTTTGAATTCCCCAGACTAAGGAGAAGAAAATACAGAGAGCCAAAGGAGAGGAAGGCAGGAAGGGAGGAGGAAAGGGGAGACAGGGAGTGAAGGAGAAAGGAAGGAAGTGAGCAAGGAGAGAGGTAGAGGGTGGTGAATGACTGTACTGCTTTTTATTTATTATTATTATTATTAATAATAATAATAATAATAAATTTTGTATAGATATATCATGTATTGGTATCCTGTATTTCCTCATCCCTGCCTCCATTCTGCTAAGGTCTCTCCTTAGTGGGGTTTCAGGTATTTCCTATGGGGTTGTGGGTTATGAGTTGTGGGAGCAGTAGTCAATTATTTTTGAGGGGAAGGAAATGACTCAGAGCATGATGCCTCAACCTGTGACTCCTACAATCTTTCTGCCCCTTCTTCCACAAAATTCCCTGAGCCATGGGCCATGATCAGTGAGTTTTAAGTCTACTTCAGTAGTGGAGCTCTTAGGAGCCTCTGAACTCTGCTTTGGTAAGTGTTGAGTACTGCTTTTAAACCTCAGGGGTAATCCCATATACTGTAACTCTAAGCACTGTAGGCAATTTTATGACTGTAGTTATAAGAACACATGAAACTAGTAGAACGATTTAAATGGGACATTTCCTTTCTAAACACGGAGCCATTATCAACATTAGACTGTACTATGGTAGAACTAAAATTCTGCTTGTACACACCTGCCTTTGCAGATCTGAGCAACTCTGTAGTGATTGACTTGTGTATTTTGGAATCTTATTGAGTGCCTTTCTTACACATGATCACATGTGGAGAGTTACTTGTGGGAAACTCAGATCTGACCTATAGCTTTTTAAGTTTATATTAATATTGACTCCAATTGGAAGAATGTGGGGTGTGGTAGTTTGAATGGATGTTTCCCTAGAGATTAAGTTTTAAAGTGTCTTGGATTTCCAGCTGCCTGGCTGGAAGAGGGGTCACTGTGGGAAGAACTTAGGGTCCAGGCCTAAGGTGTGTTTGGGGGTGGATCGGAATTCTAGTATAAGGAAGGCAGAACACTTGAACTCTGTCTGGGGTTTCTGGAGTGTGCTTGTATGCTTGGCTGCTTTGCTTCCTGCATGGGCCTGTGAGTAGGGGCCATCTTTTCCATGATTATAGAACTTCTTCTGGTCTGTAAACTTCAAATAAATTCCCTTCCTGCTATAAACTGTTTCTTGTCTCGAGGGTCTTCCCAGCAACCGGAAGCTGACTGCAACATGAGGGTATACACAGACTCCCCTCGAAGCAGCAAATGAAGGGTTCAGTGTTAAGTAAGCCTCAGGCTTATTCTTCTTGATTTCAGAAAGCTTTAAATCTATATATGAAAATTTAAGTATGCTTGGTAGGTATTTCTATGGGAGGATTCATGATATTAGCATTAAAATATTGTATTATTGAATATAATATCTGTCACTGTGGTTGTGTATGCATGTTTGTATATGTATAGACCAGAGAATAACTTTGAGTGCTTTTTTTCTTAGATATGCAGTCCCTTCTTTTTGAAACAATGACTCATTGGTCCAGAGCTCACCAATTAGATTAGACTAGCCAGCCAGAACCAGGGATCCTCTTGTCTCACTTTCTCCAGAGCTGGGATTATAGGCAGGCCTCCATGCCTGGCATTTCTATGGATTCTTTAGATCAAACTGAGGTTCTCATGCTTACAGGACAAGTGATTTAGTGAGTGAGGTATCTCTCCAGCCCTTGAGTATAATTTCTAAGCCAAATCAATGATTATTAATCCTTGAATTTCTGTTTTTTCTTGATGCCCACTACCCTCACCCCTGGAAACCACTCTTTTATTTTCTGTGCCTATGTATTTCACTTGTTCTTTTTTCCTCCTCTCTCCTCTTGCTCAATTAGGCATGTAAGAAGACCATATAGTACTTTTTCTTGCTGTGTCTGGTTTATTTCACATGCCATAATGTCCTTCAGTTTCACCCATGTTGCAATAATTAATAGTATTCCATTGTGAATATATACCACAGGTCATTTATCTCCTCACCTGGTAGTGGACACTAGTTTTTTCCATCTCTGGAAGTTTTATTTTTCTTTCTGATAGTAATAATTTCTGTAGTACTTTCCTCCATACTGTGTCCCACAATGGTTAAAGCATTCTATATTCCTACCAGTTGTGAACAGGGGTGGGTCCCCTTTTCTTCATATACTCACCAATACTTGTGTTATATTTGATAATTACTATTATAATAATTGTAGGAAGGTAAGCCATTGTGAATTTTTGAAATTTATTTTCAAGCAGAGACATAAAGAGGAGGGAGGAGAGAGAGAGAGAGAGAGAGAGAGAGAGAGAGAGAGAGAGAGAGAGAGAGAGAGAGAGAGAAAGAGAAGAAAAAAGAAAGAGAGAGAGTGAGAGTGAGCAAGCACACTAGGGCCTCTTGTCCCTGGACATGAACTCCATTTGCATGTGGTACTTTTTGAATCTGGCTTTTTATATATTACTGGGGAATTAAACCTGTGACTATGAGTCTTTAAAAGCAAGCATCTTTAACCATTGATCCATCTCTCCAGTCCCCTTTTGTGGTTTTGATTTACAGTTCCTTGATTGGTGATGTTGAGCACCTTTCTGTGATCTGATGTCCATTTGTAAATAATTGGAAAAATTTCTACTTTGGAACTTTTCTGATTGATTAAAATTTGGTTATTTTTTGTGCTATGAGTTATGTGAACAATCATTTTTGGATTATTATATCTTTATTGGATATCAATATGTTTCTGCAACCTGTAGGCTGACTTTATTTGTTGTTTCTTTGCTTTACAGAAGCTTCTTGTGTGATATCATCTTATTTATTCATTTGAGCTTTGTTTGCTGAACTTTTGCCATGAGATTCAGGAAACATTTGTCAAGTCCCAAGTCAGAGAACTTCCTTATGTTTTGGTTTACATTTTTGGTTTCTTGCATTCATTTAGATTTTTTTTTTTTTGCTTTCAATTAGAGTTTCTTTTTCTTTCTTTTATTCACTTATTTATTTTTACTACAGACATAGCATCTATATGTCATGTGTCATTTAGATCTTTTATGCACCCTTTGTTAGTTTTATGTATGGCATAAGACTGAAGTTGAAGCTCAGGTATTTTAAGTTCAGGCATCCTGGCGTCTCAGTGCCACTTTATTCCGTTTTGTTTAGTGACCACAGCTGGAAGCTGCAGCAACCCTGATTTTGGCTAAGATAGTAATTAAGGAAGTAGTTTACAAGTAGGAATCTACTGCAATCCAGTCAGGTATGACCGTCATCCTTTCCTTCTTGGAATTCGGTTGGAACCCAAGGGTTCAGAATGAACAGGAGTGCCATTTTTAATTTATTTTTATTGATGCATATTTTTTTGTGTTATTTGTATGATTAGCAGTTCTGTGCACAGTTTTATTGACTTCTAAACTAAGCAAATAGAACAAACGCTGATGGTGTAAGTGCTTGAGTGAGTGAGCCACAGGAAGCACATTATAGTGGGGCGCTTCCTTCCCTCAGGCCCTGGTGCCAATTTGCTTTCAGGTGCAATCAAGGAAGCATGTTATGGTCTACCAAGTTCTAAATAATTTGAGCTTTGTTCTTCTCACAAATTACCTCCTTCTTTTATATCACCAGTATAATTACATATGGCCCATCATTCAATCAGATGGGAAAATGATCTGTAGATATTTCACTGGATGATCACTTCCTACAGAAATAACCCACTTGTTTGTAGGAAGAGTTGGAGTGATCAGTGGTATCAGCTAGACTTTTTGAGAAAGCATAATGGGAATAGTAGTTATTGTGAATAGTGCTCAACTTACTATAATCATTCCATTACTAGTAATGAGAACAGCCTTGTCACTATACGTCAGGTGCTGATTTGAATTTTAGCAAATATTAAATTTGTTAATTGATACATACAATCCTATCCTGTAGGTTATTATCCTTATTTCCATTTTTATTGGTAGTGAAAAACCAAGAAGAACAATGGAAATTCTGATTTTTTTTCAGTTTGTTCAAGTGGAAAATGAGTATAACAATAGTACTAACTTGATAGAAATGTGGTCAGGGATAAATGAGATTCTGGATATAAATATATGTTTTATTAAATCTGTGCTCAATAAATATTGGATATTAATATTAACATGTTATGTATAATATTTTTCTAATTCTGCATGGCTAAGTGTACATGTATGAATCATACGAGCCTGACCATGTCTAGTTGTTTTTGAATTGACACTTTAGAGTTGTATTGTCACTTGAGATAATATTATATCACTGATATATGTATATGCAGCTTTTAAATTTAAAGTTTTCTGTTTTATGCAATTTGTGCATTTGGGAGAAAAAGGAGGATTGCTTTTACTCTGTGATTCCTGGAAATTTGTGTATCTATAAGGACTTTGAACAATGAATTTATTTTGCTCTAGATATGATTTTGGTCAGGTGAGATGGTACCTGGATGTCCTTTCTGCATTCATTCTAAGGCTGAAAGACAACAGAGCACATTTTATAAAAAACATACTTGGAAAAATTCAATTGTAGTTGATATATTTAATTCTCTGCTATACTTAAATCCCTCAAGTTTTAAAAGTAAAACAGGAAATAACCCTTGTTTTTTTAGAAAATCCAATGTTTTATGATGCTTTGTGTCTGTAATAATGCATACTTATTTCAAGGTCTGGAGTGGACTCCAAAAGAGATAATTTGTATAAAAACATGTGGTATCCATGAAGAAACCAATCTTTTGTCCAGTGTTCTATAATCACACATGTCTCTGTGTGCAATTTGAGTAATTTGAAACAAACACCATTTAGCTTTTTCTTCTTTGCTTAATAGCACATTCTTAGTGCTAAACTTCTATTCTACTCAATCTCTCATGTGGTCAGTATTTTATTCTTTCAAGCTGTTCTGCACCTTCAGATCCATGTTAATTCTGTGAATGCTGCTTAAGAGAAAACCTGTCTGTCAAGAAAAAATTAAAAAGGTGGGCTGGTTGTTATCATATGGAAAAGTTGTGAAGAGAAGCAGGAAAACCAGCACTAAACAAAACCTCAAAGGACCTGCAATCCTGCTAGTCCATGCTATACAAAATGAATGTGATGAATGTCCCTTAAATATCATTTACATACAGCCAATGCAGAAAAAGGATATATATATACTAAACGAGAAATCCATTTCTGTTGTATTGATGTCTACTTTCTTTTAGAAGTGATATGGCACCTTTAGTGATCTGTTGTGATGTAATTGATCTGTAAGAAATCTGAGGGGATTTTAGAACGTATGTTCACATACAGAACACTGCTTTTTTTGGTTTTTAAACCCTTGTGAGATATAGATTTACAGATACAATATTCAGTGTCTCTTGAGTTGATACACTATCTAGCTTTGCTTCTTTGTAGTTACTCTGGAAAAAAATATGTTTCGAGTTTCTTAGAAGTTGGTTGTGGATATTTTAATGGTATAGACTCTATGGTGTTCAGTTCAAAGTCCTGTAAGAACTGAAATATGTGGTTGGAAACATGCAAATGTTGTTAGGAGTCCCTATCTGTAAGTCATATATATATATATATATATATATATATATATATATATACACACAAATATATATATATATATACATATATATATATATATATACACAAACACATATATACACACACACACATATATATATATATACATATATATATGTATATATATGTGTGTGTATATAGATGTATATATATGTATATGTATATAATATATATATATATGTATATGTATATAATATATATATATTAACAAAGAACAGACAGAATATGTTTTGACAAATAAATTAGCATGTTTGTTTGACTTCAGCTGTCGACCTCGAGTTTTCTCAACCATCATCTTTAACAGTGAGCCATGGGGATGCTTTAATAGTCTCTCCTCAGTAATTTGCTCAGTAAATCTCAGTCCATCAGTTTCTTAAACCTCAATGTAGTAGACCCATACTCATGATGAAAAGACCGCATTTAACTGTTGGTGAGAGGGGTAGAATGAACGTTGGGTCATGATATGCAAAGACACTTCCTCCTACCCATAGCTGAGGGCTAAGTGCTCTTTGCATGACTCATATACCTCAACAAAGAGAGGCTGGGGGAGGGAGGAGGACAGGGATGAGGCTAACAATGGTACCAACTTGACTGTATTCACTGAGTACAAAACTAATTAATAAAAAAAAATTGATTGAGCTAGTTGCTAGGCATTCTCAACTGTGGCCTTGGGCTCTAAGTACCGCAGCACTAAACAGAAACCACTGCCTGAAGATTCAAGCTGCATACTACCAAAATCATTTCTATTGATACATGCTTTTCTCTTAAGATAATTCTGGGGCAGAAACTCATCCACAGGCCCCTGAGACTCTTTCTGCCTTAAGGCTTCAAGACTTAATATTCCCTTCCTGAGATACTTTTGACCCAGATCTTTGCTAGTCAGACACCTTTGCATTAGTTCAAGATCAGCTAAAATAACTAATTTTCAGAACACCTCCCTTTCTGAATCCAAGCTAAGGCAGCACTCTTGTCACTGTCCTGTATTGGCATGTCACCCATCACTGTGTTTGCTTGTATTTTTTTAAAGTCAATGATTTTATTTATTTTATTTGAGAGAAAGAGAGAGAGAAAGAGGGTGGAGAAATGGGGGGCAGAATGGGCACAACAGGGCCTTTAGCTACTGCAAATGAACTTGGACACATGTCCCACCTTGTGCATCTGACTTATATTAGTCCTGGGGGATCAAACCTGGGTCCTTTGATTTTGCAATCAAGTGCCTTAACCATTAAGCCATCTCTCCAGCCCATTTGTATTTATGTTATTTTATTTATTTAAGAGACCATGTGAGGGGAAGAGAGAGAGAGAGGCTGGGGGGGGGGGGAGAGAGAGAGGGAGAGAATGGGTGCACCAGGGCCTCCAACCATGGCAAATGAACTCCAGATGCATGGACCACCATGTGCTCTGGTTTATGTGGGTCCTGGGGACTCAAACAGAGATTCTCTGGCTGTGCAAGCAAATGCTTTAATCGCTAAGCCATATCTCTAGCCCCCACTGCTAGAATGAAAGATTCATGGGAAGTGGTTAGGTAGTACCTTTTACCTTTGTGCTAGATTCCCTATATTTTAGTGATTAAAAAATTCTTGAATAGATTTGTTGACACAGAAAAGAAGGCCATCTCCAGGTTTTCATTTATAGATATTGGTGAGAAAAAATATTAGTAATGACAGTCACATTCTGATGTTTTGATGGCTATGTACCAGTCACCAGCCTCAGTTTAGGGCTTTGCATACATGTTTCTATGCCAGTCCCAAATAATCTTCAAATTTAGATACTTTCACTATGCCCATATAAAAGATGCAGAATCTGAGATTCAGAAATGTCCCTACCTAGCTCATAGCTAGCAAAAAGAGAAGAAAATGCAGACAGTGTGATCCTAGACTCCTGGCAGCTCACTGTTTATTTCAGGTCCTGAGGCGTTTTCCTCTGGAACATGACACAGTTTCTAAGCGTTGCTTTCTTATGAATAATTAAAAGCCCTTGATGCTTGGCAGCATGATCTGCTATGATCGCTTTGCAATTCCATTTTGAGTAATTCAGAGTGTAAAAAATCACTGAAGGTAGATCTTTTCCCCAAACATTTCTATATTCCATATTCTTAGTCTTTTGTAGACTCTCTAAATGGTAATTGTTATTGTTTGAAGCATATTATGAGACATTTCATGTAGTCTGTTGTCTGTTGACAATTTTTTTCTGATCTCCCATATTATTACATATGCTGACTGTGTCATATATGAGTGGAACTGGCCTAGATTGGCAACTTCTTTCATGGACTAATATAAAATCAAAAGTGTGCCCTCCATTAATCTTCAAAATGATGGCAAAAGGTCTTAACCAAGCAATTATTTAATTCTAAATAACTCAGAAAAATGTCAAACCAGGCAGCTAGTCTGAATCATAGCCCATAAGTTCATGTGCACTGAAAATAACTCTTTTCTTAATATTTAGTGATATCTCCAGTGTCTAGATCACAGTAGCATGGTGAGAATGTCAAGCTAAATAAAAAGTTTTGTGTGGGCTGAAGAGATTGCTCAGTGGTTAAAGTCATTTGCCTATAAAGCCTGATGGCCTGGGTTTGATTCTCTAGTACCCATGTAAGGCCACATGCACAAAATGGCACATGTGTATGGAATTCCTTTGCATAGGTAGTAGGCTCTGGCATGCCTATATGTACTCTCTCTGTATTTCTTTCTCAAGTGAATAAACAAAAATATAACATGAAATACAGTTTTAAATATTTTTCTTCCTGCAGGGTTTTGTAGAGGGCCCATAGTTTTGTGTTCCCATTAAGACACTGGTATAGCATTTGTTCTCATTGGTCATCAGCATGTGTGGTACTAATACAGGGACTATCATTTCCAAATCAGATGTCTTCTTTGGGTTCTGACTCTAAGTTATGTGTTTAAATGAAGATTCCGATAGCTTAAGTTGAAAATCAAAAAGAGATTTCTAAATAAAAAGAATAGATCACAGCAACATAATAAGAAAAATAACTTACTGACTCATTCATTCATTGCTAACCTCTCCCTTTGTATCTCATGAAGAAGCTCTCCTACTCAGACTGGCACCTCTTGTGACAGACAGACAGACCAGGGCATTATTCTTCAGAATTTTATCTCCTTCCTCATCCAGTGGAAGGAGACTCATTTTCTTCATTACCAATAGGACTCCTCATAGTTACTTTTAAATATATTTTATTTATTTATTTACGAGAAAGAGAGAGAGAGACAGACAGACAGACAGACAGAGACAGACAGAGACAGAGAAAGAAAGAGTGTGTATGCCAGGGGCCTTTAGCCACTGCAAACAAACTTTAAACACATGTGCCACCTTGTGCATATGGCTTACAAGGGTCTTGGGAAATCGAACCGTGGTCCTTTGGCTCTGCCAGCAAACACCTTAACCGCTAAGCCATCTCTCCAGCCCACACAGTTACTTTTAATGGGTCCCTCTGTATCTCCAAAATAAGAAATTACAAGGGAAGAAAAACGTTTGCAAATTATGTCCTAATTAAATGAACATCTCTTAGAAAATTCTAGGAATTTGTCAAATTATGTCCATTTATTTTATTTAACTAAATTGCTGCTTGGCAGAAAAGGTGATGCCATCTAGGATGATGGATGGAGTTTATATTAAATATTTATCCAAAATTATAGGCAGCATGTATCAAGAGACTTCAGAAATGCTTGTGTAGTCTGAGCCCTGTTCTTGTCATAGAAGATGACTTTTTAAAGTAATGCTTTAAAGCATCCAAAGAAACAAAAGCAAGAATCCTTTTAGCAAGGAGTCCTTTATGGCTCCTTTACTGTTGTGAAAATTCTTCCTTTCTATTGGATGGGTGGACTGCTAAGAAATTTCTTAGCATTATGAAATCCTATCTCTCCCAGAGCCATGTGAACAGCAGTTGGGTTGGTGTAATGACAGGAGAGCCCTATAGTTTCCATGCTGGTCTTGTCCAAAGTAGCATTGATAGCCAGAGCAGTTTCCTTTTCTTGGAAAGATCAAAACTCAAGCATCAGCTGGCCATAAACACATGTAAAGCAGACCTAGAGAGAAGGCTTTCTCTTGGTGTTCATATACAACTCATTACAGACATGTCTTTCCTCCTCCTCTTTCTTGTTTGTGTCATTGTGAATGTTCTCAGATGTGTTTGGCATTTAGATGAAAATAAGTAATATTCACATTGTGTACTTGTGGCATTTCTTTTGCCTTGCTTCAACTGTTATTTAAACCTTATTTCTAATTTCACATTGTAAAATACATGATAATAAAATTAATTTTGCTTTGATCCAGGGCCTTCTCTGATGGCTAAATACTATAATTCACCCAGTACACTTACTGGCATATGCTTTTCTCAGTTAAGCTCACATGGGTATTGCATACCACAACTGGAGGAGCTGTAATAATTTTATTGTTCTCTGAATGTCAAATTAGAAATGTATGAGAGATAGCTAAGGTTCCTATCCCAGTTAATGCTTATGGGGTTTCTGAAGTTCTGTATTAATGAGGTGAACCATTCTGAGGACCAAATGCTTGAACATTTTAAAAGAAGAATGAGAAAGCTGGCAAACCAAAAAAGGCCTATGAAAGGGAATGGGGAAAATAAATAACCAGGATATAGTCATCAAAACCTTTCATCCTCAATAAAGCAGTTGCCCACTTTGGAAGATAAAGAACATTCTTGCTAGTGGTATTACTCTGCATGTGTAGCCAAAAAGTTATATGCAAAGTTTCTTGTGATGTTTGGTATCTGACAGATAATTAATTACTGATTGAACCCATAGGTTATTTTTTTATCCTATTACTCTGAATCCCTTGTCTTTCTATTATTGATTTATGTTTTACTTTTCCTATTTATTTATTTATCAATATTAGGGGTTAAACTCAGGGTCTCACATGGGCTAGGCAAGTGTTTTACCACTGACCTGCATTCCTAGCCCCTAATTAACTCTTTCACTGAAACCTGTTGTTGTATGAACGATTATAATTTTGGACGTTACAAATCTTGAATTTTGCTGGTTCCCAACCCATGACAAGTTATTCACTTCTCTGTACCAGCATTTCCACATTTATAAAGTAAGAGAAATGATTCCCATCCCCTTCTGCTCATTTGAATTACATGTAACTTGATTCATAAAAACATCCTGTCTACATTCTGTTTTCATTATTTCTTAATTTAAAAATTGTTTTCATCTCTTTTTTGCCATGATGCTTGGTGTGTGTGCCTGTGTGGGGGTGACTGTGTGTGCCCATGTCAGGTTTCCCCTGCCCATTTTTGTTCATCTGCATGGTTCCTTGACACAAAGTCTCTCACTGACTGTGGAACTTGACATTTTCATGAGCCTCAATGATTCTCTAGCACTGCTCCTCACAAGACTGGGGTTATGGATGTGCATGGCCACACTTAGATCTTTAGGTGGGTACTGGGAAGTTGAAATGTGATAGTCTCATGCCCCTTCTAGTTCACATGCTTACCCAGGAGACTCTTACCCATGGAACTGTCTCCTTGACCCCCTCCACCTTACTTTTTGACTAGGATTTCTCACTCAACCTGATGATCACCAATTTGGCTTAGAATAGTTAGTCTGAAAGTCTTAGAGATCCTCCTATTCTTACCTCATCAGCTTTAGGATGATAGGTGTATGCCATCACTCCAGACTTTTATGTGAGTCCTGGGTATCCAAGCTGAGGTCCTCCTGGTTGGATAGCAAGCACTTTATCCACTGAGAAATCTTCCCAGCCCCTGTATACATTAAGAAATTTTCTGTAGCATGCTGATTTTACCTTCTCATTTGGATTTTTTGAGCAGTGTTGCAATTTCCCAGTAGTCCACACCCTTTTTGATTCCTCTGAGAGTTGCAGACTGTGTTGTCTATGTACCGGACACTTTGGTAGTTCCTGAAAGGACAGTATGATAATTGACCATTTTGGAATAGGAATAGCTTATTGTGAGGTATAGTTTTACAATTTATTTTTGGGAAGAAAATAGGCTAGAGGAATGGGTATGACATAAGAATCCTAAAGATGTTAGGGAAAGTTAGAGCTCAGTTGTCATGGTGATAGGATTTTGCTCCAAGCAGCCAGGTGCTTCCATATGGCAGAAGACCACTCCAAATGAAAGCTTTATTTTTAAAGCTGATAAAAATCCTCATTTTTCATCTTCCATTCATTTTATTATGAGAGTCCCCAAAAGTGTTACTCAAAAATTGGTTGATGACTATGCTTGGCTGAATTTCTCAATTATCCACAATTATATAGCTTAATTCTGAGAATGGTGTAGCTAAGAAGTTACACGATGCAAGCCTTTATTTACTATTTTGCAATTGCTGATTTCTTAAAATTTCAACTTTAAGAACACTGAAAGTTAAAGGAAAAGAATCAGAACTGGTTAGGAAAAACATGGGGCAATGAAATTTTAGATAACTATTATTTAATGTCTCATTTGTTAATATGTCATAAACCAATGCAGACATTTTTTGAATAATCTGACTTTGAAAGAGGAGCTTGGTATTTTAGAGTTTATGTTTAATGTATGATACTTGTCTATAGTTATTCTAGTATGAACCACATTGCCATGATAACAAACTACTCTAAGCTCATGGGTCTGTATGGAAATTCCTACCTGACCTTCTAATGCATGCTCAGTTACCTGTAGCTTGTTACTCTGTCTGAGCCTTCATGTTGGATATACTTGAGCTTACCATGAAGTTTCTTGTCTCTTATCTGAGAAGGTTTGCATATTGAATTCTCCTTTGAAGTTGAACCATAATCTTTGGGAAGCTGGGTGTGCTGACACTTTAGATCCCCTCATAAGTAGAAATGTTTTGCTAGGCCTTCAGAGGGGCTGGCACAATTGTGTATTTATATTTGTGCTATTTTAAAAAATATTTTATATTTATTTATTCATTTGAGAGAGAAAAAAAGGCAGCCAGGGAGAAGAGAGAAAGAGAGAGAGAGAGAAAGAGAATGAAAATGGGTTTTCCAGGGTCTCTAGCAAATGAACACCAGATATTGCATCTCCTTGTGCATCTGGCATACATAGGTATTGGGAAATTGAACCTGGGTCCTTTGGCTTTGCAGGTAAACACCTTAACCATTAAGCCATCTTTCAAGCCCTATTTCTGCTAGTTTTCTTTTATTAATTTTATTTATAAGAGAGGTGATAGCAGAGAGAATTGGCATGCCAGGGTCTCTAGCCACTGCAAATGAACACCAGGTGTGTGCACCACTTTATGCACTTGGCTTATGTTGGTTCTGGGGAGCCAAACCTGGGTCCTTAGGTTTCTCAGGCAAGTGGTTTAACCACAAAGCCATCTCTCCAGCCTATTTCTGCTATTTTTAAGAAGACTTAAAATTGGTTAATTTTAGGTTCCACAATTTCTCCCATATCTACTGCTGCCCACTACTAAATATTTTCACTATCCTCAAAATTAGTAGTATAGAACTTTGTTTTGTCTAATTGCATTTCCTCATTTGTGACACTAATTAATCCATTTTCTGTTAATCTATTTTCTGTAAAAGACTCCTTTCATTAGTTTAACTTATCCTAGCTTCTCTGGATTTGGTTTTGAATAGCTTTTGTTCATTTTCCTTGTGAGTTGTGTCATATCACTTCTATTGTCATAATTGACCTCTCTATTGTAAGTCCTCTTCTTACAAAATGCTTACATCCATTATGAAGACTTTAATCCCTCCTCTGCACTGTACAAATAAATTGTTGGCACCTGAACTTTGATTACTGATATGTGCTGAAATTTTTGTTTCATGAGAACTTTAATATAGTACATATGTACATGCTATAATTTGATCATATTCTTGTCCCATTATCGTCTTTTGTTCCTCCTCTCTGGCCCCTTTCCCATTGAGGATCCCCTTCTCTCAGAGTAGTCCTTCCTCTGTTTATGGTTTGTTGTATCATTCCTTTTGTCTTGCTTTTTCCTCCAAATCCAAATGTTGATGAGCTTAGTACAGTATAGGTCTTATAGGGGTGTTGGCAACTACTGTGGGGTCATAGAATTACTGGTCAGTTCATCTTCAAAGGATGATGACCTTAAGTATTCCTTAGTACTCTGTGGCTCTTATGTTCCTCTTGCCCCATCTTCAGCCATGTTCCCTGAGCTTTGGAGAGGGTGATAGAGATATTTCATTCAGTGCTGAGGTCTCCATTATTATCAGCTTTGATGAGTTTAGAATCTCTCCAGCATCCACCTCCATCTTCCTAGAGAAGCTTCTCTGGCTAGTAGTGAGAGCCACACACTTATTCTTTTTTTCTAAAATAATTATTTATTTATTTGATGGGGGGAGGCAGGTAGAGAGAAAGAGAGAATGGGGCACATCAGGGCCACTAGCCACTGAAAATAAACTCCAGATGAATGTACCACCTTTGTGCATCTGTCTTATGTGGATCCTGGGGAATTGAACAGGGGTCCTTAGGCTTCACAGGCAAATCCCTTAACTGCTAAGCCATTTCCTCAGCCTGCACACTCTCATTCTTTGTGTCACTTCCTTTACAATATTCCCTGAGCCTCATTGGGCACTGTTCAGCCATGTTTGCTGCTGCTTTATTCATAATAGGTAGGAAATGGAATTGGCCCAGATGCCCATCAACAATAAGTGGATAATGAAGACATGATACATGTACACAGTGTTTTATTCAGTTTAGGCTTTTAGATACATTGTTACAATGAAATATAACACTACTTGCTCCTTTTTTACTTCTAAAAATGTGGCTCCTTAGACATGTAAAATTTTTTATGAGTATTGCATTATATTTCTATTTGACACTAAAAATGTAAAAGCTTTCACATCTATCTCTAGTTACAAATCCCCTATGAAATTTCAATTAAGAAAATTCTATTGAATGTTTACACTGGATATCTTTCAGGGTCTTGGACAGACCCCATCAATCCTTTAGTCAGTTTATATCTCAATGTCTTTTCCTTAGTATGAAGAGTCCACTGTGCTTTGACTCACCCTCACCATATTCTGCTCATCACAATTGAGTCCCACCAGTTATCTATGAACATACATAAATGATTACTAATGGATGGCATCATAATTATATTGAACAGTCATATGGGGCTATGGTGGTAGCTTGCTGGTAGAATACTTAACCTAGCTTATATGAGGCCCTAGGTTCACTTCCCAATACCACACATAAGCACACATGCGCTCACAGACACAGGAAAAACATAACATCCCTTATCTTGTATTTGACTTGCTGTGGTTTTAGCCAACAGTTGTCAACTGGTCTAAAAATACTAAGTGGAGAATTCAAGAAATGTTTTAAAGTGTCCTCTGTTCTGACTAGTGTAATGAAATTTGTATTATCCTGCTTTATCCTATCTGAAACATGAAACATTCATTTGTGCAATGTATCCACATTATACACACACATGCCAGTCTACTTGTGGCTATATTACTTACCAGATCAATGGTTGTGGTATCCTAGTACCTGTGGTTAAGTAACTCACATTTTACTTAATAGTTCACGAATGCAAGAGTAGTATTGCTGGGAATTTGTATGTGGCAAAGAGAAGCTGTGATGCACTTCTGTCAGGGAAAAGATAAATAAATATATATATATATATATATATATATTTATATTTATATAGTGAGATATATATATATATATATATATATATTTATATAAAGTGAGAGATCACTTTCACACAACTTTCATTGTATATATTATTACAATGGTTACTTTTTAATATATAACTATGCATACATTACAGAGTAAGCTATCATAGTTATGTATGCACAATGAAAGGCCATAGTATATTTAGGTTATGATACTGCATGCAGTTTTGGGCATCTACATGGGTTCTTGGAACATATGCTCTTGGGGTAAGGGAGAACAGTAGACATCATTTTCATCCTCTATGCATGTAACATGAATTGGACTGTCATGATTTTTTTCTGAATGGTAGTAAAAGCCCCAGAAGTGATGGTTTCATTTCATGTTGCTCAACAGTGTTCTCTATGACTGATAGTTTAGATAGGATAGCAAATATGGGCAGTCTCTAAAACAAACAAGTAGCTTGTTAGAAATCAGAAGTTATAGATAATTTCAGGAATTGCAAAGTGCACAATTACAGCATAAAACAAATGCTTCACATAAGTAGAAGGGGTTCTGTATCATATATAAGCCCCACTTTGTCAAACCCATCAGAAGATAAGCAGTTTTCCCAAATTCTAAGACAGGTAAAAGTGACAGCGTGTCCTGTCTGAGATTGTGGGCTAAGTCAAATAGTCCTACACTTTAAAACATGTTTTATTTCCTTTCTTCTTTGACTCTTCCTAGCCATTTGGCAGCTACTTAACATCTACTTGTTGCTCCTTTTTTATAATACCTGTTTGAATGAGAAGTTTAGATTATTACCATCTAGCATAGAGAAATAAAATTTGCTTTAACAACCTGGCATATGCTCAAAATTAATAGTTATTTTCAATAATGCTGATCAGGTTCTTGTAGCTGAGCAATAGAAGGTTTCTGATGGGACAAACTAAATAATAAGTTAAGCAAATGTCTTCTTTTAATTTTGTTTTGCTACATTAAAATTCCTCACTTGTATGTCAATGAATGAGTTCATCAGTTCTCTTATATTTTTCTCTTGAGGGTTGCTACATTTTAACAAATAAAATAAATACCCGAGGTCTAATTATTCAAGCTTCTTTGAGATATACTAGAGATCCTATGCCATATTTATCTTATTTGGAAAAGTCAAGACTTTTATCCATAAAATGTCCAGCATAACATACAGCATTTCTGGGTGTGTGTAAGTGTGCTCTTGCTGCAGATGGTGTGTGAAGGTTAGAGGACAACGTGGGGTGTTGATCCTTGCCTTATACCTTGTTTGCAGCAGGATCCTTCATTGTTTATCTCTGTGTTCATCCGGTGACCTGGCCCACAAAGCTTCCCTTCTATGTGGGTGGGCTGGGATTGCAGGTGCTTGTATTATATCCTCTGGCTTTATGTAACTTCTAGGGATCCAAACTCAGGTACTCATGCTTGTATGGCAAGTCTTTATTCTCTGAGCCATGTCTCTAGCCCAATGTTTTTTTTTTTTTTAGAGCAGTCATGTTCAGGCATGGGAATTAATGGTCTTAGTTATGCCAGTGATGTGCTGCTATAGGAGAAGAATGGTGTTTTGTCTTTCAAAGGCATAAAGGATGTCTGTTCTCTGTTAATGTCCTTCTGCTTGGGTGTGAACCATTTCAATTTAAAATTTATATTAAATATGCATTCAATTATTTAGATTTCTATACAGTTTAATAAGTATTCTTATTAAAGTTCTCTGTCATGAAGCCTCCAGTTTTACTTGTGATGTGGAGCCAGGATTGCCAGAATGATTGCATTAATAATACATTCCTATCAAAAATTAAAGTGCAGAGAAGCAAACATGCTAATAGGTTTCATTGATTTCAACTTGGAAATGGGTGCAAACAATCAGAAAGCAGGTGCCGTGGTCATCTATGAGAAGGCTGAATCAGCAACAGTGACAAGACTCATAGCTGTGATCTGGGTTAGGCAAGTGTTAACAAGGGTAAAGTTAGAGAAGTGTGACTGCTTCATCGTGCTGTCCAGGCAGGGGCTTTGTGTGGTGAGCGTCTCTGGTCTGTCTCAGGGGGCTTTACTAGTTTTCCTTATTTTCTTTGAAACCAGCTATCCAAATGATTCACTATCAGTTTCGTTTCTTGAAAACTTCCAAGGTAAGGTTAAGTACATAGTTTAAAGTATTCAAACAGAATTTGCCCATGTTCTGTTTTTCAAGTTAATTTGGATTCAGTTTCAACATGTGTATAGCTGCTAGGCCACTAAGAATGAGTATAAAGTTGAATGTCCAAGGTTTTATTTTTGGCCCCAAAACTTTCAAGAATGAGTGAAATTGTATAAAAAGTGCTTTTAAAAATAAGTGGTGATGATACATGTCTGTAATTCAAGTAATTGGCAGGGTAAGGAAGGAAGGTCATGACTCTAAGCTCTGTCTGAGTTATATAGTATGAGCCTATGTCACAAACACAAAAGAAAGAGAAAAAGTGCTTTCAGTATCTTTAGAAGCAAACTAAAATAGCAATGATATTTTAAATTATCTCTCTTTTTGATGTATGCCCCTTCACTTTATTTTTTTACACATAAAGATAAGATTCATTATGACATTGAATAGAAAATAATTTAAATGATAATATTCTGTAACCTCTATTTAAACACAGAGGAATTTGATTCTCTAGAATCTGATTAATTTTTACTAGCACTGTTCAATGGGCAATAGAAAAAGTCAACTGTTAAGGATTGGGACTCCCTGTGGCATACCTGAAAACATTAGGTAAGTCCAAATGACTACTCTATGGGCATTTCTTTAGAATTTGTAGCACAAACTTGGAATCCAGAGTCCTGGGTTCTTGCTTTAGTGTAGACTGTGGGACCTGATGCAGACACTTCCTCAGTTAGGAAAGGGCTACTATTAATCTTTAAACCTAGAATTATGAGGTTTAAGTTAACTTATTTGTATGTCTTGGGGAAATTTCTGACACATGAGCACCCTTTAAGTAATATTTGTAGTTATTACTGCAGGTTGCAGAGAAACTTTTAAAGTAAGTTGTTGTGCCTGTTATCATTCATTACAGTTGAATTTCCTCAGTTTCTTTTCATTTCTACTGAAATATGATGCTGTAACTAGGTCCTTTTCAATCCCCAGGACTTTAATTTTGCCTTCTGATAGCTTTCCTCCAAAGTCTTAAGAATAGGTAATGCCAGAGCATGCATTTTATTTACTTTTCTGAATGGAAGGTTCTTACTTGTACAAGAAACAGATTTACTTGAATGGCTCATTGTTAACCTGATATTGAAAGTATAGAGTAATAATAATTTGGCCACAAACAGGACTCTCATGCCTGAGGCTGCCTTACCAGCTCTTGTCAGCTATAATTTTAGCTTCAGTGGGTCTTTTGTATATCAAAAGATGGGAGATCTTTGGTCTTTCTTAGCACATTTGTGTATTTTTAATAAATTTAATTTACTCTTTGAGAATTAAAGCAGTATAGGATTATGGCTGAGATTTACTGATTCGATGAATATGAACCACTATATTATATGATCTTGATAAGTTGCCACTATAATTGTTAGTTTAGAAATACCTTTTATTCTTGGCATGTGCCCCAGACTAATGTGGGTCTCTCATGCCTGTTCTGAGGAGCATTCATCATGAGCCACCTCCTCTTCGCCTCATGTCTCCCCACCACTCATAGCTGTTATAATATTTTTTGGTTCATTTATACTTTATTCTGAACATGAATTTATTTATCCAATTTTTTTCCATGCAAGTAAACCTGTTTTTTGTTTTTTTTTTTGGTAAGACAATGTTCAGTTTTGATTTCTTCAGTAAAGGACACATTTTAATAACCAATAATCAGAACAAGAGCAATGTGGTACATACCACACATGAACTTGTAAGAGGTGAGTAGAGCATAGGGCTGACAAATCTTATGTGTTCCAGAACAGAAAGAAAGAAAGACAGAGTACCACACTCATGGATCGTTACTCTTGATTGGTGCTCTGGTAGCTAAAGTGTGATGCCATCATGGTTAGAACATCCATGCTGTTCTTCTGCCCATTGTACTTGGCAAATGTTCAGTGAGATTAAAGACTTTGAAGCCCATATTACTATAATTCTAAACTAAAACCAACATGGATACAAAATCATAAATTCAAACATTAATTCATTGACACTAAATTATTCCATTGTGAATTTTGTTTCCCTACTTGAAAATGGCTAGTGCCATTATTGAATGTCTTTGAAACTCTGAATGCTTTCTACCTAGTGAATTTGATAGTAATGTTCATCAGTTTGTGAGGTGTTAATGATAGGTCAGTGTCTGGTATTAAGCTGTCAATAAAATGTGATTACTTTCAATTATATAATAAACCCTCATTGTTCATTTTGATTATCTAAAGCAAGTTTTGTAAAAACAGTTTCCTTAAAAGGACCATAGAGAAATAATTTGAAGTTACTATTTTTTAATAAACAGTAATAATCCATTTTTTAGTAGTTAGGAAATTCAAGAAGCTTACATAGATAACTGAATTCATTATGGATGATATCCTAAGAGGAAATATCATCTTGCAAATGCCATGTTATAGAAAGACATTCAACTTCATAATTTATAAATTCATAAATTATAGTTACATAAATGAGAAACATTTTTTATTTTTATTATTTTGTACACACACACACACACACACACACACACACACACACACACTTGCATATAGGGTCCCATGTGCCACAGTGCTCATGTGGAAAGGAGAAAACAACCTCAGGATGTCATGTTGTTCCTCTCCATTCACCTTGTTTGTGACATGGTCAGTCCATTTTTTGTGTGTGTGCGGATGCTCATTGGATTAACATGTGTGTACAACTTAAGTGGGTACTGGGTATTGAACTTGGGTAAGCATGCTGGCTGAGCCATCTCCTCAGCCATGAGAAGTATTGCTTTTGTCAGTGTTTTAGGTATTTGTACAAGTTTTCTTAATGTTTCAGTATTAGGGTAGACTGAAATAAATTATATAGAATGCCTCAGGAAGCCATATGGTCTATAAGGAAAGGATTTACTCTGTCACTTATATGTAAGTCTTTCTATTTGCAACTGTCCTATCGCATGTCCATGAGTGTGTGTATGTGTGTGTGTGTGTTTGACATCTAATACTTTGATTGAATTCCTTCTATACCACAATTAAATTGGGAGAATTTTATATAGCTTGATTTTCTATTAATGCTGGACTGATTTGTTTTTGTTATTTCACTGGTGCTCACAATATTTTCTGGGAAATATCATATGATAATTTTATATGACTTTCAAAGCATTAAATTAAAAATATGAAACCAACGACCTAAAGATGCTTCCTGGTGAGCTAATCATTCCTACAGAGAAACAGATTCTATGAAATTGACTTGATGCATCTTCCATTCTTGCAGATTCCACTCCTCTTCACACCTCTTGCTCTCCAATTAAGAATACATCTTGGGGGCTGGAGAGATGGCTTAGCAGTTAAGCGCTTGCCTGTGAAGCCTAAGGACCCCGGTTCGCGGCTCGGTTCCCCAGGTCCCACGTTAGCCAGATGCACAAGGGGGCGCACGTGTCTGGAGTTCGTTTGCAGAGGCTGAAAGCCCTGGCGCGCCCATTCTCTCTCTCTCTCCCTCTATCTGTCTTTCTCTCTGTGTCTGTCGCTCTCAAATAAATAAATAAAAAATTAAAAAAAAATAAAGAATACATCTTGGGAGAAAAATACAAAAATGAGAATCAACATCTTATATAAATGGATTGCTAGTTTTAAAAAAGAAACAATGAAGAAATATTCAGGGCCTTGTACTTTGGTAGTTACCTAATTATTCATTAAACGGTTATTTAGTACCTTTATGTCCAGGCATCATATAAGTAAAATCATGTTTACAGAGCATGACAACTGAATAGTTTGCATATAATTCATTTCAGTAATAAAACCTCTAGATTTAATTTATATATAAGATGGTAGACATTTCAGGCATATTTTATATAGGAAAACTATTAAAAATACTGAATATGTATATAGCAATGAGTTATATAGTGCTCATAGTGGTTTTTTGGGGGATAGAACAGTTTCTTAATATGTATGTATAGTATGTATAGAAAATAGCTGTGCATCTCTTAAAAAAAACTTACATTTGGGATTCCAAAAATTGGAAAGAATTTACTGTTGTTATTTTTTTTCTATCATGCCAGTGTCTGTTTCCTTAGTTGCTGCTTTTTCTTTTTAAATTGGTGAATTTCTATCACTGAATAGCTGCTGAGTGCATAGAGGAAGACTGTGTGGAGTCTTGGAAATGCTTCAAGATGAAAATAGTGAAAATAGGAGAAGTGTGAAATGCTGCAATAATGATAATCATCCTACCCATGAACAGACACAAAGTAAATTGTTATTGCTATCAATGTATTTTCATAAGACCAAGGTAAAGTTGGAAGGCAGATTGTACTGAGAATATTATGATAGGGCTTTTCCAGAGAGGATGGGAATTGAAGTCTTGAAGAAGAGATCATAAACTTTGTTTTGTCCTGTGGCACACATTTATTTCCCCAACATTTAAAATATGACAGAGATCTTTGTTGGTAAATGCTATTCTTTGTAATGTAAATAAAATAATTAAAAGTAATTATCAAAAGACACATTAAACTAATCCTATTAAGTTGACCTATCTGATAATATACTAAACAAACACTAGGAAAATCATATTTTTTTATATTTCCAATGTTTATTAATTTTCAGATTACACAGTGATCTTTCTTACATTAACACAGTATTTGCTATTGATGATGATAATAATAATAATATATGGCAGCTTATTTGTTTGTTTGTTTTTTAATTTAATTTATTAGTTTTCTTTTCAGTGAATACAGGCAGTTTGGTACCACATACCCAGGAAAATCATATTTTGCCTGCTTATATCAATAACAATTGAAACTCTGCTTTGTATGCTTGTGGATTTCAGATAAAATTTTTCTGGTTTCTTCGAAGGTTCCTCAGACTTTTTTCTTTTCACTTCTCAAGGACATGAAAGATTTCCATATATCCTTTACTTATAATTTTTTAGAATAAGTTGAGCTTGTTGACATTGACATCTGAAATCTCTGCATACAGTCATCAGCAGTGTTGAATGAAAATATTTTTACTTTGATATGGCTTAACATTTTCTCAGATTTTCACATTTTCCTTAACTGCTTCTCAACTGTTCACATTTTTCTTAATTGCATTGCAAACATATAGATAGAATATTGTCTCTGTTATTTGGTTTAGTGATTTTTTTTTCGAGGTAGGGTCTTACTTTAGCCAGGCTGACCTGGAATTCACTATGGAATCTCAGGGTGGCCTTGAACTCATGGTGATCCTCCTACCTCTGCCTCCCGAGTGCTGGGATTAAAGGCGAGTGCCACCACACCCGGCTAGTGATTTTTGTTTTTTAAATGATGTAAAATTTGTTAGGTATTATTTTGGTCTTAAAGCTTCTCAGACACTAGTTATGGCTAAGGTCTGTTTCCCACAATAGAACACATGAGTGCAGTGTTACTTTTAATTTCATCTTGATTTCTGTTTGAATGTTTTGTCTCATATAGGTTTTTGAATTTTTCAGGAAACAGTTTATCAAAAAATGGTGAGGATTTTCAGCTTTACTCAGGCCAGTGGTCCTGAAAACAAAATGCAATATAAAATAAAACAATACTAAGAGCAACCATGTTCAAGGGCCTGAAACCAGAGTGTGAAGCGGCCTTGAAAATAGGCATGTCCCACTCTTTGGGTACTGGACAGTCATAGCAGAGGCTGTTGGGAAACATGGCCAGGAACAGATAGGAGTAGATGATAATGGAAGTGTTTGCAATGGCTTCATTATGAAGCACCTGACATAGGCTCATGTGCCACAAGATTCTTTCTAAGCTTATGACAGTATTTTGGAAGTTTCTGGAAAGCTTAGGAGGTGAAGACTGGCTGGAGGAAGTAGGTCACTTTGGGATGGATTCTTGAAGATTTATAGTTTCTGGTCCCTCAGTGTCCTAATTTTTTCTGCATCTTGCCTGTCATAGGGTAGGCATCTTCTGCTGTATGTACCTACCACCATGATGCTGTGCCTCACTATGGGCACAGAAATAATGGAGCCAGTCATGACAGACCAAATCCTCTAAACCCATGAGGCAAACTCAGTTCCTCTTCCCTGAAGTGTTTCTGAAAGGTGTTTTTGTCAACAAGAACAGCCTATTGCAATGGTGGAGAAGGTAGAAAGGGCAGCGTTACTGCAAATAACAAAGGAGGGAGACACAGAAGAAAGAGTAGCACTTTTGTGTGTCAGTAGTTAGAAATGCAATGTAAGTTCAGAGTACAAGTGAAAGAAAAATATATGTGCATGTGTATGTGGAGATACATGTGCAACAGTATAGCATGCAAGTGGAGGTCACAGGACAACTTTTAGGTTAGTTCTCACTTTTCCATCTCATCTGAGTCAGGTTTTCTCTCCTTGATCTCTCTACTGTGCTCACTGCGAACATACAGAAAATTCTTCTGTCTCATACTTCCATCTCACCATGAGGATGCTCAGATGGCAGAAGCATACTGTGGTTCCCAGCTGTTCACATGAGGGTCTAGGACTAACCACAGGTACCTAGACTTGAATGGTGAGTGCTTTATCCACTGAGCCATCTCCCCAGACCTTTGTAATTCTTTTATCTAGGTAGATGGTTACCACACTTCTGCAGAATTAGATATGTAATCAATAACTTAATTGTGCATTTTAATTGAAACATACCAATTTTATTCATTTATGGTGAGCAGTGTACATTTTAGTACATGTACACAATTCATAAAAATACCATCAGGTTAATTGATATATCCACCAATAAATTAGTTATTTTGGAATATTCAATTTATTTTTGTCAATTAAACGTATCCAACTGTGTTATGTAGGACATTTTGTTACTCTTCCTATCTGTATTAGTCTGGGTTCTCTAGAGGAATGTAACTAATAGACTAAATTGTATTAAAAGGGGGATGTATTAGATTAGCTTCTGCAGTCCAACAATAGTAGTCTGTAGGCCCTGGAGCCAAGGAACCTGGTAGTTACTCAGTCTACATGGCTGGATGCTTCAGCAGTCCCAACCCAGCACTGCAGGCCTGAAGGCTTCCTGGAGAGCACTGGTCTCCAGTCTGTTCTGGTCTCCAGTCCGCACTGGGAGGTGGCAAGCAGCACTGCGGCCAGGTAGGAGAAAGTGATTCTTTTCTTTTCCCTCAGAGCTTCCTTAAAGTTCCCTTCCAAGAGCCTCCCATGCTGGGGGAAGGGCTCACTTTGGGGGAAGGACTTTATCCTTCAGTTAGTTCTTCCTGGAAGCCACCTCACTGACCCACCCAAGAGGAATGTCGGTGGATTCCTAAACAGATCAAATTGACAATAGAACTTAACCATCATAACATTGATAGCACCCTTGTACCCAATAATCATCCTTTCTACATCCCTGCCTTGCCACACCCTTCCCAGACTGACACAGTTAGAATATATAACTTGATGTATAATGCCTTGATCAACACTTTCCAATAGAAAAACAACACAATCTACATAAACAATTTTAAATTTTTGCTAGATATGTCCCCCAAGTTAAAAAACAATATTACTTGTAATCATATAACTCATTTCATATAAAAATATTGCCGTATATGAAATGAAAAAAATAACTGAATACCTTACAACTTTTAGCCCTAAATTTTAGCAATCTAGTTAAGAGCACACATCTCAATTTAGAATGATAAATGGGCTTGATCTCTCTGTGTTGTTAGTAGAGACTGTATTGGATAGTGAAGGCATAGATTTTTAAGAAATAAATGATTTTTTTAAATGGAAGTGTATACAGTTTCTGAGTATTTTTCATATTACTACAGCATAACCCCTTGACATACTGGGGATAAAGAATAGATTGCTTTCCATTTGTATGTAAGAACTATGAAATACTGAAGGCTCTCTTTTTTCTTTCTCCAAATAGTCTTCATTGGTAAATGCAGTTAAGGTACAGAAAATATAGAACAATATGTTAACAATTTGTGATTTTTTAAAACCTTTTGTTTTATTTTTACTTATTTACTTGATAGTGACAGGGAGAGAGAGAGATTGAGAGAATATGGGCTCACCAGGGACTCCAACCACTGCAAACAAATTCCAGATGCCTGTGCCACCTTGTACATCTGGCTCATGTGGGTCCTGGGGAATTGAGCCTCAAACGGGGATCCTTAGGCTTCGCAGGCAAGTGCTTAATGGCTAAGCCACCCCTCCAGCTCCACAGTTTGTGATTTTTAATTGATTATATTATACAAAATCTCCAGTGTCTTGGCTGGAGTCAAATGTAGCAAATCCAAACATTTCCATAAATTAATCAAGAGAAAAAGCATGAGATAAGTGAAAAGCTAAAAATCAGATTAGTGGTGACATGTCCTTCAGAAAGTACAAAGTGATAACAAAAGCTTTAGAGAATATGCAGTAGATCATCTCATATTTTAAACCAAAAAGTAAAGCAGGAAGAGTGTGCAACATGAATGTAAAGAATGAGTGGAATAGGGACACAAAAGACCAGGTTCTATGAACAGACCAAGAAGGAGAGAAAGGATGGTGAGAAGTCAGAGTGAGTGTCACCTAAATCTCTGATGCCAATCAAAATTAAAAAAAAAAAAAAATCTAGTACAAAGAAATTAGAATTTAAATTGTCACACAAAAGAAAGGAGAGGGATTATGCAAATCATGAGGACAGAAAATTCCAGAAATCTCAGCTAAGAAACACCCTAACAAAGGTGGTTGTTGTGGAGCACAGCTCTGTCACAAGGCTTGATGGATTTTCCTGACAGGAAATGTGTCTTCAAATTGTCTCCGAGGGATAGCAGCTGAAGTCACAGCTGTGAGGGCCAAGATAAAATGGAAGAATATTTTGAATCTTTACAATATATTACTCCAGAGGTTAACATTAAAATCATGTTGAAAATGCAGACGTACACAGACAGGGAAGCACAAATGCTGAGATGCTCTGGGGCTGGATGTATTTGAAAGGCACAGCCCTTTAGCACTGCTGTCAGGACTGAAGCTGACAGAAGTTGACAAGAGTCTACCTCCCTTCTGTAACACATGCAGCTGCTAAGTGGGAACATGGGCTGTGGACTGGAAATGAGTTGAGAGTTGGCTGAAATCATTAACAAGGAGCGTGGGGGTTTGATTCATACTTTAAACATCATTTTCACTCTCACAATGTCTGCTCTCCTGACCTGTCTTGTGCGGTTGTGTAAATAATGGCTTATAAAGAAAAGCGGGTAGCTAGATGTGAAATAAGCCAACACTTGGCCACATGCGGTCTGCCTGTTATTGATTTATTAGCAGACATTTAGGAGGTCAGGCACTAACATTTTTTATAGCACATATTGATCTATTATAGAATTATAGCCAAAGAAGTCTAGATCTCGGTAGTTCCTGCCAGAGCAGTGAGAAATTGGTACCATGGTTTCGGGTCAGGCCCAAGGAAGGCCTGCTGTCTGTATCTCCACTGGGATTGTGTTAGCCTTTCTTTCCCTCTCAGGAACTAGACTGCTTCATGTTCATAGAAGATTAGTTTAACAGTCTGGATGGTTTTGTCTTTATCTCTGTCCCCAAGGTTCTCAGGAAAACCTTGGTTGCCTGCTCCCATGGCGAATTATGAGAATGTTCTCACTGTATCTCTGAGATCCCAACAAGAAGGCTAGGAGGTGCAAGGGATATGAGCCACCTGTTACAGCTGTCTGCAACATCCACTGACACAGCTGCTTTCTGCCCACATTTTCCTAGAGAAGGCCATGTTTATTGAATGTGATATCATTCTATAAGCATATTTTTTAGTTATTTCTGTGGTCATTTTTCTATGTCTTCTAACTGCAGATCTGGCTGAATGAAGCCCATATACCCTGGCACAGAGCAGTATCTTCGTTTTATCTGCTATCTAGCATTTCTATATCTAGGATGTGTGCTCAGATAAAATCTATATATTTTTAAATTTTTTTGTTCATTCTTATTTATTTATTTGAGAGTGGCAGAGAAAGAGAAAGAGGGAGAGAGAGAGAGAGAGAAAAGAGGGAGAGAGAGAATGGGTGCACCAGAGCCACTGCAAATGAACTCCAGACGTGTGCACACCCTTGTACATCTGGCTAATGTGGGTCCTGGGGAACCGAGCCTCGAACCGGGGTCCTCTGGCTTCACAGGAAGTGCTTAACTGCTAAGCCATCTCTCCAGCCCCAAATCTAAATATTTTAAGAATATTAATAGCAATGTAAATTTCTGTTAATGACAACACAGGAAGAAGAGTTCACATTTTTTCATATAACCAATGTCTGTATTAGCAGCAGGAGATGCACTTTTCCCTTTACATGACTTAAAGTGACAAAACCTGATCTTACCACATAATGGTTATAATTTTTGATGGTGACTAAAGTCTTAAAATATAAAACTTTTCATGGGGCCCTCCATGGTTAAGATACAGCTAGTGTATGTATGGGAATGTGTTTCCTTTTATTTTTTTAGAAAGTTTTAAAATTTATTTACTTATTTGAGAGAGAGAGAGGAAGATGCAGAGAGAGAATGGGCACTCCAGGGCTTCCAGCCACTGTAAATGAACTCCAGACTCAGCTACCACCTAGTGCATCTGGCTTACGTGGCTACTGGGAATTGAACCTGTGCCCTTAGACTTCCAAGGCAAGCACCTTAACTGCTAACCCATATCTTCAGCCCTTTTCCTTTCATTTTATTTGGTAAATATAACCTAGTAGAATATAAAGTACTTTTGATAAATAAAATTAGTGAAAGCTAGTAATTGGTGTCTCTTACCCTGGATAATCAAGCTTACCAGTTGAATCTATTCTGTTCAGCAACCTTGTCAAAGTAATACTTCTTTCTCATACATATAGCTGTGTGCTATGGGGAAAGATTTTCTGCTCAATACTGGGATAGATTACATAATTTCTCCTGTGCATGTGGTATATTATAAGAGACTATTTGTTTTCTCTTTTGAAATATGATGTTTTTAAAGAGGAAAATCTTTCAACTTGAGCCAAAACATTTGCATTTGAGAAATAGCCCATTTGTTGTATTTATTGACTCTTATTCCTTCATGTCTGTGTCTCATAACTGACAAGCTCAGGGAAAAAATGATGATAAGGATGTCAAGATTTTGAATGTAGTTTGGTGAAGCCAGTGAGGTTAGTATCAATGTTGGATGCTTTAGCCGTGTTTTGTGTATGATTGTAGAGAAATGACCAAAAAGATTTAAATTTAGAGAAGATCATTTTCCTTAAAAAAGAAAAATGTAGTGGTTGTTTAATCTTTTACTTAAGAATGAGACATACTGAACAACTATAGGAAAAGACAAATCATATTTTCATCTGTTTCTAGATTTTTTGGATACTATGAGTGCTAATTGTTATGCCCACTGTTTTAAATTTCATTGTACTCAAATAAATAAATAAAAAATTAAAAAAAAAATTATTGTAGTTTTTCATAAAATAGTTTGTAAGAGAAGAAAAACTCATTGGCTGTTTACAAACAAGCTTCCCTATGTTTCCATGATATTTCAGACACCTTGTATAAACATGCAAGTGTACTCTTCATATTGCAAACTTGAAAGATATTACACAATTATATTTAAAATACTTGAAAATAGCATATACATTTTCAATATTAACTCCAAAGATATTGTTAAATGGTAGAATGCAGTCTGAAAGCAAATTCAGATTTAGACAAAATTTTATAGGCTAGTAATTGAAAGAAGATGGTTTCTCCTGTATGCAGTTGTGTATATACACTTGGGAATGCTTTTCCTATGTGGCTCTTCTGTTCCACACTAGATGACTCCTACCTATGGGATGCTTCCAAATTCCCTCAGCCAAACTTCCTAATGAAATTCCTGGAAATGTATATATGGAACCCTTGACAAAAAGACATCTTTCATGGTGGCTTCTGTGTAACCAAGCAGATTTCAGGAAGCAAACATTCAATTGATTGATGGAGCAGGAAAATGAATATGTTCTAGGAATAAATTGCTATTTTTGGTCAAAGCTTTATCAGGTGTTTGCTGAAGCAAAAATCACAAATCATGCAAACTGCTCAAGTTATAGCTACCAAAAGAAGACAGTCCACACTTTAATGTCTGTTTAGTAGTTGTATCTATGGATATTGTGATATTCTGGGACTTTGTTCTTTGACACCATAATTTCTGAGAAACTGTAATATAGAACTTGGAGTCAAGATTACATTTTTATCTTTCCTTATATTGTAATTTTTAGGTGAGAAGGATATTTACTCAAGTAGGATAAAATATTTACATGTGTTGCCAATTAGCATATTGAGTATGCTCAAGTGGCGGTTAGTGTTAAAATCAGTAGCCTGGAAGTCATGTTATAACTTTGTACAGTGAAGTGAAGAGAGTGTGTTCAACCAAGAAATTTGGAAGAGAAATACAACTTTATATCAAATAGCTCTCTCAGATATGTCAATAAATTTCTAGTGATTATCATGCAAAAGGGTAATTTGAGGCTAGGGAAATGGGTTAGTGGTCAAGAATACTTGCCACAATGATGAGGTCTTAAGACGCCCCACACCATGTAGACAACTGGTGTGGCTATTCATTTCTTAGTATTGTAGGGAGCAGAGGATGGAGAATTGCTGGGGCTGGTTAAAAGCAGAGGGTACATCTCTAAATTCAGAGAAAGATGTGGTCTCAAGGAAATGTCGGTCAGCCATAGAGAAGGGGCACCTAATGCACTCCTCTAGCCTCTAGTCACACTGGTGCATGAATCGGCACATACATGTGCTTACCACACACACAATCCAGAACTCTATACATGCAAAGAAATAAAAGGCAGTCATATCTGGGATAAAGTTTAAAGAGCATCTTTTATCTTTTCCTGAAAAGCAATTGAGGCCAAATCCTTTATACTGATGCTTAATTGGATATGTATAGGATGTGTTTGAGATCCTACTTGACTTAAAATGGGCCATTCAAACATCAGGCTACGAATTCCAGTTTGCCTCAGGGAAACATTTAGAAATAATATGAAACCTATATTTTAAAAGTGTAGGCTTTAATCAATATTCCTGTTTATTTTTAAAATACTTTTATTTATTTGAGAGAGATATTTCTCCAGAAGACAGAGAGAGAGATAGAGAAAGAGAGCGAGAAAGCAAGCCAAGAGAGTTTGAGTGTTGATGTGGTTGGGCATCTTGCCACAGCAAATGAACTCCAGATACATATACAACTTAGTACATCTGGCTTTAGGTAGGTACTAGAAAATCAAAGATAGACTGTCAGACACTGCAAGTAAGTGTCTTTAACCACTGAAACATTTCTTGAGCCCCACCCCAATATTTCTATCTCTAACTTTCCAATGAGAAGTCTACCTGTGTTGAGCTTTACACAGAAAACCATCCCCACAGCTGCAGTGCTCCCTTCCCTATAAGCAGTGTGTTCTTTCAGGTTTGAAGTATGCTATGTAAAATCATGTGCAGTATCATACTGGTTGGTGTTTATTACCTGGCTTTGGTGGTTTGATTCAGGTGTGCCCTATCAACTTAGGTGTTCTGAATGCTAGGTTCCCAGCTGATGGAGATTTGGGAATTAATGCCTCCTGCAGCACTGCATTGTTGGGGCTGGGCTTATGAGTGTTATAGCTAGTGTCCTCTTGCCAGTGTTCAGGACAATCTCCTGTTGCTATTGTCCACCTTATATTGGCCAGGGCGTGGTGTCCAACCTTTGCTCATGCCATCGAATTCTCCTGCCATCATGGTTGATAGAATAAATGTAATTCCCACTTCACATATTTTTTTTTTTTTTAATATAGTCAGTGCAGTAAACTCATGAGATCTGAAAACTATTGGAGTTAGATTTGAGGTCAAATTCTCTGTCCAGTTCAACCTAGGTTTGTGGCCATGAGCAAAAGAACAATTCTCTCCCAGCTTTGATTTTCCTAAAATAGAAACCATGATTGCATCCTTGTTTCTTAGTTCCTGATCGCTGTGGTTTACAAAAGCTTAGTGTGTTAATTAATGAAAGGAGGTGAAAGAGGGCAGGAGGTGACATTGAATGTGGGATCCAGCTAGCACCTTTGCCCTCAGCTTGAATCAAACAAATTCAAGTGGGGAAATTGACAATAGGATCCTGACTAAGGTCTGAAGGCTGAAAGTTACTTGTGGCTCAAACTAAGAATTGCAAATGTGCTCATTAGCTTGTCAGCTGCAAAACAAATATGAGGTTAGTAAACTGCATTCAAGATTATCAAACAAGATTAGATGTGACTGTCTTGCCAGAAGGCCTTCTTGGAGCTGTGCAAAAAGCAGGAAGTGGAAAAATGCACTTTGGTTTCCTTCCCTCTTATTCAGCCCAGCCAGGAGAAATCCTCTTGGGTGTAAACAACACCTTAAATGTCAGTTGTTCTAGGCAGTTTACTAATAGCTATTATTTTTATTTGGAAATATTGAATATTTTATTTGAAAATACCCAAAACTTTAAGGGGAGAGAAGATGAGAGGAAAACAACTTCAGTCTGAATTGATTCTTTTGCTAGTTGTTGCCAGCTAAAAGGAATATTCTGTTTTTGAAAAACTGTCTGATACTACAATTTATGTGATTACTAATATTATAAAATTGGAGCCTTATGAAAAAAGAAAAAAAAACATACATTTTAGTTTAAAATATCTTTAATAAAATCAACACATCTCAGTGTATGTATGCATTATGTATATATAATCTATGACTTGAAGTACTCGTAATATTTTCATCCTATGAAGAAGGAAATTGAGGCTGTCATATGAATTGATTGGTGATACTAGAAGCTAGTGTTATGAGTGAGGCAAGGTTCTTTAATTTTCTCAGAACCCATTCTATCATGAAGGGACATTGAGCAGCTGGAGACAGAACTACACCTGAGTTTCCTGGTAACTGAACTCAGGCTGCTTAACTTGTGTGCTGAAGAAGCTGCCAAACTAAGTGATAATAAATGACCTGTTTGCATCAATCCCTCTTGGGCATCAGAAAGTTGAACTTGAAAACTTCTGGGGCCCCTGGAACAAGGTGCCTGCTTGACATTTCCAATGCCAGCAAAGTGGAAGCTGCCTACAGAAACTGCTTTCACACATTTCCCACTTCTGAAGAGATGGCTCAGTGGCTGAAGGTGATCTGTGTCTGCGATCTGGCTACAACTTGAGGTTGACTTCATCATTGGAGGTAGGCAGCTAATTAAATCAGTAGCCTCAAATGTAGGAGATGGGGGGCTGGAAAGATGGCTCTGTGGTTCTGGCACTTGCCTGCAAAGCTTGAGGACTGAGGTTTGATTCCCCAGTACCCACATAAACCAGATGCACATGGTGGCACATGCATCTGAAGTTCATTTGCAGTGGCTAGGGTTTCTGGCATTCCCATTTTCTTTCTTTCTTTCTTTCTTTCTTTCTTTCTTTCTTTCTTTCTTTCTTTTTTTTTTCTCTCTCTCTCTCTTTCTCTCTCTCTCTCGCTCACTTGCTCTCTCTCTCTCTCTTTGTAATAAATTAAAAATTAAAAAAATTAACAACTTTAAAAAAATAGCTTTTAAAAAGAGATGGTTAATTGTAGGTACATCTACTATTTCGTTCTTGTTAGGGAATTGCTATCCTAACCTACATGATGACCCAAGGCTTGTGCTGTCTATCATTATGCTGTATCTTTTGGGGATTTCCTCATCTTTGTATCAGTGCTTCTGAAGTGGCTAGTGGAGTAGCAGCACTGACATCATTTGAAAATCCACAGAAATGTGAGTTCCTAGATACTACACAGGTTACTCAAGTAGAACCTCTGAGGCTAAAACTCTGCAACCCATGTTTGGCAAGCTCTCTAGGTAATTATGAAGTCTTTGAGGTAAAATTTGAGACTTGCAGTTCTAAGCAATCTCAAATATTCTATCATGGGTGCTTCTTGGAGGAATGTTTACATTTTTGGAGTTGACAAAAAAAAACAATAGAAAACTGATATATATATATATATATATATATATATATATATATATATATCACGAATAGTCATTAAGAAAGGTTTGCATGACCCTTTTATGAGAGAGAGAGAGAGAGAGAGAGAGAGAGGGAGAGGGAGGGAGGGAGAGAGGGAGAATACAGGTGGCACAATACATGTGTGGAATTCATGAACAACCTTGGAGTGTTGGTCCTCTCATTCCACCTTGCTTGAGATAGGGTTTCTTTTTTGTTTTGCCACTGGGAAGGCCAGTGTAGCTGGCCCATGAGTTTTGTGATTCTCTTGGCTCTGCCTTTCATTGTCTAGGAGCACTGTGATTCCAGACATATGCATACTTTCTTTCTGACTTTATGTGGGTGCTGGGCATAGAAACTCTGGTTGGCAAGCTTGTGGAACAAGTACAATGTCCCCATCCCCATTTTTCTATTTCTTATGTGTGTATTCTTTTCATTTATAGGACTTCATAAGGTCTGAATAATTTACCATAATTGAAATATATCAAACAGGAGGTACATTTGGCTCAGATCTTAAATGAAGATGATGGAGTACCAGACTTTTTAACACAATGTGCTGCAACCTGCAACTTTCCTTTTTCATTTCAACTTATACAATATATGTTTTAATTTGTGTTTCAGATAGATTCCCTAGGCTGGATACTCTCAGGTATGGAAAAACTGCATTTAAGGATGGACACTTGTGACAGGGAGCAACTCTCTTGTTGAACTGTGTGGTGCTTATCTTTCCAAATTTGGAATTGCTGGCTTGCTATAGTTTCATAGCCATATCTACATTGTAGAGGAAATTTTAGAGTAGACTGGGATTTTTCTGATCATATATTTATTTATCAGTTTTCCTAACAGCTTGTATTTGGAGAATACTGTGTTAGGGGTTACCTTTGTACTAGAACTGAAAAAATACTTTGAAATGGAATTTTCCTCATTGCTATCATGTATATATCATTTACCAATGTCAGAGAGTAAGTTGGGTATTTTATACAGAAATAAATGTTCATAAGCTTAGCCCAGATATATTTTGTAGAAAAGCAAAGGTAAGCTATTATTTGATGGTCAGTGGCACTGATAGTTACTGAGGTTTTCTTATGTGATGAGTTTTTTTTTTTTGACAGTTGCATTTTAGACATTATTTCATTTAATCTATGGCTGATAGGAGGTCAATTTTCTGTAGAAGCAAGGATGTATATGCCCCTACCCTTGTGTGAAAGAATTTTTGCTTGTGTGGTAACAAAATTCAATTCTATAATATTATTATTCCTTTCTTAGTGTGTCAGGGTTGTTGTGGAACAGTTCATAGGCAACAGAGATCTATTTCTCACATATCTGGAGGTTGGAAATTCCAAGATCAAGGTAGTTCTCTTATTTGGAATTTGATGGATTTGGCTTGTTTTCATAGATACACATTTTTGCTGTGTTCTCATATGGTGGAAAGAACAGGATGACTCTCTGGGATATCTTTTATCAGATACTAATCCCACTATGAGGCTTTGCCTTCTTGATTTACTCACTCTACAGACCTTATGTAATGTCATCTCATTGGTGACTGGATAACCAACTTCTAAGTTTTGGCAGGTTGTAAACGTTTAGAACTTAGCATGAAGGAGGTCACACATTGGATACAATTGTCTGCCCCACCCCTCTATCCCAGATCTAGTCAAAGTTGTTTATTTTTATCAGGTGGAGGAGTGAAGGGCTACATAATTTATCCAAAGGCAGCATCTCAGGGAATATTGTACTATTTGGGTACAGGAAAGTGAGAAACTGTATGAACAAGTATAGTTGTATCATGTGGCATCTATAAAAGGGGTGAAAGTGTAGGGTCCAAGTCAGCCAAGGAGGCAACTTGTAGACTGACAACAGTGGCAGCTGTCACTGCACATTCCCAGTGCAGTGAGAGTAAGGGTTATAATGGGCTATCTGACTACCAATTGTCAGTTTCAAAACTAATCATGGAGATGAGTGGACTTGCAAAGAGTGCACAGACAGAAGGAGCAGGCCAAGGTCACTCTTCACCACACTATTAATAACTGTTCTACAGTATTCCATCACACTGCCATTGAGTGAGCACAGTAATCCTGGGTCTATTTTATCAGAAGATGAAACTGAGATTTAGAGAGAATAAACAGCTTGCTCAGGGTCATATTTTCCTGAACCAGCTGGGCTGAGTTCCATCTTGATTTTACTCCTGAGCTGTGTCATACTTCAGCTAATTACTGTCAGGGAAAACACTTTTACTTTAGCCATGCCAAATGTAGGTTATTGTTTGGGGCATAAATTTGTGGAAATTCACATGGAAAAAATTCAGTAATTCTTTTTAGCAGTGCAGCTGCATGGACAACTTAAGCATAGCATTTAGGCATAATATATTCTAGCACACTCTTGAAGAGGTGGCATTGCATGCTAGTGTAATGAGAATAAAGCATATCAGTATTTTTCCAGACCCAACTCAATATGTTTTGTGTTCTGTGAGAACTGTGTTGTCTCCATTCAGTAATGGTCCTATCACCTAAGTCATTCAAACATATCCCTTGTAAACATTTTGGCCACCTTTACCCTCAGTTAGATCTGCTACCTGTTGGGAGCTGGACTAGTGTTCCCTCCACGTGAATCAGGTGCCAGGCTTTTCTGTGCAGGGCCACATTCCACTTTCCTCTCTTATTTCTGAAGGATATTACATTCCTCATTGGACTATATCCTGTTCATCCTGTGAGGACTTACAAGTTAAATGTTGAATGGAAGCATATGTTTCCATTAATGAAACCTCTGTGATCTCCACAATATTTTAGAAAAGGCGGCAGCATTCTTTATTGCAAGTTCAGTGCAAAATGAAAACAGTAGGTGCTTTGTTAAAAACCTGTAGAGAGCTAGTGGTGGTGCATGCTATTAATCAGAGTACGGGGGGGGCAGAGGTAGGAAGATCATTGAGATTACATAGTGAATTCCATGTTAGTCTGGGCTAGAGTGAGACCCTACCACGAAAAACAAAAACAAAAACAAAACAATAAAACCTTGTAGAGAATTCAAGCTGATGAACACCAGAAGCCAACATCATGTTACAGGTCCTGTGTGCATAACCCTGTGTGCCACACACCCATGACTCTAGCCCTGACTTAGGAGCATTATCTAAGCTGATAATTTCTAAGCATTTATAGTGTAGTGCTATTCTATAACATAAATTTCATTTTTTTGTGAGCAAATAGGGGATATTATCTTACAAATTTAACTAATAAAAGAACTAACTCTTTGACTTAACATTCTCACCTATTTGAAACATTTCTTTTTTTTTAAGTGTTCATATGGTGATATGACAATAGCTTCATTTTCTGACTTTGAACACTTTAGAACTAATGAGCCTTGCGTTCTCTTTTTCTCCTACCAAGCCCCAGGTTTTCCTCTTCTTTTTCTTTTATTTTCTTTTTTGTCGAGGCAGGGTCTCCCACTAGTCCAGGGTGATCTGGAAATCACTATGTAGTGCCAGGAGGAACTCAAACTCTTGGTGGTCCTCTTCTCTTACCTCTGACTCCCAAGTGCTTGGATTAAAGACATGCACTACCATGCTCAGCCTACTCCAGTTTTATTGTACTTTAAAAAATTATTAATTTATTCGGGAGAGAAAAGTCATTAGAAATTCATAATCTTTTGAGCTTCAGATATAAGGTATGTGATAAGTCTTTATCCCAGTGCTTATTTAACAAATCTTTGTCAGATATCATTAGCAAACAACATATGAAACTTTGCATAATCTATGTCCTCACTGTTCCTCAAAGGTTTCTATGAGATGGTCATAAGGAGATAATTTTACCCAATCTCTACCTAAAAGATGTTTTGTGTAAAGCAGAGGGGAGGCGGAGGATAGGTTTGTGGGAAGGGAAAGGGAGAACAAAGATAAAAGGGTATATAGGATACATAATACACTTGAAAGAAATTATCTTTATGAAGCTCATCACTATGTTTAATGAATATATGCCTATAAAATTTTTTAAAAAGGTGTTATTCTTCCTTTTCTTTTCATTATCCCCCTTGCTTTATAAGAATGGACAGAATACTTCTTATTAGAATTCAGTGCCAGTAAAACTAGCCCACAAATGTGCTTGCTTATAGAAAATGATGGCTCTTTTAAAATCACAAATTTAGCTGGGTGCTAACCTTAAATTTCAACTGCAGAACTGTTTTAAACCATTTTCCAAAGGATCTTTTTTCCCCTACTATAAATGGTTTCGATCTCTGAAACAATTGTACTTTAACTGTTCTTATAGTATTTAAAAGGTTCTTTTTGAAAAACTTTTCAACTCTAATCTTTATGCATTAGAATGACTGTATATTATAATCAAGAATACTATATCATGAGTGACAGGAGCACTGTGTGTAGAGAAACATTTTGATGAGCTTGTGGAGTTTTATCAATCTGCACGGGGTAATACTCAAATCACAGTGACACACCTTCTCCCCTTAACAGCTTCTGAATGTGCCTCATTTGCATTTTTCTCATAAGATTGTTACAATTGGAGGTAATAGAATGAAGATGACAATGACTCACTTCTTTATGTGTATGTCAATTCTAGGTTCTGTGACACTGACAATGAAGTTGTCATTCTTTGTGTTGAGATTTGTAGTCAGTGTGAAGTACAAAGTGGTCTTTCTTTCTTCTCTGAAATGTAAGCTGCTTCTCAAAATTTCAGTTTGAAACATGAAAGTCATTATAGGGCTCACCTGGAGCATGGGCAGAAATGGATGTGTCTGTGCAGAAGAAAAGTGGTTTAAATTACTGGTAACCTTACCTACATACATCTTACATGGGCTTCTGTATAAATCTTTCCTTGTATTTAATCAATGCCTAACAGTTAAATAGATCAAAAATTTTGAATTATTGCTCAGTCTGGTTAAGCACAACTTATACATCTTTTTACTTGTATTTTCTTGTGGAATGGTGTTTATCTCTTCCAAAATATGGGAGAGTACATTTGTGCCAAGTATGCTCTACACATGATTTTCATTCTTATAAATTCATTAAAGAGGTTTATATTTCATCTGTTTCTATATCAAGACAGTGGAGCCTCAGAGAAGTAAGTGAATTGATAAGCCACTATAGACTGTAAGAGAATGTAGATCTGTTTGATTTGATCTGAGTATAGGAAATGTTACCATAGCCTTGGGTCATGTTTCTGTAACTCAGTTGGATAGGAGATTTCTTTTGGAAGTTGGCAGAGAAGGTACTTAGAAATTGATGATGTTGATGATGGTGTCACCTCTTACTAGCAAGTCTTACCTGGAAAATATTTCTTCCTAGACCTTTCAGAGCTCACTGGAAAGTACAGTTGTTATCTTTGACAGAAGCAAAGTTAGGAAAGAGAAAATATTGCATATTCAAAATATTGCTATCTTAGGACCACTTGCTATAATGAATTAAAAAGTACTTAGTCTCTTTTGTCACAGAGTGCATGTTTTATTGAAAGAAACATATGCTAAAATAATAGCTATGAGACTACTTCATCATTAAAATTGTGATAAATATTGCAGTGAGTATATAAAAGAAGAGCTCAGAAATTTGAAGCATACAACACACATACTTACACACAGAAAGGGCTAAAGTTTTCTCTAATAGCCAAGACATGTACTTCTGTTCTGTATTTGCAATGATTTGTTTAATTCACATTCTAAGCAAAATTCAGTTTCCTAGAAATAATTCTTAGCTTAATATGAAGTTTGGAGACTTTGATTGTTACTTTAATAATAGTATCCTGTCATAGAAGCTTCAAATTCAAAAAGTAATACAAATCAAGGAAGATATAGGAGGGAGTATATAAAAATAACTTAGAATATTTTTCTAATTAATTTGACCTTGTAAAATATGTTCCTATGTCCCACATATTGACACATAGACTGTACCATGATTTCTGTGGTCCACTTTAGTTGTAACTTTGGAAAAGACCTGGCACTGACTAGGATCTGAAGCCCAATCTTGACAATGTTAAAAGCATGCCCCTGACTCTAATGCATGTCAGGCTGAGAGGCACTGGATTGTCCCTATACACAATTAGTGACCCTCCATCCCCTGTAGCACATTGATCCAAAAACATTTTCAGGATCAATCTGCTCTCTGTTCTCAGCTTTTCCTCCCATTGCTCCCACTTATGAGATGGAAGCGTCATTATTTAGAGCACAACTGGCCCTGGGATGCAGTTTTAGTAAGACTCCAGCTTGGCTGCCATTGTTGACTGGAATTGCTTTCTACAGAGCCAAGCTGTTTAACTGAGCTCAACTTTAAAGGTAATATTGTAGATTTCCAGGGTGAGCCAGCTGTCTGGTTTTATCTATACCCTCAGTTCTTGCTGAAGCTTTTAGCAATTCTACATTGCCCTTGAAATTGACCAACATGAGGTCAAATTGGGACTTTTGCTGGTTTAACATCAAGGAGTTGCCCAGAAAGACTGTGAAGTATAAAGACCCAGCTGCTGAGAATGCTAATGCTGCCAGCGACAGTTGAGTGAGGAAGCCTGGAACCTTGTCTTTCTTGTTCACTGTTGGCTCCCTGTCTCCTAGAACAGTGTTAGCCACAGAGTGGGCACATGAAGAAAAGTTGTCGAGTGAAAGCATGAAGGATGAAAAAACATCAGCACCAGATGGCTTTTGGAAAAGATCTTTAAATGCTAGCCCTCCTTATTTTCTTACCACCAAATGATGGTTAATAATAAAATGTACAGAATATCTAAATGTTTAACACACTGCACTGAGATCACAAACACACATACATGGACACTCATTCATTCATATACATACAAAAATATTTTCTTCTTTGTTTGAAACCCATAACAATCCTGTTAAATATGATCCTTATAATTGGGAAAACTGAGAACTACCATCTCCAAGCCACATTCCCAAACCAAAAACAGCCAAGTAACTGCAGAATTGGCATCAAAGGTCAAAGCCTGCACTTACAAGACCACTCTGTTATCTAGGAATGACTACTTTTGGATTTCCAGCTTTGGATACCTTAAACATCCCAATGATAATGTTGTGACTTTCTGACTTCTCTTTGCTAGGATAGACATTTCATAAGACAAGTACTAATTTTGTTTACCACATTAGCATCTAGAGTGTGGTTAGCTGTTGTATACATGCATGAGTGAATGAAGCCACTCTCAATGTTTAACTAACTCTGATACAAGGTAGTCCTTGTTTGAGTGATTAACCTCATCAACTAACTGTCAGTCCGACAGCTGGACATGATCATTGATCTGCTCCTTGGCTGCTCTCATCACTCATAATTAGAGAGCTTATACTTGACCTCTCCAGTGCTAGCTATTCCATCTTTTTATATCTTCCTTCCCCATGTCACTTAACTCATTTACATTACTTTTCAGTTCTGGAACCATTTTTGGTTGACGAAACTGAGACATCTCAGGGTTAGGAAGATGGTTCAATGGGTAAAATGCTTGCTACACAAGAATGAGGATCCGAGATTAGATGTCCAGAACCCACATGGAAGCTGGACAAGTGCACACCTGTAATCCCAGTGTTGGTGAGGCAGAGACAGGTACTTTCTTGGAGCTTGTTGGTAAGGTTGTCTAGTTGAATCACTGAACCCTTAGCCTCAGTGAAAGATCTTGTTTCATAAAGTAAAGATGGAGAGCAATTGAGGATGACACATATAGTAGACCCCCAGCCTCCACATGTGTATGCATGTGTAGCCATGACCCCTGTACACATGAACACACACATCCAAAATCATAAAAAATACAGAATGTCTAGGTGGAATAGGCTGGGGTATGCTGAACTTTCATTTCATTTTCTGTTGTTTACTTGCTAAAACTCTCATGCACTCTTTTGAGGCAACATTTCAGACATGAGTAAGATTTTCTTAATTATAAAACCCTTTTGTGTAGAGTCCCTGTGATAGGCATGAGAGTATAGCAATAATGTAAAAAGGATGATCCTTCAATTTGGAAAGCTTACCATCTTCATCTACTATGGTTATATCATTCCCATTTAGAGCACTTAGTGCTATTGATTTATCATCATTGGACACAAAATACACACTAAAATTCAGCTATCGGTTCAAACGGAATAAGCAATAGTTAAGGTCATTCTTAGCAATATAAACTTTGTATTTACTTGATTTTTATAAAAAAATACCTATGTTAAACAACTGATTTCTTCAAATTAGGTTTGAAACAAGATACATGGTTTATGTTCAATGATGTTCCTCAAACCTTTTGGGGTCCTTAAATCTAAAAATCTACCTTTCTTCCTTTCCTTTCATTGTTTTTCATCTACCTGATCCTTAACCTTCCTTCTTTTCCATCATCATTTTCTCTCTCTCTCTATCACTTTTTCCCACATCACTGTTTTTCCCCTCTTTCATGTGTTCACTTACAAAAAAAGAAGTTAATTTTCTATAGAAAGACACAAGTTTATAGGAAGGAACTTCACTTCTCTGATTGCATCTCTGTGAGTGAATTTAATTCATTGCTCCATTCCCCATGTAGACATGGAGTGATATGTATAGGCTTAATCAAATTCATAATACTTCTGCAATAACAATTTATAGATGATATTTATTATGCAGTTCACAGTTTATCATACTGATTGGTAAACAATATCAGGTTATTTCACGTAACAAGTAATAGCACAGTTTCTTCAGCCAGAGCTTTGTGGGGGAGGGGGAGCCTATTTTATTGTTGCTGGAGACAACAGATCTTTTTGAGCCTGTGTACCTACCTCCCTCTAACAGATGTTCACTGAGCACAGATGTCCTTCTGCACATATGAATTGTGTAGTAATAGATGCAACTGGGAAATGTAACACACTAGTAATTTGCAGAAGTCTCAGAAACCTTTCCCTTTACAGGAAGCCTAGGAAGCTTGTGAGTTGCCATGGAACCTGTCTAACATGAATGCAGCCTCTTGTGGGAGAAAGCATTAAAGATCCTTAGAGATATTTCCTAGACAAGTCTGTTAGAAAGAACTTGGGCAAGTTACAACAGGACCATGAGTCTCAGGAGGTTATTCTATTTTTTGTTTGTTTGTTTATTCTGAAACCAATGCCTTGCTTGGCCTTTCTAGATGAGATTTTTCAATAACCAATATCCCAGTTGTTTCACATCTAGCAAATGGTGTGAGTGCCTGTCTGTTGGTATTTCTGGAGTATGTTGTGCTTAATACATGTTATATAGAATGCACACATTAGAGGTACTTCTGTATTTGTCTTGCTACCATATAATTTTCTTATTTGTTATACCCATGAAGCTTTTCAGTACTTTATAATGATGTTGATTACAGTTTAAATTATCTTTTACCTTTTGTGATTGGAACATAAGGAACAATGTAGCTCTTTGTCACATGTTAACTTTAAAAGTGAACTTAATAGGAGAGGTGGAAATGATGACAGGCACTCTAAATTGTGGTGGTCCTTGACTGATTGCTTTTCTTGTCAAAGTTTTCTTTTTCTTTTTAAATATTTACTCACTCTCATTTCTCCTTTGTTATGACCAACTATGTAGCTGGGTTTTCTGCTTTGAATACTTGTATGACTTATTGAATCCTTTTAATAGAAATATCCTTTATTTGTTCATTACTTGATACGTGCTGGGCCTTAGGACACTGGGATAAGTTGTTTGATATGTTTTATTTTTAAAGTATCTTACTGGGTTTCCAGGAAACAGGACGAATTGCTCACAGATCATATATCATTAGAAATAACGTAGAGATTATCTAAAATCAGCCTGACCTTTTTTTTTTTTTTTTTGAAGTAGGGTCTCACTTCTGGCCCAGGCTGACCTGGAATTCACTATGGAGTCTCAGGGTGGCCTCCAACTCACAGCGATCCACCTACCTCTGCCTTCCAAGTGCTGGGATTAAAGGTGTGTGCCACCATGCCCGGCTTAGCCTGACTCTTAAGCTCATGTTAAAGATATTGTCATCTTTAAACACCCCTAAGTTTCCTTTAGTAGTTAAATCATATTTGCTACTCATAATAAATGCTTGCTTGTATACATGAACACATATTTATAAATATGCAAATATATGTAGCACTTTATAACCTAGAAATCTATTACTTATAATCAAAATAACATGGTATGTGAACAGCAATTTAGGAAATAGGAATTTTTACTTCAGGAGAGGTAAAGAAAATCAGATTTATAATTTCATGAGTGACTTTCAAACTTTCAAGACCATCACCTGGCCAATGAAAGAAATGATATTTTACAACTCTGAAAAACACACACATAATAGAGTATCAGAAATAGTAAGGTGCCATAATATGGACAAAGGGAATTCTGGAAGCATGACTACATTAACAGTTTTGTGTTGCTCATACATATAAAGGCATAACACATGAATTACTTTAGTAGGAATGCTCACATTTTTAACATATTTTATTTATTTATTTATTTATTTATTTATTTATTTATTAGAGTGAAAGAGGGAGGGAGGGAAAGAGAGAGATGGAGAATGAGAATGGGAGCACCAGAGCCTCCAGCCACTGCAAACGAACTCCAGGTGCATGCGTCCCCTTGTGCATCTGGCTTACGTGGGTCCTGGAGAATTGAACTGGGATCTTTTGGCTTTGCAGACAAATGCCTTAACTGCTAAGCCATCTGTTCCATATCTTATTTAAAACATTTATTTTATTTTATTGACAACTTCTATAATTATAGAAAATAAGCCATGATACTTCCCTCCCCTCTCCCACTTTCCTCTTCCCATATCCAGTCTCCATCATATTCTCTCCCCCTCTCTGTCTCTCTTTTATTTTGATGTAATCATCTTTTCCTCCTTTCTTGAGGGTCTTATGTAGGCAGTGCCAGGCACTGTGAGGTCATGGATATCCAGGCCCATTTTGTGTCTGGAAGAGTGCATGTAAGCAGTCCTACCCTTCTTTTCACTCTTACATTCTTTCCACCACCTCTTCCTCAATGGACCCTGAATCTTGGAGGGTACAATAAAAATGTTTCTGTGTTGAACACTCCTCTGTCACTTCTCAGCCCTGTGGTGCCTTTTGAATCATCACAGAGGTCACTGTTATCTGAAAAGAGAAGCTTCTCTAACCCTCAAATGAGAGTAGCATTAATATATGAGTGTGAACATTAAGAGAAGTGCTTACTGGGCAGTTTGGTGAGTACAGTATATCAATTTAGCCTAACACCAATAGGCACTATACCCCTAGGGCTCATGACCTTTCCCATCATAGGTTTTCAGTACCAGGCATGTATTCCCTCCCATAGAGCAGTTCTCCAGTCCAATTTGTGAACGACCTTTGGCTCATTTGGCCTGGCTGGCCCAACTTAAGGCTCACAGTGTCCACTGTTGTTTATCTCCACTGATGACTTCTCTCTCTCTCCCATGGAGCTGCATGCAGCGTAGTTTTTTCCAGCTTTCTTTCAGCTGGTATACAGGGAGGAGGTTTTCAGCCCAACTCCAGAAAGACTTCTTGATGACCTTGTAGACCAAGTATGTGGAGTCTTCAGCAATAGGGTCTTACCATCTATTCCTCATGGGAGACCAAAAGTTTTAGCAATGACCTGTAATGTTTTGAGGGATGAAGGACCTCCCTGGCCAAGAACTCACTGGAAGGTATCCCATCCCTGGCACTGAAGTTTTTCTAGTAACAATCTGTGTCTTCTGGGTGTGACATTGTCCAAAAAAGTATGTTTCCATACAGTTTATTCATACCCGCTTAAATTTTGATTAACCCTCCCCCACCCTTCCTTTACTCAGTCATTTCCCCTGACCTCACTTATGCCATTATGTTTTAGGCATATCTTTTTTTTTTAAAGGTCAGTATTTTTTTGAGAAATTATTTGTATTTATTTATTTATTTGAGAGAGAAAGAGAGAGATGAAAAAAAGAGAGGCAGATAGAAAGAGAATGGGCATACCACGGCCTTCAGCCACTGCAAAGGAACTCCAGATGCATGTGTCACCTTGTACGTCTTGCTTATGTAGTTCTTGGGGGAATTGAACCTTGGTTCTTTGGCTTTACAGGCAAGTGCCTTTATCTCTAAGCCATCTCTCTAGCCCTAGGAATATATATCTTTTTAAAAAATATTTTATTGGGCTGGAGAGATGGCTTAGTGGTTAAGTACTTGCCCGTGAAGCTGAAGGACCCTGGTTTGAGGATCGATTCCCCAGGACCCACGTTAGCCAGATGCACAAGGTGGCTCATGCATCTGGAGTTTGTTTGCAGTGGCTGAAGGCCCTGGTGCACCCATTTTCTCTCTCTATCTGCCTATTTCTCTGTCTGTCACTCTCAAGTAAATAAATTTAAAAATAAAATAAAATAGACAAAATAAGAAAAAATATTCATTCATTTGGTAGAGAAAGAGTAGGGGGGGTGGAGAGAGAGAGAGAAAGAGAGAGAAAAAATGGATGTGCCAGGGCCTTTGGCCACTGCAAATGAACTTCAGACACATGTGCCCCCTTGTACATCTGAGAAATTGAAACTGGGTCCTTTGGCTTTGCAGGCAAACACCTTAACCACTAAGCCATCCCTTAAAATGCCTGTTAAAGTATTAGTGAAAGCATAGGAGCTAATGTCTATATCAAAAGAAAATTAAGCAATAGACTGAAAATATGGGCTACATAGACAGTGTATTTTGTTTCATGAAAAATGTGTTTTGTAGAGTTGGCAACATAGAGGTTTCATATGGAAAGAATAGAGCTTGATGGATTATTCTGGTCAGAGTTTAAAGGCCTAAATGCAGAAAGAGCTATGGACTGTTCAGTTTGGCTTATTAAGGTAAGAAAGAGCTTTGCTTGGACTGGGGTTAAGCAGTTTGAGAGGCTTGCTGTTATGCCGGTGTCCTGAGAAGCTGTGAAGGGTTGCGTTGCGTAGTAATTAATGAGCTGGTGTGAGAAGAGGGATATGGCACAGGAAAAATGAAATTTTGGGGCCTAAATTGCTGCCCATTCACATACAATTTTTTTTAGAGATTACAGCCTTTGAAATTGAGCTAGCTAACCTGCACTGGGGCAACAGGAAGAAATTAGACTCTTTTGAAGGGGCCTGAGTGTTCAAGAAGTGTCTGTCCTGTTCTTCAGAGTCTGCTTTATTTCCCCTCCCCCCAGATTAAAAATTGGCACCCTACCTAGTATTGTGGAGTATAAGAATTGCAGGAAAGAGAGGGTTGTTGAGTTTGCAACACGGTCTTGTCTTTTGGAAATGACCATGGGCAGTGTGAAGCAGGTTTGCTGGATGCCTGCATGGAACTGTAGAGACTGGTTGCTTGTTAGAATTATCGGACTTGGAGATTTGTCACTGGCTAGAGTTGTTGGACTTGGAGTTACAGAGTTGGATGTTTTCCCTGGTTGTTTTAATTTTTTTTTTTTTTTTTGTATTATGGCTCAGTTAAAAGACCTTGAATTATGAGGCTGTATGACCATCATTGGAATTGATAAAAACTATGGGGGCTATTAAAGTTGGATGAATGCATTGCATTTTACATCATGGATGGTTATCAGTTTATTGGGGCCAGGGGCAGAATGCGGTAGTTTGATTCAGGTGTCCCTCATTAACTTAGATGTTCTGAATGCTATGGGAGTTAACACCTTCTGGAGGCAGTGTATTGTTGGGGTGGGTTTATGTATATTATAGCCAGTTTCCCCTTGCCAGTGTTTGGCACACTCTCCTGTTGTCCACCTGATGTGGGCCGGGGTTTGATGTCCACCTTCTGCTCATGCCATCGTTTTCCCTGCCATCATGGAACTTCCCCTCGAGCCTGTAAACGAAAATAAACCTCTTTTTTTTCCCCACAAGCTTGTGTTGGTTGTGTGATTTCTATAAAAGTCAGTCACACAGGGGGAGGCAGCAGCACGTAGCGCCCTCTAGTGTTGTAGCTCTTAGGCATGCCTTGCCATGAGTCCCTAGTCCTGCAAGGGGTACAATTTCTGTAGGATTGAGTTACTGGGAGCCTTAGCTCTGCTAGTGTTACAGCTCATGCATAGCCCTAGGAAGTCAACTTTCTCAACCACTGATAGGGGCCAACATCACAGCTTGATAGCTGCTGATTCATTTGAGGTCACTATTGCAGCTATCTTTTTTTATTTTTTAATTTCTTAGAGAGAGAGTGAGAGAGACACAAAAAGAGAGAATTGGTGTGCTCCAGGGCCTTAGCCACTGCAATGGGACTTCAGCTGCTTATGCCACCCCAGTGGGCATGTGTGACCTTGCGCTTGCCTCACCTTTGTGTGTCTGGTGAATGTGGGATCTGGAGAGTCAACAATTGGCCCTTCGGCTTCTCAGCAAGTGCCTTAACTGCTAAGCCATCTATGCAGCCCTGCAGCTCTTTTTGCAACTGTTATTGTGCTTGCCAGTCTTGGGCCTCTGCCTCTTCTGCAGTAGTCAGTGCTGCCAGTCACATCATTGCTTTGGCAACTTGGCCTGCCAACCTCTCAGTTTTGTCTCCTGCTTATCAAGGCCACATGGTTCCTGTGGCTTGACTACTCCTGCTTATCAGTGCCACCATAATTCTCACAGCTTCTCTTCTTCCCTTGTAGTTCTCCCCGGTTCTGTGGCTCCCATTCACCTGTGCCTCCACCTGCGCTGCCACTGCCAAAGCAGTTAGCTGTTCTGCACCTTCTGGGACTTGTCCCAATAGCTGACCTGCTGGGGCTGTTGCTGCTCCTTCTGTGTTGGACTCATCCTACTTGCCTAAGTGTCTGCACAAGAAGGTCATTTGGAATAAGTCTTTTTTTAATATTATTTATCTGAGAGAAAGATACAGAAATAGGCAGGTAGTGAGAGAGAGAGAGAAAATGGGCATGCCAGGGTCTGTAGCCACTGCAAACAAACTCCAGATGCATGTGCCCCCTGTGCATCTGGCTTACATGGGGCCTGGGGAATTGAGCCTGGTCCTTTGGCTTTGTAGGCAAGCACCTTAACTGCTAAACCATTTCTGCAGCTCCTGGAATAAGTCTTTTATTGGGTCTAATTATGTAGTTCTATGGGAGACAGCACATGAGTGTCTCTTAACAAGCTCATCAAGTGAAAGAATCAGCCTGCTTAGGTAACCAGATAGGTGGTATTGTTACCAATGACAGCAACCCCTTCATGCAAATGAAGGCTTGTGTTTACACCAATCAGGGCATTGTCCCTTTGCTCTCATTCACTGTAGTCCTTGTGCTAGGCTAGTAGCAGAGTGTTCCCCTCTGCCTGGGGCGCTGCGAAGGATATGGATTCAAGTCATGCAGATGTTATGACTTGTGATGACAAAATGTCTAGTGCAAACTAAAACAACCTTGGCTACAGCAAGCAGCTATATTCATCATGGGGCACCTGGACAGTGTTTAGAATAGCTCATAATGCTAATCTGATTGGCTGCTGGATTGACAGTCCTTTTGTTTAAGACAGCCAGGGTAGCAAGGGAACTACCAACTGCGAGGTCACATTGACCCTTACATTGATATCTTGTCTTATTTATGGGGAAATGAATATCAGAAAGACTACTTAAGATAAGTACTTGGAAAAACTCATAATTACTCTCATTAGTGAGTTCTAGCATTATGATGGTTATTTTCTGGATGTCAACTTTACAGCATTTAGAATCACCATGAAAACAAATTTTTTGACATGTCTGATAGGGAGTTTCTTTTTTAAAATATTTCCATTTGGATACAAATCACATTTTCTTTTTATTATTTTATCATTATTTATTTATTTGAGAGAATGAGGCAGAAAGAGGGAAAAAGAGAGAGGGAGAGAATAGGTATGCTAGGGCCTCGAGCCACTGCAAACTAACTCCAAACACATGTGCCAGTTTGTGCATCTGGCTTATGTGGGTCCTGGGGAATTGGTCCTGGGTCCTTTGCCTTTGCAGGCAAATACCTTAACAACTAAGTCATCTCTCTAGCCCCTGATAGGGAATTTCTACATTATACTATTTGAGGCGGGAAGACATATCTTCACAGTGGGTAGAAAAATTCCGAAGGGTGGAGATCCTGGACTGTATAAAAGAAGAAAGCTAGCTGAGCATCTGTATTCATCCTGTCTACTTCTTCTCTGCTGATGTGACAATGGCTTCTTGATCCTGCCACACTTTGCCCACCATGACGAGCTTCCCCTTAAAACTGCAAGCCCTTTCCTTTCTTAAGCTGCTTCTGATAGGGCACTTTTTCCTAGCACTGAGAAACTAAGTGACACAAACACATTTTGACCATGCTTCAACCATGGCTTATACCTGCCCTGTGCTCCAGGAGATTGGTATCTCTCATCTGTCTCATTTACCATGTGATATGGCTACTGTAGTCCTAGTTATACACCCAAGAACTATGAAAATATATTGCCACATGAACACTTGCACACGCAGAATATTCCAAGCACATTTTCCATAACAGCCCCAAAGTGGAAACAATACAAATATCCAACTGATAGTGGATAAAATGCTGAAGTAATCAATCACCCAAAGAACTATCATTCAGCAATGAAAATAAAGAGCTGAAGCTTACTATAATATAGACATTTTGTGAAAGTGCTCTCTGAAGTCACTCAGAAAAGAGGCATATTGTATTACTTCATTAATAGAAGATGCATAGGTGACTTGATAGAGGCAGAACATAGATTAATGGTTGCCTAGCAATGGTGATAGGTGGGTAATTAATCGCCACTGATGAGTAGGTGATAGGAGATATGTTTTGAGGATGATGAGAATATTCTAAAATGAGACTCTAATGTTGAATATTTTGATTATCCTGATTTGATCATTCTATCATATAAAGATGAATATAAATTGTACTGTGCACCTCATGAATATATAAAATTACTCTGTCAACTGGAAATGTGTAAAGCCTTACTTTTCAGATATAAATAATAATATTTTAACATAGGATACCTTCTGAAATATGGGAAGAAGTGCGAACCTATATCTATATTTTCCACTAGAAAATGTATAAAATTAACACTAGCTCTAAGTGCTTCTCATCTTTAAGAATAATGCTGCATTTGGTAACCAAGTGATAGTTCTTATACTTTGGATGCAGTCTTTACATTTAATTTGAATATTACAGTCAGTGCTAAAAATTGCTCCATATTTGTAAGATGATACTAGCATAGCAGTTTGGCTCAAATTAATATATATATATATATATATAAATCCAAAAGGGTATATTCAATTAAAATAAATTTTCAGAAATCATCTAAAACTAATCCCAGTAAATTGGAAAAAAAAAAGCTCAGAATTATAAAGAAAAAAACATGAAAACAGAATGTTTTCTGTAATTTAGACCATTGATTTCACATTGCTAATTTTAATTCCAGATTATATGGCCGTATTTCAAGACTATCCTTTTTTCTTGTTCTCATAATTCAAATGGGGATCTGAGTGTGTCTACTTCAGAGGGGTTTCATTAAAATTTGAAGTGATTCAGAGATAGATGCCTTAGCTTCATTTAACATTTTTGCAGTTTGTTTGTAAATAAGTTTTGTATTTCAGAGTCACTAGCCTTACAGAAAAGTTGTAAACATAATAGGGTTTTCTTATATTCCTTATTCAATCCCTGTGAAATGATATAACATGTTTGCTCAAGGAAAGAGCTGGCATTAGTGTGTTGATAACAATAAGCCCCATATTTTACTTGGATTTCACACATTACCATGTAATACCATTTTTCCCCCTTAAAGTGCAGATGACACTAGCTCATTGCCTTTATTCAACATGCTTTCAGTCTCTGAAACATTTTGATTTTTATGTCTTTTATTTAAGCTCAAATATATTTTGAGTATGCACAGTAGTTTTAAAGTTTTCAACTCAAACAAACAGTTTATCAGCCAGGCATCGTGGTACACGCCTTTAATCCTAGCACTCAGGAGGCAGAGGTAGGCATCCAACCTGGGACTACAGAATGGGTTTCAGGTCATTCTGGGATAGATTGAGACCCTACCTCAAAAAGAGAACAACAACAACACAAATTTTACCATCTCAAGGACAAATCATTATTCTTCCTACAAAAATAAATTTTCACTTTCATAACAAACCAAAGAATGTACTTAGCTTATAGATTTACTTAGTGACAGAGGTTAATATAAAGTAGAAAGTTCAATTTTTAGTGCCATGCAATAAATATGTTCTTTCATGAGTTTTATTTTGTATAAACAAGAGAATATATTGTGCCATGTACAGCATTTTGTCTTATATCTATGGCTGAACTCTTCAAGTGTTTGTCTTTCTATCTGTGGAATTCTATTGTTATAAGAGTATTTCACTTTTAATCACTATATATGCTTTAGAATAGACATTTCCAGCTCTAGATCAAAATCTTATATTTTCTTATGACTTGATCTCTATCCAAGTCTAATTTATCTTTTTCTAATTACCTCCTTTCTTTTCCCATAACTAATTATTTCAGATAATTTCTTTTTTTAATTTAACATGTCTCTCCTCTGAGCTTCTTTACTAAAATTCAAAATAAGCATGCACTGTTCAGCTTCAAGCATCTTCTGGGGTACCCATAAGTGTGCACAGCCCTCACAATGCAGATTCTCACACTTACAGGCCAACACACACAACTGGTTTAAGATTTGAAGACTTATGTCTGTCTCTCTTTCTTTTTGTAATTTCTCTCCTAAATTACCTAAAGGAAGAAGCCTTATTCATTTTTTTGTCCATATATGTCATTCCCTTTTCATACCAGTTTTATTCTGACATCTGTCATCAGCTATCTATGGGCACTACTTGTCTATATCATTAATGATTTTTAATTTTTATATCACGTGGGTTTGTTCTCTTACTAGAATTTGATAGTAGCTAGCGCACAGTGTGCAGTTATTACCTAGTTAACATTAGAAAACTGCATGTGATGACTCATTCCTTTAATCACAGTATTTGGGAACTGATGTACGAGGATTGACATGAGTTCAAGTCTACCTGGAGTACCTAGTGAGTTCCAGGTTAGTCTAGGCTAATTTGAGACTGGTTCAAAAATGTATTGGTTATTTGTCTGTTGAACAAACTTTGGAAACTTAATGAAATATTGAGATATATAAAATACCTTTCACAAAATGCTGTTTTCTTAATTTGTTTCATTTATTATAACTGGTTACGTATGTTTCTTTCATTTCCATGGAATCTACTCATGCATAGAAGTGGCACAGGAGTATTTGATATAGGAGACAATGAATTGACGTCTAAACTGTATGTTGAACTAGTGTCTTTTTAGCAGATTATATACCAATGATGTTAGTACCTGGCATAGCTCTATTTGGTCAAACTAACATCCTGTCTCTTCAAACCATAGTATCTCTATTTGCTCTGTCCTGTGGGTGCCTAAAGACACATTTGTTCTTATTTTGGATTCAATATAAATAGACCAAGGGAAGTATCCATTTTCCATGCAGGGAACTTTTTTTTTTTCTGTTTCATGAGAAAGTTTAACTAGGGACTGAATTAAATATGGTTTAAAAGTTTGAGAAGAAACTATTTCCTAGTCATTTATAGAGATGAATAAAGGCGAGTCATAGAGAAAGAAAAAGTAGCCTGACATAATAGCTAAAGGATTTCAAGCAATGTAAGAATCTTTTCTAGTCAACCTTTAACTTAGAGGGAATTACACTAGATGAAATAAGTCAGACATAAAACAAATACGTCACAACTTCACTTAAATGAAATATGTAGAAAATTAAGCAGGCCCAAGAAGGCAGTAAGAGTTTATTAACTAGATGGATTGTTCTAATCTTCAAATTCCTGAACAAATCTTTTACTATTTGAGACATTGTGAGTTCAAAATGACCATTTCCCAAGCAGAATGGCCTTTTCAACTTCCACATCAGGTGCTAAAATCAGGAAGAGGTACATATCATAGGACAAGCCAGATGGAACAATTGAATTGGGCAAAGGATTGGACAAAGACAAGGAGGAAGACATTTTACGGAAAGACAGTAATGTGCTGATTGCTATGTTTGGATAAATTAAAATTTTAACTTTATTTCTCTTCTGTTTCCTTAGAAACAATGGAAAAAGCTATCAACCTCATATATATATATACTAACTCATATTTGAACCTGAGAAAAATTTCTCAATTAATATATTATTTAGAGTAAACTGAATATTGAAGTGAAACAAACATAGCAGTAGTCTCATAGAGATTTTGAATGATCTACACAGCTTTTGGTGGCTAGAGAGCGGTTAAAGCTATTTGATTGCAAAGTCTGCAGGCCTTCAATTTCCCCAGTACCCCTGTAAAGCCAGGTACACAAAGTGGTGCATGCATCAGGAGTTTGTTTATAGTAGGAAGAGGCCTTGGTGTGCCCATACTCTCTTTCTATCTCTCTTCTTTCTTCTCTGTCTCTCTTGCTCTCTCAAATAAATAAATATTTTAGAAGATGGGCTTTTGTGTCTTTTAGCTTGTTGTAAAAATTTCTAGCCAAAGAGAATTCTGCTAACAAGGTTATTTTTAATATCACTATACTTAAAAAACTATTAGTGGTCTAGCTAGAAATATGTTTTAGTTGCTAAGCAACTAGCCTATTGTAAGCATTCATGCCTGTATATAAACATATTTGAGAAGAAATAAAATTTAGTTGATTCTCATTCATACATACATACACACACACACACACACACACACACACACACACACACACACGTGCGCACGCGCACACACACACATACACATACATATATAATGCTTGGCTTTATATGGATCCTAAAACACTGGCCTCACTGTACAATATTTTTTAACTCACATTGTAGCACAGTGTTAACAGACCACAGGATGCTGATACATGAGGGCTTTTATAGATAACCATAATGCCTTTCTACCACCTCTTTTTAAAAGTAGTCTGTATTTTTTTAAATCACTTTCGTTTTCTTTTGAGGTAGGATCTCGCCCCAGCCCAGGCTGACCTGGAATTCACTGTGCAGTATCATGGTGGCCTCCAAGTCACAGCAATCCTACCTCTGCTTTCCAAGTGCTAGAGTTAAAGTCATGTATCATCACACCTGCTTCCAATCTGTAATCTAAGATAAAAATTGTTTTATTTATTTCAGAGAGAGAGGCACACAGAGAGGGAGAGGATGGGTGTACCAGGGCCTCCAGCCACTACAAACAAACTCCAAATGCATGTGCCCTCTTTGTGTATCTGGCTTATGTGGGTACTTGGGAGTTGAACCTGGGTCTTTAGACTTTGTAGGCAAGTGCCTTATCTGCTAAGCCATCTCTACAGCTCCAACTGTAGCTCTTTTTTTTGTGGTTGTTTGTTTTTTTGAGGTAGGGTTTCACTCTAGCCCAGGCTAATCTGGAATTCACTATGTAGTCTCAGTTTCAGAGTGGCCTTGAGCTCATGGTGATCCTCCTACCTTTGCCTCCCTAGTGCTGTGATTAAAGGTGTGCGCCACCACCCAATCTGTAACTCTTAATAATATGTTAATATATAATAATATGTAATATATTTCTTTGAAAAGGAGTGACTTATTTAATTGAACATTTAATTATTGAAAAATTTGATATATTTACTTGTGTTAAAATAATTGGTGGTGTTCCTTGCTTTCCTTCATGTGTAACAAACACTTCAGACAAAATTCTTCTCCAAAATTTCGTTTTTACGTAGCTATTATTTTTAAATGTCATAACTTAAAAAATAAAGTGATTTACTTTGTGTGTAGGTGTGTGTGGCAGGTGTATGTATCATATACGTAATTGTTTGTGCAATTGCATCGCTCTGCATACATGTGGAAGCCATAGTAAAATGTCACGTATCCTCTTCTATTGATCTTATGCATGACTTCCTTCATATATAAACTCTTAATGAATCTGGAATGACTGTTTTTTTTTTTTTTTTTTTTTTTGTTGTTACTCCAAACTTTTTACATGGGCACTGGGGATCAAACTCACATTCTCATGCTAATAAAACAAGCACTCATCCTCTGAGACATACCTCAACTTCGAAAATCATTTATTTCATAGGCACAATTAAAGACCTTATTAATGTTCAAGGTTAAAATACAATGTTCAAAGTTAAAATTTGGTTTTAAAGATGAGCTTTCAGGATTCACCCCCTGCCTTTGTCATTCCTTAGCTTCATGATCTTAAGCAATTGTTATACTCCTTGGAATTTTAACTTTAATGAAAATTATGACAATACCTTCTCTCCTCTTAGCCCCATTCTGAAGAGTATATGCTGGAATTTTGTTGAAGCACTGGCATGGAATTGTATTGGAAAATAGTAAGTAGTAGATCTATTTTTAGGTTACTATATTAATATTACTATTTTTGAAATATGATACTCTGTAGGTTTTACTGATAATAGTTTTCCAGTAATCAGAGTATTTGAGGTCATCTGATTCATTTTTTAATACTTTATTTCTATTACTTGAGAGAGAAGCAAGTAGAGAGAGAGGGAGATAGAGAGAGCAAGAGCAAGAAAGAATGGGCACACCAGGGTCTCCAGTCACTGCAACCGAACTCCAGCCACATGCACCACTTTGTGTCCTGGGGAATCAAATCTGGGTTGTTTGGCTTTGCAAGCAAGTGTTTTAGCCACTAAGCAATCTCTCCAGCCCTAATGTGATTCCTAATCAAGAAGGTTTCCACTTACTTGTAGTTCATATTTTTAGCAGGTTGGAAATATGTTCTGTTATTTCCCAATCTCATGAGCTGCACTTGAGGAGAAAGAAGTTCAGTTTGTGGGGGAATTGTACATGAGAATCAAATATATCTGTACAATTTAACATCAGCATTGTTACATTAATATGAAATGTTAAAGTAGTAAAATTAAATTGTTTTATTACTTGGGAAAATCCTTAAAAGCTATATATTGTACTAGTTTTGCAAGTTCCTTGTTAATCTAACCAGGCTCTAAATAGATGAGCACTTCACAATGGCAGAATCACTGAAAGCAAGTAATGAGTCACTTTAAGTTTTCATATTTGTACCTATTATTTATAGGAAAACTAGATGAGTGAGTTTTATGAACCAAACCTTACAGAGGCTGTTTTGTTTTTAATAAGGCATATAATAAAAGCCTCTGAATAGCTTTAAACCTCAATCTTCTGACATCAGAACACAATGTGTTGTAGACAAATGTGCCATTTCAGTACCCTGTGGTGTGTTACCCCTATCCTTCTCAAGTAAGGACACACACAGCACAAATAAACTTCTTAATACAGGGATTCATTAGGAATTTTTGTATATTTTTTACTGAATGTCATAACTGTGTCCTCGGAATTTATTAAAAGATGTAGCCCTACTTGTTCATGCATTAAATGAATCTAGACAGCTGTACATTTTTTTTTTCATTCCATGTCTACTGTTATTCCTCACCACTGGGACTTTGCTTACTTCTAGAAAGCCAGTCTTCATTTACTGATTCTGACTGGGGACTGAGCTTGCCAGAATTGTGTCTAAAATAACACTGGGCAGAGTCTGAGTCAGGACTGGTTTTCTTATCACATGCAGTTTATGGGATGAGCACAGTGTTAATGTGTGTTGACAGTAACTGCCTGTAGAACTGTTTGTGACTTTTGGTACTATTCTACCATATAGCCAAAAGGCTTATATATATGATGCTTTTAAAATGTTTTCCTAACTCCTAACTAGAGAACTTGAGTGTAAATGTCATATATCCTCATCCCTGGGGGTGTCACAGTCTACTTAAGATGACAGTCAACTCGTTGATAGTGGACACTTGTGGGTTGGGTGGCCACTTGGAAACTCTTGCTCTGGCTCTGTCCTTTACTTTAGATATTAACAGTGGAAGTTTGACACACTTAATAATTATTTATGAATTTATCTCGTCAAATAGATCACAAATATAGAAGGAAGGTAAACCAATAGTCATGACCTTTGTTAGATGGGAATTCTATAATCATACAAATAAATACAACTTTATCAATTGTAATCAGAAGCCATAGTGAAAAAAAAATAAGCCAGATGCATCTGCAGTTTGTTTGAGGTGACAAAATACCCTGGCACAATAATCTCTCTCTCTCTCCTAAATAAAAATAAAATATTAAACAATAAATAAAAAAAACATTTTCTTAGAATAATCAGCATGAGAAAAAAATCACAGGAATGGAAAAGAATTGGCACGTTTCTAGAATGAGAAGGCCAAGATAAAGGTAATGCATTAAGAAGTTACAATATGCTTCTAGGTGGACAGAGGGAGGGAGGGAAGGAAGGAAAGACAGAAAGAGAGAGAGAGAGAGAGAGAGAGAGAGAGAGAGAGAGAGAGAGAGGGAGTGAGGGAGGGAGGGAGGGAGGGAGGGAGGGAGGGAGGGAGAGAGAGTGTGTTTTATCACCAAGTACTTTGGGACCTATTGTAAGGAATTTTGAGTAGATTTAAGTAGATGAATGACATGTTCACAGTGGAGTTTTGAAAAAATACTTTATTTTCTGCTATTCATTGACTAATGAAAATTAGAGGAGTGAGGAGAGCTGTATAGAGCTTTGTTTTGAGGTTATGGAAGCAACTGTCCAAGGATGTCACAGATGCCAATTGACAGAATTGTGTGGAGCCACGTTATACAAGTTAAGCATTTAATTTCATCATCTGTAGAATTGAAGGAGTTTCTGTGTTTGGTACAAGGTTGACATAAGTAAATGCAAGCCACTGTTAATTACATTATACAATATGGCGTCTACTATTAAATTGATGAATTCAAATATTTGGATAAAGACTGGAAATATTAAATGATATATGCTTTTCTTTGATATTTTACTTAAACTCAATATATATATATATATATATATATATATATATATATATATATATGTGTGTGTGTGTGTGTGTGTGTGTGTTTGTATGTGTGTATATATATGTATACATATATATTCATATATATATTCATATATATATATTCATATATATATTCATATATATATTCATATATATATTCATATATATATTCATATATATATTCATATATATATTCATATATATATTCATATATATATTCATATATATATATGAAATCTTTGATGTTTGTTGAATTGTTTGTTGAATGTGAATCTTAATCAGAATTCTTAAATAGTTTTGTTTTGGCAATGTATGAACCATATTTTTAGTTCCATTTTGTGTGACTTTAAGTTTTGATTCCTTTAAGGTGAAGCAAGAAGTTAAAGGCATCTTTGAATGTTTTTATTGATTGTATGAGGTTGAGAGCAAGGAAATTTCTATTTTCAAATTACATTTTCTTAATTTTGTCCATATGTGGTATTAAAATAACTGACTTAGAAAAATAAAAAAAAATCCCTTGAAGATTTTCCACAAATTTTATTACTTTTTAAGAACCAAACCTATTAACTTTAGTTTTCACTAAGTTATGAAATACCTCATTGAAATATAACATTTCAGTAACAAGTACAAGTGATACAGGTCACTTTAGAAATAAGTACCATTACCTTCTAGTAAGGATATAATTTACTTAGAAGGAGTAAAAATGTATGGTAATATCATTTTAGCTTCAAGTATTCTGGTTTCTGTGGTAATAAGTTAGTGGATTTTTTTGTTAGATGAAATGGAAAGTCATTTGTCTGTTAAGTAACTGCAGATTAGTTATTATACTTTTTCTGGGTTGGGGACACATAATTGATATAACTGGGCTTTATATGGGATGGAATGAAGAGTCACAAGGATGTTTTCTCTGTTTCTGGTATAATCAACCATAAGAAGAGGAATTAAGTATCAATGAGATTAGGATTAGTTTCTAAATGTAATTTTAAGTTTAAGAAGTCTGGAGGACATACACGTAGTATGTCATATTAAGCCTTGCAGCACTAAAGCATAGAGTATCATGGAGAAGATTTAGTTGGGCTGAAGGAGGAATCAGATGAAAGCTCAGGATGCCAGGCTACAATACTTAGAATATGAGTCATATGACTGAAATCCATGCATTGATATGGAAAGTCTGGGTCATGCTTGCTTAAGAAAGCAAATGATATAGCTGAAGATGTGATACTGGTTCTTAGGTAGAAGGATGAAGATGGAACTCTAAGCAAAGATGAGTGAAAAAGCCATCAAATGAGCATAACAACAGAATTAGGGGATAACTGAGTTGACCAAGAAACCACTGATAAATGGTCCAATAGGAAGGCTATGAAGCCAGGCATGGTTGGTTCATGTCTGCAGTCCTAGAACTTGGGATTGTGTCTTTGAGAACAACCTGGCAGTCTGTAGTGAACTCCAAGTCAGTGTAGGATACAGAGTTGATGAGTTCTCAACAAACAAACAAAAAGAAAAGAAAATAGACTGTGAAAAATGCCATGGTGCTTGGATATTTTTGTGTGGTGCTACCAGTACAGTGTGTCCACAAGAGAAGTACTGATTCAAAATTGCACAAACATAAGTGTTACTTTTCCTTTTTGGAAGGTATTGCACTTTTCATCATGCTGCTTTTGAGCAAAGGTACACTTGGAGTGAAGGGCCTGCCTGTGTAGGTATATTGGCCTGTGTTAGGGGTGTTTGTTTAAAGAAAGCAATTCCATGTCTCCTAAAAAGGGATTTACTCTAGACATTGGTCTTTTTAATGTTATTTTTTTCAAGCAAAATAAACTCTGATTCTAACAATGTATCTTTTTCATTTGCAAACAATATACATGTGATATTATGGGTTTCTAGATTCATATTGATGTATGAATTATCCAATTGTGTTGGAATTTATATGGAAGAATTCAACCTGTTGAGAAACTAGTGTAAATTATGATTAGAACTGAAAATGTTGTCAATCAAAATGGATATTATTTTGTGTTCCCCAGCTGAGTTAATAGGGAATTTGTGGTTCTAAGAAAGGAAATGTTTATTTCCAATCAATGAGTGTAGCTAATCTAGCCTCTCAGTCTAGGGGTGCTGTGCTGTAATATGAGAGATAATTTGCCTGACTAGTCATGTGATGGCTTGTTAAGTAATTTCGAGCATTGGAGACTGAAGATTCTCATTGATTTCCCATTTCCTGAAAGGCTTGAAGCTGTCTGTGTATCTTTTCTGTTGAGCATGCAACCTTTTAAAGGCTAGTTGCTGCTTAAAGGAGTACTTATGTATTGAATATTAAACCTAGAAATAATAACCATTGATTTTGTTATTTTTTTTATTTTGGCTTGACCTTTTTTCAACATAGTGAATTTATTAAATGCTGTAATCATTAATGTATAAACATATTTGTTTCTTACAAATTTTTCTTTCATCTGATTTTGGAAAAAGAATCCCAGAGTAAATACTCTTATGTTTATGGTGTAACTTTATAATTTTACATTTAAAGGAATTGAAACATTACATTTGCTTTGCTATCCTTTCTCTCCAGGTGTTATTTTGGGTTTCTGGCCTGGTGCCTCTGTGCACTTGTCCAAGAAAACTGGGCTTCCCTTTAGATACCTGCTCTCTCCTCACTGTGTTTTTCATCTGGAATCTGCTCATACGTTCCATTATCATACTCACTACTTAGCAACTGACTTTCTGAGAAATGGCTTAAATAGTAACAGCAGAGGGACTACAAAAAGTCTCAAGGGCAGAAAATGACTCCAAATGCTTCTGGGTTTAAAATACACTCAAGACATCTCCCTGATTACACACTGGGGCTCTTGCTTAGACAAGGAATGACTTACTCGACATATTTTGGAAAGTTTTTCAAATCTTCTTCTTTCCTTTCATACTAACTATGTTCCCAAGTGTATAGAAATTTTCTGTTCTAGAACATTAAAGGACCAATGTGCCTCACCCTGGCCATCATAGATAGCTTTCCTTATGCTTAGAAGATCTTCTTTTAACCTTCCAGTTCTCAGTGGAGAGATGCCACTGCCAGCAGAATTTGTTCCTGTGCCCCACAGATGAGGTTAGGAACATGTACTACACACAGTCAATGCAGCTATTTCATCCATGCTGTGACACTTTTATATTACTATGGCTCACCTACTTATCTATCCTTCTAGAAATATTCCATAGGAGATGAAACCATATTTTTTGTGTATGTTTTTCACTGAAAACCACATATTGTAAGTTTTTCATGGCAGCACTCATCTTCCTGGAATCAATGTCTGTTCCATTCTCTTCCAGTGATGTAATTTTACATCATTACTTACACATAGGGTGGCCTCTATCTCTTACTTTTCCTGGAAAGAACAATACAGGAAACTGCTGTCATGGGTAGGAGATGGAGTCGTCTGTAAGCACCTTTGATCATAGGCTCCTCTCCTCAGCTAGAATGACCCTTAGTTAAGCTGCTGCTACAAATCAAAGTTCACGTGATGTCTGCTCTGCAGCCTGAGCAGTAGCAAGTCAGAAGGAAGCTGAAGCTCCACGGGCTTTTATGGCCAAGTGAAGTCACATGACACAGCTTTAGTTATATTCTTCTAATATCATAAAACTGCATAGATTTAATGGCTCTAAATAACATAAATTTCTTATTTTATAGTTCTGAATGTCAAAAAGCTAAGTCTGTGTTTCTCTTGTAAACTCTGAGAGAGAACCTTTTCCCTTGTTTTTCTCCACTTCTGCAGGCTTCCTGTAATCCTTGGCTCCTGGCCCTTACTTCTGTCATCAAGCCTAAGACTTTACCCCTGTCAATTCATAATCTGCCTCTCTTTTCACTACTAAGTTGTTGTTGATTATATTTGCTCACTTTTATGATGAAGGATAATATATCCATCTCAAGATTAGCTTATTAACATAATGTATGTACATATTTCAGTGATTAGAAACTTGTACATATTTGGGAGCCATCATAGTCAATCCATTCAGATTCAATGTTATGCTTTCTAAAAAAAATATTTTTATTTATTTATTCACAAGGAGAGAAAGAGAGTGAAAGATGGAGGGAGAGAGAGAGAGGAAATGGGCATGCCAGGTTCTCTTGCCACTTCACACCAACTCCAGATACATAGGCCATTTGTGCAGCTGGCTGTGGATGGGTACTGCAGAATCAAATCTGGGCCAGCAGGCTTTTCAAGTACCTTTAACCACTTAGCCAACTCTCCAGTCCATTAAGGTAACTAGTAACAATGCAGTTCTGCTGAGATTTGGAGCTGGTCAGAAAGCTTTCTTATGCATGGACACAAAGGGCCCAAGATTGTAAAACAAACAAACAACAACAAACAGAAGACAGTAAACTCCAGGATCAATGAGAGACTAGCTCAAATAAGAACATGGCTCAGGGAAATTTTGCAGAAGAGGGGGCAGAAAGAATGTCAGAGCCACATTTTGGGTCAGGATATGCAGAGACATTTATCGTACCAATAACTGTGGGCTAACTCCACAGGGCATGACCCATATACCTCAACAAGGAGGGGCCAGTGAGGAGGGGGTAGGTCATGGATGAGCCTAATAATGGTACCAAACTGCCTGTATTTGCTGAATAGAAAACTAATAAAACAATGAATTAAAAATAAAAACAAGAACAGGTAGAAGAGCAAGGGAGGAGGACACCCTGTGCTCCAGTCACTGCAAATGAATGCACCCAACCTCTGCAAGGATATGGTGGAGTGCCACAAGAGTGTGCATGTGTGTGAGTGCACACATGTGCACGCGCACACGCGCGTGCACACACACACACACACACACACACACTAGGAATGGTTTGAGTTAAGATTTTTAGAAGAGTAAGTGAACAACTCGGACTTCATTAACTGATGGTTATACAACATGCTTCCTCACAGCAGTATGCATTTGTTCCTTTCTGGAGAAAATGAACATGTGCCCCTGAGGAGGAAGTCCTTGGCCTGAAGAATGCTACTTAGGCCCTCAGTTTTCCATGGATAAATTACCTCACCAGGTTAATGTGGTTGTTTATATATAGTGAGCCTCCATTCAGCATATGAGCACAGGGAAAAACACAATGCATTGCCTCTCTTATGTTTAAATTACATCAAAGTTCAGTTATTTTCCTGGCTTCAATGTCTTTCAATTAGTATTTTTTAAGTGCTTGAAAAGTGGCTTGTTTAACTTAGTAAAATATATCTCAGGAGAATATATACCTTCAGAGCTCTGGAAGTTCATGAGGTGTTATTTCTCAGAAAGGTAAGTACATTATGATGATATTAATGATAGAGCACACTTGCTAAAATGAACTCATTAAGTCAAGGAACTCTATAACTTGTATCCATCTAGCTATTAAGCAGAATAAGTATAAACCCTCTCAGGGTTACCCAAGGGGAAATAATAGAAAATAAGAAAAAAATCTTCAGTGGAAGCTTTTGAATTCATGGTATAAATTAGCATTTTTTCAAGCAATGAATGGAGGTTAGCTTAAGCAAATACATGAATCTGACACTTATGCTATAGTTATGAAGGCTAAAAAGAATATTTATGAACAAGGCTTTAAGTGGGGAGGAACCAGGCATTAACCATGCTGCTTTTAGGAGTAGGAGGGAAACATTAATCATCTTTTCCAGATTTCTTTGTACAGATGAATGAACTCAGTTTCATTTGCCCTTCTATTCCCTGCTTGAATTTCTTTTCTTTTCTTTTTTTAATTTTAATTTTAATTTATTTATTTGAGAGAGAGATATTCAGAAATAGGCAGATAGAGATACAGAAATAGAAAGGTAGAGAGAGAGAGAATGGGCATGCCAGGGACTCCAGCCACTGCAAATGCACTCCAGATGCATATGCCCCCCTTGTGCATATGGTTTACAAGGGTCCTGGAGAGTTGAACCTTGCTCCCTTGGCTTTGTAGGCAAGCACTTTAACCACTAAGCCATCTCTCCACCCTCCCCCCCCCCTTGCTTGAATATCTAAGTGGCCCCTTCACATTTCTTATATTTGGATGGCCAGAAGAAATAACCAATTAGGACCTTTAGGAGCTGCTGGGTGCTCTGCAGTAGGAAGTCAGAGTGCCTTGACTTAGAGTTTCACCAGCATAATGGGCAGGGAGGGAAATCCATTTCCCCAAATAAAACTGCATTCTGTGAGCAAACCAAATGCCTCTCTGGATGCTCTGAGGCAAATACTGTCCACTGTCCTGAGTTTGTGTTTTCATGCTTAAGGACCTATAAGTAGTCTGAGTTTACATAATTAGAAGATAACAGATCATTTTCCAATGAATGAGTAAATGACCATAATCAGAGTTACAACAAGATAAACATGCTCAAGAACTGCCTGCCCTCAGAGTGTGGCAAGAGTCAGCGTGGGTGCTTTGTACAGTAGCTAGAAAATGCTAATTAGATCTTTGAAAAGTCTTGGGAGGCAGAAGTAGGGGGATATCCATGAGTTCAAGGCCACACTGAGACTGCATAGTGAATTCAAGATCACCTTGGGCTAGAGCAAGACCCTACCTGAAAAAAACAAAACAAAACAAAAAACGTTTTATCTTTAAAGTGAAACTATTTGGGAACCAAAAGAAAATCTTATGAAAATTACCTTTGAGATGTTAAAAGTAGAACAATGAGAGAATTCAACAATTATGCTTACTTTTAAATAGACTTAAGAAGGATGATAAGATAATTTAGTAATGAAAAATATTCTTTTCAACAAATGGTGCCAGTGGAACATAGACCTAACTGTAAATAAAAACTATAAGACTATGAGAAGCAAAATAAGAGTAAAAATTCATAATACTGAATTGGGCATAATTTCTCAAATATTGCACAAAAGTATTCAGCAAGAGAAAGTCGAGTTTATCATAACTGAAAATTTTTGGAGTTGAAGAGACGTCATAAAGTGAGCCAGGAGTATATGGAATGGGAGAAAGTTTACACACACACACACACACACACACACACACACACACACACGTAAATAAATATGGTGTATTTGTGTGTATGCTTGTTATGTGTGTGTGAGAGAGTATAGGTACTCACATGCCACTGTGTGCATGTGAAATTCAGAGGATCACTTTTGGGTCATTCCTCTCCTTTCTATTTCATAATTTGAGGCAGAGTTTCTCTTCTGGATCATGCTTTGTGCTTGTGCTGCCACTGCCTTTTCACTGAGGGCTTCTCGGAAGTTCTGTCTCTGCCTCCCAAGCCCTCTGACTTCCGGCTTTTCATGTGGTGTCTGAATTGAGCTCAGGTATTCATACTTGAGTGTTAAGAACTATACACACTGTACTATTTCCCCAGCCCCATTTCGTATGTGTAATCCGACACTTGTAACCAGACTATGGAAGGTCTACTACAATTCAATAAAAAGGGGAAATCACCCACCTAATAAATAAGAAAAATATTTAACTTGGTATTTTTCTAAAAAAGGTACACAAAATATCCACTTACAACACCTATAAACATGCTTTCCCATCAGCTTTTAAATAACTAAACAAGGGTATTTGTACAATGAAAGTTATTTGGCTTTAATCCCAGCACTTTGGAGGCAGAGTTAGGAGGATCGCTGTAAATTTGAGGCCACCCTGAGACTACATAGTGAATTCCAGGTCAGCCTGGGCCAGAGTGAGACTGTATCTTGAAAATCAAAAAAAATATATATATATATGTGTGTGTGTGTGTGTGTGTGTGTGTATACATATATATATATATATATATATATATATATATATATATTTTTGGGCTGGAAGATGACTTAGCGATTAAGCGCTTGTCTGTGAAGCCTAAGGACCCCGGTTCGAGGCTCAGTTCCCCAGATCCCACGTTAGCCAGATGCACAAGGAGGTGCACGTGTCTGGAGTTCGTTTGCAGAGGCTGGAAGCCCTGGCGTGCCCATTCTCTTTCTCTCCCTCTATCTGTCTTTCTCTCTGTGTCTGTCACTCTCAAATAAATAAAAATTAAAAAAAAATTAAAAAAATATTTGGCAATAAATTATAAAATAATGATGCATGATGGATAAAAATAGCTTTGAATAAAAATGAACTTTGTAAGAAAACAATCACAAATTGTCTCCTTCCTTAAGTAAAATATTTAGAATAATCAAATTCACAGAAGTAGAAAGATCAGTTGTTACTAGGCTCTTGATTTCTTCACAGAATGATAGAAATGCTTTGAAGTTAATTAATAGTGGTGGTTATTCAATTCTAAATTTCCTGAAAACCATAAATTTACACACTATAAAAAGGTGAGTTGTTATGTATTTGACTTATACATAAGTGTTGTTACTGAACACAAAATAAAGACAGTGGAAGCAGGGAGCATAACTGATTGTGTGTGTTGGAGGTTGAGGACTGTTCCCATTGATTTTCAAGCATGAGTATTTTTTCTGATACTTGAGTGATTTTGGCCTTTAAACTGGCTCCAGGTTTAAACTATATTGAAGATTTAGGCCTGCCTTCTTGTTCAAAAGAAGTAAGTAAAAGTTAATAAATGCCTGCCTGTGTTTTAAGCATTTACTGAGCACTTATATGATAGCTTATGTGTTTGAAGATAGAGTCAAAAATAACTATGATGAATTTTCATGACTTAAAATCCTAACTTGGGTAGAACCTCACTTCTCATCTCTGCTCATGAAGTTTCTAGGGATTAGAGATCAGGAAGTATCCTTATTTTTGGCTCAAAATCCATATAGCTCCAATAAGGAAGCATAATAAATGAATGGAAAGAAATTCATTTCTATAGTAAGATTAATTTCATTCTCTTAATTTTATTACTGTATGTTATAATGTTCAAAACTCTGATAGCTAGTAGCTTATTTTCTGTTCACTTGAATGCAACACCAATGAATAGAAGGGATTTCTTTTCTGATTATGTTTTGTATGTTTGGTTAGCAATGAAAATAATGTATTTTTAGATAGTAAAGTATTAAAAGGGATGGTCTATTTTGGGTATGTTCAGAATACCTCAAATGTATTTTTAGATTTTTATTTAATTGCAAGGTGGGGTGGAAAGAGAGAGGATGGGTGTGCCAGGGCCTCTAGCTACTGCACTTGTACTCCAGATGCATGCAGCACTGTCAACATCGGGCTTTATGTGGGTACTGGGGAATTGAACACTGGGGGTTAAAACAAGTGCCTTAACTGCTAATCCACCTCTTCAACCTGTCAAGTGTAATTTTTTCTTTGGAATAATAGTGTATCATAATGTTGTATTATAGTTGGAAGTAATTAATAACACTCTGTAGAGTCTTTTAGTATATAGTATGTCATCTATTTTATTCATTTAGATTACTTCCCATTCTCATATTTCCCCCCTTTTTGGAAAAATGCATGTACTATTTTTAGTATACAAAGATATGAAAAGTATGAGACTCTAGACTAGAATTTCATATGCATGTGCTACTTTGCACATCTGGAGTTAGGTGGGTACTTGGGAATGGAACCTAGTGGGATTTACTAGCAAAAGCCTTTAACCATCAAATCATTTCCCCAACCTAATTCTAATTTTAATATTTGCTAGTTTTCACACTTGTCACATAGGCGAAACATTCTGAACAGTTTTATGTTATACTGTTTTTAACATCACAGCCTATCCTTGGCACATTTCTTAATGAAATCATATAAAAGGTGAGTTTACCCAATAATGTGGGCCACATGATTAATATTATTTTGAAGGAGGGTTTAAAGGCACCAAGAATGATGTATAAGTCATTGTTAGCTTTTTAAAACACAGGTATTATATAATTTATTGGATTTTTATCATAACAATAAAATGTTTCAACATATATAATACTGAGTATTTGGAATTAAAAGTATATGAAATATTTTTCACAATGAATGCACACATAGAGAAGGGTAAGTAGAGCCAGGGATGATGAGAAAGAAATAAGGGAAAGGAAAAGAAAAGAGAATTTTGCTAAAAATTCTGCATTTAGACTTCAGTGTATGATTATTTAGCATGAGTCCATAAATTCAAGTTTTTGGAAAACGTTAGTTTTGATAAAGATTGTAGCACAAGCCTCTCAATTAATTCAAAGGGCTATGTTCCATAACACTAATGTTAAACAATACCAAGCATGATATTACAGTTATATTTATCAAATAATTATTGGTTAGAAAAATAAGGCATAATGTGACTTGATTGCATTATATAAACAATGTTATATTATTCTGTGATACAGTATAGACCTCTGACACAAACATATGATAATTCTAGCTGGAAACAGGAGTATTGTACAATTTCTTTCATTTATTACTTTGCAATTTGTATCTTCAAGAATTTTTGGATATACATAATAATTTAAAATGGAATCTCAAAGAGATGTTTTCATATACATGTTTATGCAGGATTGCTCAGTGGAAGCGAGATGTGAGCACAAACCAAGTGTCCATGAGTGAGTGAGTGAATGAATGAAGATGTGGGGTTATACACAATGGGATGTTATTCATTCTTAAAAAGGAAGTACCTTCACATGGATATACCCTTAAGAGCATCACACTAAATGAAATGAGTCAGACAATAAACAAATATTTCATGATTATACCTATATAAGACGTGAAGAAAATTAAGCAAAAAAAAAATGGAAATGTGGTTATCCAGGGGTAAGAAATTGGCTTAGTAATAGGTAGTAATAGAGCTAAATATAGTAAAATAAGTAATTTATAGAGAACTTTGGTATAATATGCTTATAGTTGACAGTGCCATACACCTAAGAAATGTTATGGTGATAAATTTTATTAATGGTTTTTACCAACTCTTCCCATTAAGTCCACGCAAATGTACATGGTTGGGTATACATATGTAAGTGATGTGGCAATGTGGTATGTGTACCCTACTTTTATCCTAGGGATTGATAGAATAGATGCTAATGTAATTTTCTTAAAGAATGGAAAAAGATTTTAGAGATAATTTAAAATGCTTACATATAAATGATCATTTTTTAATATAAAGAGTACTATTTAGTTTATTTTTCTAGCATTTTGTTGAGGACTATTGAACCTATGTCCATCCAAAATGTTGTTGACCTAGGAAAATGTCAATTTATAGAGCTATGAGTAAGAAGCAAAAGTTGTTATATAGTTTCATTTCCCAGGGAGGTGTGTGTGTTGGTATGGTATGGTATGTGCTCCATGTCTGTGGTGGCCAGAGTGGATGTCAGGTGTTCTACTCCATCCCTTTTTCACCCAATCTTATTTGAGTCAGTGCATTACTTGCCACTTTTTTTCCTAGCTCTGGCCTCTGTACTCCTCTACATGATTGAGGTACATGGCAAGACTCAGTTGTTTATGTGGATTTGGGAGATCAAACTCAAGTCATCTCACTGCTCCACAGGCCCTCATGTTTTCACCAGAAGTGCCCTTAATCACTGAGCCATCTCTTCAGGCCCTCTCCAGGAAGATTTTATGATAAAATATGATGAAAATATAATCTAAATTAAAATTATTTGGTTTGGAGAGATATGAAGCATTCCACACTAACCCTGTCTAGGGTAATGCCATCCAGTGTGAGAAGCAAATGTTTAAACCCTGCTGATTGTACCTAGTTCAAGTGTAACTCAGCGAGGGATGTGCTACTGGGTTTCATAGAATTGAGTGTCTTTGTGCAAGACCAGCAAGGCAGTCTTTAATAGGATCTGTGATATATGGAGTGAGTAGCACTTTCATCATTTAGTAAGCAAAGGAGCCCAAAATAAAGCCTTTGAGCTGTTCATATTGAATATACCTTAAAAGTTGTGTGATATGAAGTACGTCCTGAGCTTGAGGAATGTAGGTTTGAAATACGTGGGATTTCTCTCTCTGCATTTTGGACTTTGCTCTAAGGGGATCATGGGGCTGTAGTAATAGCCATCATTTAAAAAATTTTTGTTTATTTATTTTTATTTATTTTAGAGCTACAGAGAAAGAGAGAAAGAGGCAGAAAACAAGAGAGAATGGATGCACCAGGGTCTCCAGCCATTGCAAATGAACTCCAGACACATGTGAATAGCCATCATTTTTGAGAGCAAACAATGAAGAAATCATGGCTTATACTATTTATGTATATTTTCTTAATCCACTTTTAACGAAAATGAAACAAACCCACATAGGTGGAGTAACTTAAGAGCACACAGAGGAGGACTTAGGACCTGGATTTGTAGCCACAGTGTCCAATTCTGAGGCTTCATGTGTGTGTGTGTGTGTGCATACACACACATACACACACATACATATATATATATATATATATATATGCAAAATGTATGTATATTGGCATAGTATTTCACTGTGTCCTGAAGCAGTTTGAAGGGTCCAGAGTGAGATGTGTATTAGGAAGAGAAGGCATACCAAGAATGTAGAAGAAGGTCCTACAGAACAGGTAGGCCACACCCACAGTGCAGGTGAAAAATCATATATACACAAAAAAGTGCATAGGCATGGACAGATAAATATGATACTGGAGAGATCTTATATGTGGCCCTTCCTTCAAGCTGAAAGCTGGCTTGCCTCTATTTGTGTGTAACCTTGAACCTAAGAATTTAGGAATAAACTTTGCTTCACAGACAATTTAGCATTCCCAGTTCAAAATCCCATTCCTCAAGGGGCCATATAATGAGACCAGATGGATCTATGTACATAGTGTTGCACTAAAGGAGAGAAACTACCAAAGTCTGAAGCATATATGTTAGCGCAGCAGGCCCATTTGACTGTCATCTATTTGGACAGACAAATCCAAAATAAGAGAAAAAGGGAAATTTATGTATATTTTTCTTACCTCTAGAATATAAGTGAAAGCTTTATGTGAAAAATCTTTAAGCTTGGAGGAATTCATCATCCCTAACTTTGAATATATAGCAATTCAATAATCCTTAAGCTCAGGTTACAAATAACTTGCTCAGAAAGTCCTGACGACAGATCATGAAAATAATTCACAGAATTCAGTTTTCCAGTAGCAAACTGAACAAGAGATTGACAGTGAATACAATTTCTGCAGTTTCTGTAAGTTATTTGAGTCACTGTATCACAAGTTGAGGATGTTTACATATGTAAATTGAATTAGACAGTTGTTGAGGCCAAATTAGCTATAAAATCCATTTTCAATGGTTTCCTTAAGCAAATTCTCTAAATCACTCAAGTGATGGCTCTGTTATAGATGGTCTTTATTTGATTGGCCATAAATCATTAGAAAATAATCCTGTTACTTTTCTGTTGTGAAAATTTCTAAGGAATATTGAGCAATGGAAAGAGAAGGACCAAAAATTTAGACAATCCCCACAATGTTTAGAATATTGAATTACATGTTTAGCATAAATTCCGTAAACTTAGGTTGGTGTGAAAATTTAAAAGGTATTTTCTTGAATTTAGTTAATAATATAAATTATGTGTTTTCTCCAGAACATCAAATTTCATTTATCTTTGTTTTTCTGCAGAACAACAGAAAGGCAGCAAACAGATGAATTGTGTGAGTGTGTTTCAGAGACTGTCTTGGTGAAGGAAACAAAACAGAAATGTCCAACACTGACATTAAATCAAGTGCTCATTGAATATAGCTGAGTCTGACATTTTGAGAGTTAAAAATGGTTGCTTCTACTATAATGCAATGACCTTTTATTTCTGTTTTTCTTCAGATATATTTTTCTACACAAAGTATAAGTTTTGGGATTTGAGGGGCAGATACAGAGTCATAAGACAGAACAGGAATTAGGCTGGAGTTTCAAGAATGTTCAAATGCTGATATTTAGCCCCAAGTGTATTTTTAACATGTGCCATATAAGATAAAGTTTCTAGGCATTTGATGTCTTTCCTTCTCTCATTGCCAAAGACAGTACTCCTGGTTCTATCACTTACATTCAGAGGAACCAGTCTATCAATATCAAAATCTAGACGTACAGCTTGATTAAGGATCATTCTTCAATGAACAAGTCCTTTGATTTCATTATATTTTTATTAAAATGATGATACAATATCAGTAAAACTTATTTATAATAAAATATTTCATTGCTTTAGCACCATGATACCAAATTTGCTTTTCTGTATTACATTCTGCTTAATATTATGTGAACACACGATCTTAATAAAGACCCTGGGCATATTAAGTGTTTAATGTCCCTTTTCTATCAGCTTTATATTATATTATTATATCAAATTACATTTGTTAGTTCTAGGGGAGATGAAATGTACAGGCTCAAAAACTAATAATGTGAGTCAGAAATGTTGAATCTGTAAACCTGTCAGAGCAATCCCAGAAGAATATTGGGCTCTGCAGTTGGCAGGAGTTAGAGGATAGCATCTCTTGTTGTAGCTATTAGGCAAAAATAGAATGTCAATTTCATATTTCCAAGCTCATAATAGCATGTTCAGAGGCCCATTTTTAAATCTTGAGTATTATTGTTTCATCAGAATTTCTTGATTTATAATTTCTTTAATATGTCCATCAGTGCTGCATATGTAGTCATGAATTGCTAACAATAATTTAGGATAGATGATTTTGCTATAAAAGACAAAAGGTCCTTGGACTGTTAAAGAAATCACATGTCAAATATATACCAAGTCCAGTCTTAAATCTTGCTGTGTATGTAAGTGCTTCTTTTCTTTTTCTGCATGTGTATATGTGTGGGGTAGGTGTATATGTATGTATGTGTGTCTATATGTATGTGGGTTCACATATGTCTGTGAGTGCATGTATACTTGAGGACAGAGGTTGATGTTGGGGTGGGATCCTCCTCCACCTCCTATCTTGTTCTTTGAGGTGAGGTCTCTCACTGCACCTAAAGCTAACTAGTGAGCCCATGGGATGTACTTTCTTCTCTGTTCCCAGTACTGGGCTGATAAAACCAGTCACAGCATTACTCTTTGTATGGAACTTCCTACCTAGCCCTTAAGGATCTGGATTATTAGGCCTGATGGAAAAGCTATTAAATGAACACTTTTAACTATGCCACAGGTAAATTTGATGCATTTGGTTGTAGGACCACGCCTACCTCACCTTAGAATAAATATCATTCATACATCTATTTAACAGATACGAAAGCAAGAGAAAAGACAAAGTCAGTTACTCTACCAGGAAGCAACAAATAACAAAAACACAGCTTCAACTGTGCTAAATAAATGACTGTTCAAGGAAATCATCAGTCGATTTCTTTCTTCCTTTGTGACATGGCACTGTATTTCTCCCGTGGAAGGAATAGGGTTGCATTGGACATTGGAACTTTGTGCCTCTCATTAATCATTCACATGCCCTTTTTGAGACTCTCTTAACCTTACCTGGAATTTCTCATCGCCTTAGTTATAATTTATTTACATGTCCATCACTGAAATAATTTGTGCCAGATGAAGTAGTGAACTGTGATTTATGTAGGCTAGTTCTTTTTATCCCTATAGCCTAGCTCAAATCTATGATGTGTCTTACTACTACTGAATGGGCAAAGATGGAGGGTGAAATTTGAAAGCTGTAATACCTTACTTAAGAAAAAGAATTACTTTGATTTTAATTTTAACTGGAATTGTGGTAATGGGATAATTCCTCTTCTATAAATTATTATTTTTTCTTCCCTTTTACATATATTATACATAATAACTTTAAGATAGCACTATAAATTCCAGTCTTAAAATATCTTTAATATGTAATAAAGCACCAAAGAAAACATGCTTGTTATTTAATGGAGGTTCTCTTAAGACATGTAATTAACTGAGTTTGATTCATGTCACACACAGTTTGCCCTTTGAGAGGGTCTCATTATTGATTACACACTGTGTCAGAGACCATGTTAGTGCTAAGCAAATGGTACTGAACACATATAATTTGCATACCTAAGGAGCCTACATTCCCTCTGTGAATTCATACATGCAAGCAAATGATAACAATATGTTTTAGTTGGTTTGTGCTGCTATCAGCCTGATGACTTAAACAATGTCTTTTAAAAAATATTAATTTGGGTGTATGTGTATCTGTGGGTGTGTGAGAGAGAGAATGAACAAATGAATGAATAAATGAATACATGTGCCAGGGCCTCTAGCCACACAGCAACAAACTCTAGATGCATGTACCACCTTGTGCAACTGGCTTTACTTGTGTACTGAGAAATTGAACCTAAGTCCTTAGGCAAGTTCCTTAACCACTCATTCAAACACTTTATTTTAATAAAGTATTTTTATTTATTTATTACACCTACACACACACACACACACACACTATGTGCATGCCAGGGGCATCTACCACTGCAAATGAATTATTGTTACTTGTGTTACTTTGCAGATCTGGTTTTATGTGTGTACTGGAGAATTGAGCCCAGGCCATTAAGCTTTGCATGTAAATGCCTTTAGGTGCTATCTCTCCAGTTCCTGCTCTTTTTGGAAAGGCATTAATCACATCACGAGAGCAGGGCCTAGATACTGAAACCTAACAATTTCCCCAAAGCCCCACTTCCAAATATGATGTTAGGATTAGGACATGCAGAATATAGCAGACACACTGTGATAGGATTCTGTTGTAGGATTTGGAGTAAAATACCTTGAAACATAGCTTTGGAAAAATACCTAAATAAGAGTTCTCAAGCCAAGTTGAAGAGGAATGTAGCATGTTGGATCAGCAGGGATTTGTGGGCAAGTGGAGGCAGTATTTTGGGAGAAGGCAACTGATAGGATTAATGCATAGGTTTCTGACTTGTAAAAGTAGGGTTGGGCTGATGTTAAAAAAAAAATACCAAAGACAGGGTGGCTAAAGCAATGGGCCTTTCTGTTCCAGAGTCTAGACATCCAAATTCATTCCCATAGTGTCTCTATATTAATGCAACAAACATGATTAAGACTGGCAAAGTGACTCATTTTGCACAATCAATTATTTTTTTCCACGTTTTATGTTTAGTCAGCATTGCTAATGCATTTATATATTAAAATATGCTCATATAGTTCCTTTTCAATTCTTCCCTGAAGTCTTTCTTAATCTGTCATTTTAAAATGGAATTTTGGGATTGGAGAGGTGGCTCAGCAGCTAAAGGTGCTTACTTACAAAGCCTGATAAACCAGGTTCAGTTCCCTAGTACCCATGTAAAGCCTAATTCACAAAGTGGTGCATATATCCAGAATGTGTTTGCAGGGACATGAGTCCCTGATATACCCCTTCTCTCTCTTAAAAATTAACAATACATAAAAATAAGTTATTTGTAATGTATTAACCTAAACATGTCTTAACACTGAGCAATATCCATTTTGAATTATTAAGGAATTTTCCTTATATTTATAGCTCTTTATTTTTTAGTAATTAAATATTTTAAGATAATGAGTAATTTGATTTAACAAAGATGTTGAACAATGTACAAAGTATATATAACAGAAAGTATGAATGTAAATATGAATGTTAGCATGGATAATCTTTATGCAAATTTAAAGTAACAAATACCTTCTCCAGTCTCAGAAGGTTAAAAGTACTAAAAATTATTTCTATTCACATTACTAATGTGTTAAGAAGTAAACATGAAATTCCATGTTTGTAATTTTTAGTATATATCAATCATATACAGAAGACCAATAAAAAGAAATATCTGTGGATAAAACCTTTTTCACAGTAATTATTTTCTCATCACTGCAACAGATAGAGCTGTCTAAAATTAAAATATAGTCTAATCTCAATCAATAAGTCAAAACCAATCAAACTTCACTCAGTGAAGTGTTTCCTATTGCTAGCGGTGATCTTGCATTCCTTTGCCAGCTGCAAGAATATTTAACTGTATCAAGAAGATTTTACTGAACATGAAGAAAATCAAATGTATAATTTCTTCAGTTTTCATAGTCATGTGTAAATGTCGTCAGGGCTGACAGACGTAAACTGTTATTGCAAATTATGTTCCTGAATCTACCCAAGATGCCGACATACCCAGCAAGCACCTTGATTCAGGATTCAAGCACACTAAAGTCATTTTCCCCTAGAAGGTGTATTCTCATTCATATCCTTATATGGAACCTGGGATCCCACTGCAATTTATGGTCTCTGAGGTTTTTGACCAAAAAAAAATAATAATTAAAGAGGTAAAACAAAAATACTCTTGATAGATTATAAATTCTATTTTTATGGAAATTTGATTTATGATTACATACTTGCTTGACATATAACATTTTGAACCACAAGGTTACACTTTATATCCTTCTTATTTATTAGGTAATGTGTTAACTCAAATAAAATTTGTGACCTGTCAATTTCCCTGTTTTTACTTGTATCTTTTGGTAGAAAGCTTATTAACTCAAATCAACCTAATTATACTCACTTATCATGTAATGATAGATAGTTAGTCTGATAAGATGTACTATTGATCAAATCCTTATTAGGAACATGTTAGAATATACTTACAAACTTATGCAGTGGAGTTATGTACATAGATAGCTAGGCCATCTTATATACATGTAGGCACACACACACACACACACACACACACACATAGAGAGAGAGAGAGACTTACATATGTGTATACATATGTGCCATTAATTGTCCTCATGTGCTACATACCTGTACAGCTTGTTACTGTGCCAGATACTGAGAAAATTTTTGGCACAGTTACAAGTATTTGTATTTCTCTCTCTCTTTTCCTCTCTTTATCTGTCTGTCTCTCATGTGTGTGTGTGCATGTGTGGTATATGTATGATATCGTGTGTGTGCAAGTTGAAGTCAGAGGTTGATGTTTGGTATATTCCTCAAGGATTCCCCACCTTATATATTTTTTGAAACAAAGTATCTCCCTGAAACTAGAGCTCATGGATTTGGCTGTACTATGTAGCCAGTATATCTCAAGGATTCTGTTGACTCCTTGTGCCCAGCACTGAAATTATAAGTATGTACCACTGTGCCCAACATTGCATAGATTCTGGGGGTTTGATCTTAGGTTCTGATGTTTGTATGATGAGCATTTTACTGACTGAGGCCCACTCTCAAGTATTTCTTTATTTTAAAATTATTTATTTATTTATTTCAGAGTGACACACAGAGAGAAAGAGGCAGATAGAGAGAGAGAATTGGTGTGCCAGGGCTTCCAGCCACTGCAAACGAACTCCACATGCATGTGCCCCCTTGTGCATCTGGCTAACGTGGGTCCTGGGGAATCGAGCCTTGAACCGGGGTCCTTAGCCTTCACAGGCAAGCGCTTAACCACTAAGCCATCTCTCCAGCCCCACTCTCAAGTATTTCTAAGTAAGGAAAAGATACAGAAAATTTGGTCTAAGAGAAACTTGATAGGTTATTGTTAGGCTGTATTGAGTTGACAGTTATTTATTTTCCCGTTTTTGTAAATCAAAGATGATTGTGTTAATTTTTGAGAAAACTTTTTTTTTAAATAAACATACTCTTAGATGGTTTAAAAAGGAGTAAATATGGTGTACATAGACGGCACTTAACATGGATGGATCTTGTAAGACTAGAAGTTGCTCTGAGTGAGAGATGAGTGAACATGAGGGCTTTGAACACTACTGGATACAATTTGAGATGTTTTTAACTCTCTATACTACAATAAGTTCACAAATCTTGTTTTCAGTGATAAATAAATCTTAGCTCACTATAATGTGAGTCTTTTACCTTATGAGTTAATTTCAGCTCTGATTCTATGTTTTTAAATATATATATTTAATTTCTATTATTTATTTATTTGAAAGAGAGATAGAGGGAGAGAAAGAGAGAGAGTATGGGTGTGCCAGGGCATCCAACTGTTGCAAACAAAGTCCAGACAGATGCATGTGCCACCGTGGGCATCTGGCTTATGCAGTCCCCGAGGAATCGAACATGGGTCCTTTGGCTTTGCAGGCAAACATCTTAACTGCTAAGCCATTCCTCCAGCCCTCTGATTCTATTTTTAATAACACACATGGCTTAAAACACAACTACCACATTGTGCTGTATATACTTATCTTTCTCAGTCCTTTCTATTATTTTTTCTTATTAAGGCATTTTTGTTACACACACACACACACACACACACACACACACACACACACACACACACATATACACACACAGCCTTTCCATAGAAAGGCAGCAGCATCAGTGTCAGTGCTCTTCTCTTCATCCTGTCTCACTACAGCATTTTCTTTACCAGGACTGCACAGACCTATCATCTCCACCAAAATGCATCTTCTGAGTCATTCCTGAGTGAGATCACTGTACCTGCTTTATTGTTAACATTTTAAGTTAGAAAAATGAATGTTAATGTGAAAATTAGTATAAAAAGTGGAGTGGAGTAAATATGTGAACCAATAACAACTTATTTTATCATCAAATATTATAGGCTGCACATAATTGCACTGCATCTCCTTGTGACCAGCCACTTAGTAGCTTTGTATGCACCAGCATCACCACAGGCAGGTGATTAATGTGTCATAATGCAGAGTGATGACAGCCACATGATGGGAATTTTTCATCCCCTTATGATCTTATGTGGTTGTGGCCTGTTATTTGAAATGTCATGAGGCACATGAGTGGATTAACTTAGTATATGTTAGCATGTGATTACACATATTAATGGGATTCTTTGTGCTATTTTAGCACATGTGTATAGTGTTCACTGGTGTAAACAAGGCAATTAGCATTTCCCTCTCCTCATTTACATAAGTGAGCCTTTAAGCTATTCTTTTACAGACCTCCATAAATATATAATGCATTATTTTGAAACACAGTCCTTCCTCTCTGCTGCAAAGCCTTTTCTATTTAACCATGTTTTGGTATTTTTTTTAACCAGCCTCCCTTTACTGACATTGTATTCAAGTTGACCAATGATAATTTCCATATATGAGAAAAAAGTAACATTTCTCTTTAAACAAAAACTTGTTATTCATGATTTATACACATATCTAATACATTTTGTTCATATCTCCCCATTACCTTCTCTTATCCCATGTACCAGCCTTCCTTCTCCTGAACCTTTTCTTCTTCATTCCTAGTCCTTCTTTTACTTTGATGTCTTCTTTTTGCCTTCCTTGTTTATCTTTTTGCATCTGGTTTTGCTTTTCATAATGTCTTCTGGTTACATTCATTTTGCCACAAGTGACAGGATTTCTTTCTTTATAGCTAAATAAAATTCCAGAGTATATTATGCCACATATTTTATATACATTTGATCCTTGATGCACACTGAGATTGATTAAACATCTTAGTGTTTTTGTAAGCCATGTGGTAATCAACATGGACAAATAGATGCCTTTTTTATATGTTGATTTTCTTTCCTTCAAACATATAGTCAGAAGTGGGATAGCTGCTATAATTACTTATATATATTTTTGGTAATCTCTCTATTGTTCTCCATAATAACTATAATAGTTTACATTTTCTACCAACATCCTTGATAGTGCTTGTTGTTATTTTGATAAGAGACATCATATCTGGGTTAACAAAATATCTGATTATAGTATTATAATTGTAGTATTACAATTGCTTTTCCCTGATGGCCACTGATAGCATTTTATTTGTATTTGTTGGCCATTTGCTTATCTTATTTTGAGGTTATCTATTTAGATTATTTGGGAATTTTAAGTTGAATTACTTATTTTGAAAGGTCCTATGTCTGATGAAGAATTAGCACAAATTTTCTGTGGTGTCTTCACTGTGTTGATTCTTCCCCTTGCTATGCAGATGCCTCCTACCACTATGTTTCCTGTTGCTCTATAGTGCTTTTATTTTCCTGTGCTTTTGTACCATCCAAAAAATGTTTCCTGTATTAATGTTTTGATCATTTCCCATGAATTTTCTTCTAGTCTTCAAGCATTTCCCTTCTGTTTCTACTAGTTGTTTCATAGTTTTAGGTCTTTCGATTAGGTCCATTTGAGTTGGGTTTTCTGTAGGGTGATTACATTATTTTTTAAATCTTTCTGCATTCATGTGAATCATTATTGAATTCCAGTATTGTTAATATGCTGCATTATTCTACATGTATTATTAGTATGTTCCAGAAATTATGTCATATTTATGTTGAAAATAAATTTTCTTTAAAGTCTGCTATTATAGCCAACTTTAGCATTATTCTTTTCCACTTTTTGGAAGCCTGTCATATGTGACCTGTAATTCTCAGTTTGGATTGCACATCATTTATTGGTTGTTGTTTAACATGTTGCTTGTATTTCAACAAGGCTTTATAACTGTGCTCTCATTCTTATCTGCAGACCACTCTGTATATTTTGCTGTCTTGCTCATGTTTGTGCTAATCAGGATGGAGTAGCTGTGTTGTGGGAACCATAAAGTTTTAGGAGAAATGAACTGCTTCCTTCTCTGTGCTCACAGTGTTTCTGATACCAGATATGTGGAGTTTTTAACCATTTAAAGTACTTTAGTTCTCTGCATACATAAAGTGGTTGTTCTACAGTTTTAGGCAATTTTGACATGATATGTCTGGAGTTGCTCAGATGAACAAGACTGTTGCCCCCTATGATGCTGATTGCAATGGCAGGTCCTCAGATTAACTGCAATCTTTATGTAATTTATAAATTGGAGGTTACCCCAATTCTTTTCCCTAGTTAGATCTCTCTGTGTCTACCTCCCATGTGCTGTGATAATAGAGATAAACCACAATGCTATTTTTTTAAGTTTTATGTTTGTACTGTGTGTATATTTATGTAGTTAGTGTGTACACATATGGGCAGTGTGTATGTGTAGGTCAGAGGGCAACCTCAGATTTTCCTTGATTTCAACCTTATTTGAGATATGTCTTCCCCTTCCCCCCTTTTAATTGCTCCTGCGAAGGCCAGAGTATCTTGTCTGCATTTTCAGAAGTTTCTTGACTTTGTGCTTCTTGAATCTGGCTTTATGCGTGCTCTAGACATCTGAACTCCAGGCATCAAGCTTGTGCAGCAAGTGTATTTAAACACTGAGCAATCTCCACAGCCACTATATTTGCATTTTTAATGTGTAAGTGAAGTAAATTATAATGCTATAATGCAAAAGAAACAAATGATGTTATGAGATTGATATTAAGAAGAAATGTAGCTGCTCTCAGAGGAGGGTAGGACATGGCATGTAAATACAGGGAGTATATTTTTGTGGTAGTTTTCATGATGTAAAGTTATTCTATATAGTCAGGTATGTGTATTCTAAGTTTTTACTTTTGTCTGTTGTGATCATTGTAGTATTTGGGTATTAGTTCATTTTCAAGTTAGATTTAACAATTAAAGAATACTGAGTTTGGGCAAGGAATAGCAAGGACTGATTAATGTCAATTAAGAATTCATATTAAAATATGACAATATATGACCTGAAGTGGAAGGATACTATTTCCATTGTTAATTGCACCATCACAGGTATTATCTGCATCATGTTTACAATCCATTGACTTCCACTGAAATAGCAAGTGTAAGTGGAACTGTTATTGTAGCCTATCAATGATATACTGTTTTTATTTTATTACAGAGCCAGGGAATAATCCTGTGAGATTCTTATTTGAAGTAGAATGGAGTGAATTTTTATTGATTTGTTATTTCACTTGAGACATCATTTTGCCCTCTTGTGCTCTTGTACTATGAGTATGTAATAAATAATACATTCTGTCTTCTACATGTTACCACCTAAGAAATTGTTTGTCTCAAAAAATAAGCCTGCTGTTTCCACAGCAGAGTGTGTGTCTTCTGTTTTGCAGAAAAGAGCTGTAATGACTGGTCATCCTGAATGTTTTATGGGATATGAATTTGGGTTATGATATCAATAGCAGTAAGTGGATTACCCAGCCAGCTGTGTGTCTGTCCCCTTTTGCCATGTTGTGGGCATGTGCATTGCCTATTGTTCTTGGCTGTTGACAGCTGATCCCGGTCCCTTTGTGTGTGCTGGGTTACTATCCCTCACATCCCCCTCCAAATGATGATCAGAGGCAGGTCTATGAGGCTGACAGTAGCAGATAAGAAATCCACCTCAACAACATTATACTCATTTCATGGTCGGCTTCAGCAGGGAGCATGGCCATACGTTTAGCCTTAGGAAGACAAAAGACAACACACACATCTTATAGAGAAGATTTATTTAGTCTTCATCAATGGTTCAACTTTAATTAGAAAAATGTAGAAACATCACTTTTAGTTTAGACTAAGACTGATATAGTTCAAATCTAAAATGCCACATAGGATCCAATATGTATTTAACTTAAGTTTTGATTAAGTTAGAAAATCATTGGTAATTTGCAGAATCTTTCTTTCTAACAATGCAGTGCTATAAGGTACGCCTGCCTGGGGGAAATGAACTCACTGGGAATTATCACTTCTTTCTGCTTTTAGCACATACCATCCCTCTGCCCAGATCCAGCCTTTTTCCACGTAGAAAGTGTTGATTTCATAAAGAGGATGTTTATTGGCATTAAGCTATCTGCAGTAGCCTAGAGGTTACATTTTCCATGGGCACTGATATATTTTCAGGGAGAAAATGGTCACTCTTATTCCCTGTTTCCCACATGGTGCTTTTCTCACACAGATATAAGAACTCAGTTTACTAGATTCTTTGCTTGACCTGGACACCTTGGTCCAGGCATGAAGTATAAGACAGAGTACTAATGCATTTCTTTAAAAGATGCATTTATAATGAGGGAACTCTCTGAGATCCTGCTTATTACAGATTGCCATCATTTCTCAACAGGTAGCCAGTGATGAAGGTAGGCTGAGGTTTTTGATAAAAAATTAATTTACTTTCTGTTACAAATCTCAAATTCAATATGATAGGGTCTCACTCTAGTCCAGGATAACCAGGAACTCATTATGTAGTTTCAGGGTGGCCTTGAACTCACAGCAATCCACCTACCTCTGCCTCCCAAGTGCTGGGATTAAAGGTGTGCACCACCACACCTGGCTCAATATGATTATCAAAGGAGCAATGACATTGTGTCTTTTGAAAAAATGTGAATTTTAATTTCCAAATAGCACTTTTGAACAGAATGCATATTTTTTTAAAAAATATTTTATTTTTATTATTTATTTGACAGAGAAGGGGGAAAGAGAGAGAGAGAGAGGACATGCCAGTGTCTCCCACCACTGAAAACGAACTCCAGATGTGTGTGCCCCCTTGTGCATCTGGCTAATGTGGATCCTGAGGAATCAAACCTGGGTCCTTTGGCTTTGCAGGCAAATGCCTTCACCACTAAGCCATCCCTCCAGCCCAGGATGCATATATTTGAAGCTGCATTGTGAACTTCAGATAATTCTCTATACGTTTGACATATACAAATACTTTCATCATGAATAGTTAACACTCAAATTCCTTTTGGATTACACAAAGGTAGTATAAATAGATGCTAAAACATGCAGAAACTAGTAATGAGAAACAGAAGGGCAAAAGGAAAATGCACATCCATGTGCAGGGGAGGAAAGAAATACCATTGTTGTGAATATTTACCTGTATTTCTCTGCTTTTTAAAGAACAATTCAAAAACCCGTATATCTTTCCCATTCTACAGAAACTAAAATGATATAATGAAGGTATAAGAAGGACTCTGAGGAAAGAGTCATATGAGAGAGTCATAGGGGGAGAATATGACCAACAATATGATCTAAGAACATTGCATATAAGTCTATAAATATCATAATGTCCTCTTATTCTGTAAAATTAATACATATTAAACAAAGTAAAATAATAATTAAAATCAGAAGTTACCAATGCCAAAACACTAGGTATTATATTACAGCCATAAGCTCTATTATTTTTATTTTTTTGTTTATCCTTACTTATTTCCTTGAGAGTGACAGACAGAGAAGAGGCAGATAGATAGAGAGAGAATGGGTGCTCCAGGGCCTCCAGCCACTGCAAACAAACTCCAGATTCATGAGCCACCTTGTGCATCTAGCTTATGTGGGTCCTGGGGAATTGAGCCTCGAACTGGAGTCCTTAGGCTTCACAGGTAAGCACTTAAGCGCTAAGCTATCTCTCCAACCCGCTATTATTTTCATCTTATTTATTTATTATTACTAACAACATATCTTGTCTGGATACACCATGTGTTGGTACCCTCTTTTTCCTCAGCTGTGCCCCATTCCACTGGTGACCCTCCTCAGTGGGGTTGCAGGTATTTTCTATGGGTTTGTTGGGTTAGCAGTGTGGGAGCACCAGTTATTTTTTAGGGGGTTGGGGAATGGCTCTGGTCTAACCTGTGGTTTTAGAATTTTTCCTTCCCCTCTTCTGCACAATTACCTGAGCCATGATGCTGAGTTTAAACCTACTTCAGTGATGAGCTTTTAGGAGCCCCTGGATCTTTGCTTTGTTAAGTGTTGAGTAACCTCAGGGTCTGTCTCCTTCACCCTGACACTGATTTTCAGGTCCAGCACGGAAGCAGCACTCTTGCTCATCTCTTCAATTCCTCTGTGGTTTCAGCTGTGGCTTGGCTGAAGAGCAAGGGAGAGTTTATATCCTCACATCTAGGTACCTTCTGAAAATGAACAGGTTCTCCAGTGGAAAGTGAAGTCAGTATAGCTTAAATGGGATAAGCATTATTAATTATTAATTTTGAACTTGATATATGTAACCCCTCTTTTTGCCAAAGAATGGTGAGTTTGACACTGGAGAGCATAATCTTTGTATCTGTAGGATTCTGATCTGGTGCCTAATTCCAGATATGGGTTACTTTACACTGAGCAGATCTCTTAGCCAATCTGAAAACTATTGGTTACCCACTGAGGCTGTGTGCCACTATTGCAATGGCATGTACATCCTGTCAGGGTGTTTGCTTTCAAGTGGGTTAGACCTCTGGCTGCTCAGACCATTGTTGCCCATTTTCTGCCAGTATCTCATGCGGAACTTTCCAGCAATAGATGGGCTAACTGTCTGGGGACTGGCTCTTTTTCACATTCCAGTCAGGTCTCTCCATTCTCTGAGTCAGCAGCATATGGTGTCTTCAACAATAGGGTCTTGCCTTTTGCCTCAGCATGTAATCAAGTGCTTTGACAGAAACCTGTCTTGATTTTGGGACTTCATAGGTGTCTCCAATCAGCAGCTCATTGTGGGTAGCAACCAATCTCTGGTACTAGGAGTTACAGGCCAGAGGCAAAATAATTTTTTTAAGCTTATGCTTCATCCAACCCTCTCCAGTGTCGTCCTTTTCAGGTGTTCCTCCCTTATTCCTTTTTTGGATTATTATATCTTTCAGTCTATCTCAAAAATAAAGACTTCTATGGTATCAGTTCATATGTTATTTAGTTTTGTGTTTGTTTTTTTCCCACCTTTCTCTTTCTCTCCCCACAAGCCCTTCCATCCCTATTGCCTGGGCCTTGAGTTGCTATCAGTTATGCCAGCAACTCAAGCTGCTCCAGGTTAGGAACAGCAGATAACTTAGACCACGCGACATTCATCTTTCTGTGATTGTGTAAGTCTGCTGAGTATGATTCCAAGTCTGTCTATTTTTCTAAAAATTTCACTGTATCATTTTTTCTTATTAGCAGAAATCCATTGTTTATATGCACCACAACTTCTTCATCAATTCATCCAGTGATGGACACCTGGGTTGTTTCCAGTTCTTAGCTATAATGAATTGAGCAGCTATAAACATGGTTGAGTAAATATCTCTGTAGTGAAGCATGGAACATTTAGGATCAATGCCCCATAAGGGAATAACTGGGTCTTTTGGTAGCTCTGTTTATCCTGTTCAGGAATCTCCATTGACTTCCATAGTGGCTGTATAAGTTTACATCCCCACCAACAGTGGAAGAGGGTTCCTTTTTCCCAACATCCTTGCCAAAATTTGTCATTGTTAGATTTTTTAATGATTACCATCCTTAGTAGAGTAAGGTAGAATCTCATAGTTGTTTTAGTTTGCATTTCCCTGATGGTTAGGGATGTTGAAAATTTTCTTAAGGGTGTACTGCCCATTTGTATTTCTCCCTTTGAGAACTGCCTATTTAGTGATGGCCATATACATGCTCATAATAGTGTTCTCCTTATTTCTATTCACTTTTAGAATTTTATATGAAAGTAGATGAAAAAATACCATTGGTTCTTCTTCCCAGTGATCACTACAGTTGTATGCTGCATAATGGTATTTTGGTTGACGACAGACCACATAAATGATGGTGGTCCCATAAGATTGTTAGTGAACTCAAAAAGTCCCAATCTCCTGTGATGTCATAGTAGCAAGCATAACCATATCTCAATTGCATTACTCATGTAGTTTGTGGTCATGCTGATGCAAAGCAATTCTGTACTGTATGCAAGTAAAGCGCATATAATTATGTACAGTTATACTTGATAATGATGAAAAATGATGGTTATTATTCACTTACCATGGTATATATTTTGTTTTTATTTTATTGGAGACTTTTTCTATGTCAAAGAAGTTATATTAAATAGGATACCAGGTTATGCTGGCAGCAGCTTCATAATAGCCTTGGATTTATAATCTTTTCATTGGATCCAGAAGGCATGTTGAATGAGTAACATATACCCGACTGTAGTTTTTCTTCTGAACATAGGTCTCAAAACACCCTTGGACACATGTACATGTGTTCGTGCACACACACACATACCGTTTAAATTTACACCCAGTTGGATATCCCTTCACAGGTGTTTAATGATGGCATGCAGGTTGCTCCTCTGAGACCTCTGGGGCAGAAAAAGATGCAAAGAATCCTTTTGTGTTCTGCAGAGTCTTCATTGGATGGTGTATTAGTCGGGGTTCTCTAGAGGAACAGAATTACTAGAATGAATTATTTTATAAAGGGAATTTATTGGATTAGCTTACAGTAGTCCAATAGCAGTTGCAGGCCTGAGAATCATCGAACCTGGTAGCTGCTCAGTCCACGTGGCCAGATGCCTCAGCAGTCCTGACCGGCACTGCAGATGGTGCCGGAAAACCTGGAGGCCTCCTGAGGAGCCGGAAAGCCTGGAGGCTTCCTGAGGAGCCGCTGGGTTTCGATCCACGTGGGTCTTCAGTTGATGTTGGTCTTTAGTCCGCACTGGTCTTCAATCCACGCTAGAAGGTAGGGAGCAGCTCTGGCAGCCAAGTGGAAGGAAGGAAGGAAAAGGGAACTCTTCTACCCAGAGCTTCCTTATATCAAGTCCCTCTCTGAGCGGGACCGCCCACTCTGGGGGAAGGGCTCACCCTGGGAGAAAGACCTCCTCCTTTAGTTGATCCTTCCTAGAAGCAGCCTGTGGATTACTAAACAGATCAAGTTGACAACACCTTAACTATCACAGATGGTAAGGCTTGGTGATTATGTAAATCCACCCATACACATACTGTGGAATTTTTTAAAAAAAACTTCTATGAATATTGTCGTTAAACTATGGTGAAACTGAAGATTCAGTTGTATTTTGTGCTGTGTTTAGACACACCTTTATTATCTACTATAGAATGAGAAACAGCAGGGTGGGCTTCTCATTCACAGAATCTCATTACTCTGTGTACTTGAGCAACCAACATGAGGCTTATGCCAATTTCATATAAACAGACTGTGGTGGTTGGAATGTATATCCCCTATAAACTCAGGTATTTCATTAAAGTTTATAACTTGGGTCTTAGCCACCTTGCTGGAGGAGGTAGCACTGGGGTCAGATCCAGGAATCCAGCCCTATGGTATGTTTGGGAGTGGATCTGGAATTCCCACCCAAAGGCTTACAGAAGTGTTTGAGATCTGGGGTCCTGGTTGCTGCTTGTTTGGTTTTTATCTCAATTTTTATTAATATTTCCCATGATTATAAGAAGTATCCCAAGGTTATACCCTCCCTCCCCCAACTTTCCCATTTGAAATTCCATTCTTCATCATATCCCCTTCCCGTCTCAATCAGTGTCTCTTTTATTTTGATGTCATGATCTTTTCCTTCTCTTATGATGGTCTTGTGAAGGTAGTGTCAGGCACTATGAGGCCATGGATATCCAGGCCATTTTATGTCTGGAGTGAGCATGTTGTAAGGAGTCCTACCCTTCCTTTGGCTCTTACATTCATTCTGCCACCTGTCCGCATTAGACTCTGAGCCTTAGAAGGTGTGATCTAGATGTTACTCAGTATTCCAGCCACTTCTTTCCAGCACTATGATACCTTCTGAGTCATCCCTAGGTCACTGTCATCTGAAAAGAGAAGATTCTCTACCCAAAGTGAGAGTAGCATTAATATAAAGGCATGAATATTAAGAAAAGTGCTTACTGGGCAGTTTGATAAGCATAGTGTATATATTTATCCAGACATCAGCAGATGTTACACCCCTAGGGCTCATGACTACCCCTGTTTTAAGTTTTCAGTAGTGCTTGTTCTGTTTTGGTATTACTGGCTTGGAGTGGTATATTTATATATATATATGTAAATTTTATTTATTTATTGGAGTGATATATATATATATATATATATATTTAATTTTATTTATTTGAGAAAGAGAAAAGTGGAGAGAGAGAGAGAGAGAGAACCTTAGGACCTTTTGCAGCTGTAAATAAACTTCAGATTCATGTACCACCTTGTGCATATGGCTTACATGGGTCCTGGGAAATCAAACCTGGGGCCTTTGGCTTTGAAGGCAAGTGCCTTAACTGCTAAGCCATATCTCCAGCCCTCTCTGCTTATATTTATAAATGGAAACCAGCTTCTTCTGTGATTGGCTGATTTTCCCTAGGTCTGTGAACTTGAAATAAATCACTTCCTCCTATAAGTTGTGCCTGGTTTAGATGTTCTTCCTAGAAATGTGCAAATGAGTACTACAGAATATGGCACTAGAAGTGGGGTACTGCTGCATGATGAATCTGACATGTAAATTCTGGTCTCTTGGAGCTTATGTGCTAAAGGATGAATATGTATGTACTTGGTATCTGTGACTGCAGAAGCTTCATTCTCTGGTGAGCCAAATTTTTAGGGACATTTTTTGAGTTTGATAAATGCAAAGAGAATTGTATTTGGAGGTTTTGCTTATGAACCTTCAAAGGGGAAGGAGAGGCCACAGAGAATTTTGTTGGAGCTGGGCTAATGGCATAAAGACTGATTGCATTCTGCTCCCCATGCCCAGAGAGTTTGATCAAGGTTGAATTTGAAAGTAATTGACTGATGTGCTTGGCAGAAGATATAGAACTGAAAGATAAAGGATTTAAAGTTGGAAATCTTCAAATAGATTTAAAATTACTGGCACAAAGACAGTTTTAGGTTACTGAAGCTTCTGTTGTCAAGCACATTAGTAGTACCCTTGAGGGTCAATTAGCTGATTTACATTGAAACAGTGAAAAAGATGCCTGAAGTGAAGTCCACTCAAAGAAGACTGAAAGGTAGAAGTGCAAAGTACTTTGAAAGGAGGTGGCTGAAAGGAAGAATTCTAAAGGCCAGAGGTCAGGATTAATTTCATCTTTGGATTAACAAAAAATGGCTGTGTCATTGTACTCATGGTATTGGTTTTGGAAACATGAAAACTACATGGAAGTACATTATGAAATACCATGGTTCCCGAGTCACTGCTGAAATGTGGCCTGAGAAGAAAGATATGATGTCCCTTATAGAGAGACCCGTGAGGATATTGTGAAATGGATTGTGATTTGTAATGGAGGCCCAAAGATGTTTTATATATACCAGGAATGTACAAGGGCTATATGAAGTTCTGTTGCCTCAGGATGGAGGGATGGAAATTGGAAGTCCAGAGACTGTTTTCACTGGTTGTAGATGTCAGACTTGAATTACAGATATTTGATGCTTACCTAATTTTATTATTGATTTTGCATTAGTCCAGTCTGTCTTTGTTATGCCTTATAGATAGCAATGGAAATTTTTATTCTCTGCCATTATATATTGGAAATGTGTAACTTGTTTTGATTCTACTGGATTCACAGTTGAGGGGTAGTCTCGAATTTCATATAAGACTATGAACTTTAGAACAATCTTAAACTTTGTAAAGACTATGGAGACCTTGAAAGTTTGACTAAATGCAATTTGTAATGAGAGATGGTTATAAGGCTATGGAGGCCAGTAGTGGAATGTGGTGGTTTGAGTGTATCACCCCAAAGACTCAGGTGTTTGATTAAAGTTTGTAATTTAGGTCTCCAGCAGCCTGGCTGGTGGAGGTTTCATTGGGAGTAGATCTTGGAGTCTAATCCTAAAGTGTGTTTGAGGGCAAATCTGAATTCCAGACCAAAGGTACACAGAGAGATTTATATTCTAGTCTCCTATTAGCTGCAGGTTTGTGCTTTGTTGCTTGTTGATGTTGCAGCTTTGTGGTGGTTTCTCTCTCTGCTTGTATTTATAAATGGGAGCCAGCTTCTTCTGTTATTTATGAGACTTTCCTGAATCTGTAAGCTTGAAACAAATCCCTTCCTCCTCTAAACTATGCCTGGTTTGGATGTTCATCCCAGCAACATGGAAATGATTTCTAAAGACTTGGTTTTATAAGCTGATTTTAGAAAATGAAATTCTTATGCATAAGCCTACCAGGGAAAGTTTTTGGTGACACAGGACTCAAGAGATATTTCAGGTGCTACCTAATCTTATAAAATGTCACTTATTTTAAAAACATTACTAACTTTTTCTATTCTTTTATTCTTCCTATAGTATTGTAAATGAGCTTTATATAGTCCCTACAGGCCCTACAAGCAGGATATAAAGGAAAATAGAAATGATATTAGCTAAATTGTCTATCTTGAAAATGTATTAGTGTTGAGTTTTGAATACAGTTAAATTGTAGAGCTAATTGATTTAGATAAATTATCCATTTTATCTCTTTCTTTCTCTATCTCTCCAGTTTATGATCTATGTCCATTTACTGAAATAGGGAAGGAATATAAAAAAATTTTAAAAATTGTGCAGTGTTTTGAAACCTAATATTGTCTTTAGAAAGACATATTTTAATCTTTAGTCTTCTAACAAATTTCACTGAGGATAATTGCCATGATGCTTTTGTTTGGATCAGATAACAAAATGATGTTACTAGGTAAACATAATTTATAATCAATTTTTTCATTAATGCATGATTCAAAACTTATGCTTGGATTTCAAAACTGGTGTTTTAGAAGTTTTTCATTATTTCCTACTTTACATTTTTGTCTCTAACTCTAGATGTTTTTAGATCAGAAGATATTTAAAATTTGTTATATTTTCAAACCAAGGTGAGATGTATTTTGACCAGTACTATCACTTTATAAATCTATACCCCTCCCAGCCCTAAGTTGTACCTTGTTTAATATAATCATTTGATTTAAATCCTCCTTGGGAAGTAAGGATTCTCATTATTTCAAAGGGATTGAGTTTTAAATAAGAATCAAGTAACAAAACACCTTACCAGGACTCTATTCTTGATTTCTTTGAGTTTTCTTCTCAAATATTTCTGAATTTTATTTTCTATAGTAAGTAGAAATATATATATTTTTAAAATAGGTTAGTCTGAAAAACCAAAGGATAAAGAGATTAACCTGTAGATTAGCCAGTAAAACATTATTTTCCAATCTTTGGGTCAATCCATTTTGGTGATGTTTTTGTAGGAATTTGAGCTTTCTCAGTGAATGTAGTACCTCTTATAAGTTGCTTAGACCATGCACTGATGAGATATCTTTGTGATGTGGAAATAATATGATTTGTTTCTTTTTTAAAAAAAAATTATTAATTAGTTTTGTATTCAGCAAATATAGTCAGTTTGGTACCATTACTAGGCTCATCCGTGACCTACCCCCTCCCTTTGGCCCCTCCTTGTTGAGGTATATGGGTCATGCATTGTGGAGTTAGCCCACAGTTACGGGTATGATAAATGTCTCTGCATATCATGACCCAACATGTGGCTCTGACATTCTTTCCACCCCCTCTTCTGCAAAATTTCCCTGAGCCATGTTGTGTTCATTTTTGGTCTGCTTCAGTGATTTGTTTTTTAAAGCTCTTTATGCTCCCTCAGAAGGTAGAGATCTGTGCATTGTGTCAGTGTCTATCTTCTTCTGGTATCTACTGGTGTCAGAAGTGTGGATACTTTCAGTGCCTTATCTGATCTTCACACATCCTCTGTCTCTAGTTAGCTTTACATTCTGGACTTCAGAGCACTCATCTCTACCACCCTCCACGCTCGCCCATCCATCACATTGGTAGCACTTTCTACACCCCTCCTGCTTTTCTGCTCCTTTTTCTCCCTGTTCTTTCACTTGTTCTCTTTCATTCTCCTTTTTAGTCCTTTTACTTTTCATTCCTCAACTTTTTTCTATCCCCTCTGTCCTGTATGCATGATTCTATAACAGTTTTGTCTGTTAGCATGCACAAAATTAATAATAGATCCACTGGTGTTGTGGGTCCCAAATGTCATTGCAAAGTGTTGAAATCAAATGTTGAAACTATAAGTATTAAACATATGACTTCCAAGTATCTAACTCCTCCTTGTGTAGCAAGAGTCTGGTGGAGATGTTATATATGTGTGTTCTGGGGGAAAAATTTTAATGGAAGAAGGACTAAGACAAAAATCGTAAAACTTGATACAAAGAATTCAAAAAGTTAAATAAGAAGGAATCAAATAAGCCAATCATGGATGAGCCTAATAATGGTACCAAACTGCCTGTACTTGCAGAATAGAAAACTAATAAAAAAAATTAAATTAAATTAAAAAAAAAGAAAGAATAAAGGGCTATGGAGCTAAATAGAGCATTCTCAAAGGAAGAAATACGAATGGCATATAAGCATCTAAAAAAATGTTTTACATCACCAGTCATCAGGGAAATGCAGATTAAAACTATATGGAGATTCCATCTCACTCCTGTCAGATTGGCTACCATCATGAAAACAAATGATCATAAATGTTGGCAGGGATGTGGAAAAAGAGGAATCCTTCTACACTGCTGGCGGGAATGCAATCAGGTCCAGCCATTGTGGAAATCAGTGTGGAGGTTTCTAAAACAGCTAAAGATTGATCATGTGACCCAGCTATAGCACTCCTAGGCATATATCCTAAGGACTCATCTTATTTCCTTAGAAGTACATGCTCAACAATGTTTATTGCTGCTCAATTTATAATAGCTGGGAAATGGAACTAGCCTAGATGTCCCTCAACTGAAGAGTGGATAATAAAGATGTGGCACATTTATACAATGGAGTTCTACTCAACAGTAAAGAAAAATGAAGTTATGAAATTTGCAGAAAAATGGATGGATCTGAAAAGGATTATACTAAGTGAGGTAACGCAGGCCCAAAAGCCAAGTGCTACATGTTCTCCCTCATATGTGGATCCTAGCTACAGATGATTGGGCTTCTGCATGAGAAGGAAAATACTTAGTAGCAGAGACCAGTAAGTTAAAAAGGGAAGAGAAAGGAAGGGAGGAGGGTACTTAATAGGTTGGTATTGTATATATGTAAGTAGAATGATTGAGATGGGGAGGTAATATGATGGAGAATGGAATTTCAAAGGGGAAAGTATGGGGTGGGGGAGGGAGGGTATTACCATGGGATATTTTTTATAATCATGGAAAATGTTAATAAAAATTGTGAAAAGATAAAAAATAAAATAACATAAAATTTAAAACAAAAAATATAATAAAACTTGGAAAATGAGACAAAGGGCTCCTCATGGGGAATGATATAAGAGGTTTGCAGCCATATATGCCAAGACACTGCTGATAGCTCAAGCATGGAGCTGGCCAGTGTTGTCTAGAGGTGATGAAGTTAAATAGGTTGGATATAAGGCCAATCATTAATTTGAACTGAATCATGCAAACAGATTTATCCAAGCAAAGACTTGAAAGAAGATTTTGAAGTAGGGAGTAGTAGGATAGTACAATGCTGAATTAGATGGGAAAATCCCTAGGATCTTAGAGGGCTGTCATAGAGAATAATGGTAGGTTGGGGTTTAAGGCATAGTCCATAGTGTGGCCAAACTAATCCTTCCCACGTCTATAATAAAGCTTTAAATGATGAACATTTGTGATGTGTGTGTTTTAATTATTTGTATTAGTGCATGGATAGCCAGCTTAGGGCAAGAGTGTATCAGAGTTCACATAGCCATGTGGGGACTCAGGGTCATTCTGATTATGTCAATATTTAAAATATAGTGAATGGGAAAAGAAAGGTCAGGGGATAACCAAGATATGACTCATTGGTTGAAGGCATTTGCTTGCAAAACCTACTGGCCCAGGTTCAATTCTCCAGTACCACATAAAGACAGATAAAACTGTGGCACATGCATATCGAGTTGTTTTAAACAAGAGGCTTTGTAGGGCCCATAAACACACACTCATATGTGTTAACCCCCCCACCCACCACACACACTTTGGTCAGAAAAGCTTCTTTTTGCAGTGAGTGGAAATTATTGGGGAACTCAAAAATTGTCCAAGTACAGAGAATAAGTGACTGTTGATGGCTCATCACTGAATGGAATATCTCTGACAACCCCTCTAATGCACAGGGAACATTGCAGAATAAGGGGCAAAAAGAGTGTAAGATACAGAGAATATAAGATGCAGGAGTACTGGGAGCATTGTCTTCTGGGTAGACATGGTGTTGCATTCATGAGCTCAAAGAGATGCTTGTTACCTTCATTAGACTTGGAAAAGATTGTGTTAGTCAACGTTCTGTCATGGATGAGGGTTCATGAAGTCTCTCCTCTTTGAGGAGTTATTGGTAATTAATGGTACCTGAGGGAGGCAGAGATATTTTATCAATGGTGTAGCCATTGGTAATTTGCTCATGCTCCAGTAACTTCCCACCCATGATCATATCAGCAACTGTAAGTAAGCTCAGTGTTTCATGCCCATACAAAAGACATCAAAGTAGAATTTAAAGTATTTCGGAAGAAGCAGTTCGCTATGAGGGGAGGTGGTCAAGAGAAGGTGATGGGGAAATGACTATGATCTAGATACATTGTATACACTGATAAAAATGTCAGAAAAAGGACTGGAGAGATGGGTTAACCATTAAGGTACTTGCCTGTGTAAGGTAACGTGTCTGATGGGGGCAGAAGAATGGCTAAAACAGGAAAGAAATGGTCCTTTTCCCGAGAGAGAGAGAGAGTGAGCAAGCAAGCACCATAGTGATGAGAGTGGAAATTGGTTTGTTTTAAACTTAATTTTAAAACCTCTTTCTTAGCTTGTCAATTCTTACTATATGTACGTTTATCATTACCTCAATGAAATGATTGTTTGTTGTCATACCTCAACAAGGAGGGGCCAATGGGGAGGGGGTAGGTCATGGATGAGCCTAATAGTGGTAACAAACTGCCTGTATTTGCAGAATAGAAAACTAATTAAAAAAATGTGGCAATTATAAAAAAAAGAAAAAAAAAAGAAACAACTACATATCTCAGCCCTCTGTTATGGGAGCCTGTGTCCTCTAAGTAATGGAACCATGTGCAGATTAATTGTAAGAACTTGTTCAAATAAAAGGTTTGATTAAAATCACATAACGAGGTACTGCATGTGTAGAGGCTACACCATCATGTTATCCACATAATGTGTTCTCAGTCATCTGGATTGTGACCTGAGTTATTTAACAATATTCTATGTTCTTTTCCCTCTCCTCAGAGTTCAGAAACTCCATTTCAGAACTATTACTGAAGATCAAATTAATGTCAGCCAGGAAACTGTAATTTCCTGTCAGTGGGCTTTGAATTACTACATTGAGTTTTCAAGCAATACACAAACTTGGCTGAAAGATGCAAGCTTTTTTTTTCCTGCTTATCATTAGAGCCTAAGAACATGAGTATTTTATATTCTTCCCTTTCTACCGTACATACAATTATTAGCTCAGAATGATATTCAGCTTTCCTTGCATCCTCATATCTTCAACTAATCAAGTCCAAACTTCCTGCCAAAACGAGTGTATGTTTTAAATGTGGGCTGCAGAGCCAATTTATCTGATGAAGGGGACGGATCTCCCATCTCCAGGCTACAGCCATGAAGCAGAGTAGCTCCGTTGCAAAGAACATAATGTTTCCCCCAGCTGTTTTTATTTCTCCTAAGCATCTCAAGTGGGGAAGATGGGATTTTACAGCAACTTAGTATGTGAAACACAATGTGAGTCACCTTTTTAAATCTTATGTTTGGATATTTGGTATACAAGAGAAGAGCTTGTTTTGTCTTGTATACAGGGTTGCAGTTTTCTGAAAGCTAACCTGCAAAATTATGTTGGAAGACTGTTGACTTTCTGGTTGCTAGGCTATCTTTGATACCACAAAAGGAGTAATTTTCTGTGAGCAGGAGCACTTACAGGGCAGCGACAAGCACTGGGGCCGTGTTTATTTGTGTGCAGCTGCATGAGGAGAAGCACAAAGATTTCCCGGGGTTGGCTCAAATTCAAACTCCTTGAGTAGAGGATTAAGCTGGAAACTCAAGGTAGAGGGTAGGCTTTGAAGAGCTGGTATTTCTTTTCTATCTTGTTCTAAAATAATCTCTAACATACAATAAGCTCTAGGAAAAAATATCAAAGTTCCCAAGGATTAGTGTGATGGGTTGAACGGACAGTGTCAAGTCAGGTGTGTTCTAGGTATGTTGATAATGGTGCTTTTAGCTGTCCAGAGAGATCTGTGGGAAATGTTTTCATTTTGCTGTATTGTGCCAACACATTGAAGGACACTTGTCACCACTGATACTCATATGCATCTCTAGTACTCTCTGGTTAGTTTGACAGCCATGCAGAGGTCCTCCATGAACAGTTGAATGGTACATATGAGGAATTACCTCTTCAGCAAATCACTTGCTGTAGTCCAGTGACTGGTTATGTGGTTGATTTGCCTGTTGATATTGTTATATTCTCTATCCTATTCTATTATGAACTTTTTCAGGTGATAAGAAAATGAAAGTCAACTATAGCTAACATTTATGTATTCAACATTTCATGGTACCCTATCTTAATATTTTGTTTCTGTGACTTAAATAACTGGAATATTACATCATACTCAACGTTCCATTGGAATTTTCTGTGAGCTTAATGTCCACGTTCTCACTCCAAAAAAAAGTCTGCTGCCCTTTTTGAAGGCTTATCAATTTTTATGCTAAACTAATGTTTTATGATAGAGATTTTAAAAAATATTTTGATAATTGTAATGAAATATTTATTTGAGAAACCAAGAGTTATAAATGAAAAAAAGAGATAGAATGTGTATATGGGCATACTAGATATTCATGCCTGTGCAAAAGAACTCCAGACGTATTTGCTAATTTGTGCATCTGTCTTTATATGGATACTTGGGAATTGAACCCAGGCTGGAAGGCTTTGCAAACAAATGCCTTTAACTGCTGAATTGTCCCCACAGCCCAGGTAAATTAGAAAAGATATATTTTAATAAAGTTTTCAGAGTGTTGGGCATTTTCACAACTGTATTCTTTAGTTTGGGTTTTAGTATTTTATTTATTTATTGTTTCTTTTCTTGAGTATTTTTTTAATTAAATTTTTAATTTTCTTGAGTATTTTTTTAATTAATTAGAATCTTTGTATTGACACATCATATATTGGTACCATCATTTCCCTCTTTCCTACCTCTATTCCACTGTAGTGATTATTTCTAAACGGATGTTGTAATAATTATAAATGGCATATACTGTCTTCCTGTGCAGTTTTATTATTTGATATGTGCTTAGAAAGATGTATTTGTGGGATCCTCCTTTCTCTGTCTCCCTAATGTTTGATTTTAAACATTTACTACCAAACCCAGCACTTTTACATGATTCTGGGGGTCAAAGTTAGTTCCTTATGTTTTAAAGCAAGTAGTTTACTGATGGAAATATCTGTGCAGCCTCTTAAGTATGATATTTTACACAGAAGATATTTAACTTCCTTTTATTATTATTATTAGGGTATTTTTTTTAAGGTAGGGTCTTGCTGTAGCCTGTCACGACCTGGAATTCACTATGTAGTCTCAGGCTGGCCTTGAACTCATGGCAGTTCTCCTACCTCAGTCTCCTGAGTACTTACTTGTAGTTTTAAATTTAAATGAATGGGTAATATTGATGTTTAAACAGAATTTTTAAATTCCTAAAAGAATTCCTAAAATTTTTAACATTTTCCCAACTTTTGAGGCATATAGAGTATATTACTATGTTTAAAACTGAGTCTTATATCTGGGCCATGGTGGGATGATGAAGATTCCTGAGCGCAGGGTTTTCTTCCACTAGTACACCCTTCCTCTATGCCTCATTCCTTTTGTCCTCTTCCATCCCACATGTCAAAATGTGGATTGGATCAGAACTGTCCAGGTCTTGAGGGTATAACTACAACTACTGTGAGATCATAAATGCACCATTTAGTTAGTATCCAGAGAGTAATGCCCTAAAGTTCTTCTTCCCACCCTGTGGCTACATTGTTTTACTCCCTTTTCTGCAATATTTTCTGAGATTTTGGGGGGATATGATAGAGGTGTCTTGTTTAGTGTTGAGGTCTCAATAGCCTTTGTTTTAGCTTTGAGTCTCCTCATTGTCTACTGCCATCTCCGTACAGTATTTACTCTGGCTAGCAATGAAGTCAGCACTAATATTCTTTCTGCTACCCCATCAATATTTCCTGAGCCCTCCTTGGTGTATTAGAGGTGACTCTCACTTTTAAGCACTGGGGTTTCTCCTCTTCTTCTCCCTTTGATGGGTCTTGGGTCTCCCCAGTATTCAACACCATGTATTAACAGCTTTCCTCACCAAAGGTGAGAAAATCATCAATCAGTGGCCATAATTATACACATATTCAGAAGGCAATTCGATGGACTCAGTGTATCCATTTAGCCAAAGAACAGTGGTATTTTCCTTCTAGGATCTCTGTCTTTCTAAGCCATAATATATTGACTAGGTTTCAGTATCTCTCCTAAATCCCCTCCCACTGAGCTGGCCTCAAATCCAATCAGGGAGTGGTTGGGTACTCCCATATTTTATATGACAGTATTGTAGCTCTGAGTACATTTTATCTGGCTGGTTGATTGCATAGCTTGCAGGATCCACTGCTTAAGAAGCACCTTGAATTATGAAAAGAAATTAGAGATTTTGTTTGGCAGTGCAATGAAACTATAAATATTTTGATGTTGATATATTTTTTTTTATCAGAGAGTTTTAAGCCATTTTGTGATGTTTTAAATGTTAGTGCAAATTGAATGTTTTTAGCATTTAATTCTCTAAACATTTGATAATGTCATAAGGAAACAGAAGGGATTTGTTATGTTGTCTTTGTATCTAGGAAACTTGCTCATCTCACTGGAGAATCTTAATAATTTTATCTTTGATTCTTAAACCTCTTTGTAGTGATTCTTCAGAAAATTTGCAAATAATAGGTTTTATTTATTCTTTTGTACTTCTTGCTTGTCTCCCTTTCTCATCTTCCTTCTTCCTACTCTTATACTTTCTTGTCTCACTACATGATGAGGATTCTTTTTGTACAAGTTTGAATAGAATTCATAATAGCATTTATCTGTGCATTGTCACTAATCAAATGGGCAGTTTTCAAAATTTTATTTATTTATTTTACTTATTTAAGGAAGAGTGGGAAGGTGAGAGATAAAAAGAGATCAATAGAGAATGGGTGTGTCAGGGCCTTCAGGCTCTGCAAGTGAACTCCAGACCCATGTGCATCTGGCTGTACATGGGTACTGGGGAATCAAACCTGGGTCCTTAGGCTTTGCAGGCAAGTGCCTTAACCAGTAAGCCAACTCTCAAGCCAAGTTTCCTATGTTTTACCAATAAATAGGAATTTTTTTTTTGTGTGTGTGGATACAGGGTTTCAGAAAAGGAAGATTATGAGCACAACTTTTTCTATTCTTCACTTGCCAAGAAATGGTTTTGGTCATTAGTCAATGTTTAATTTATCAAATTATCTTTCTGCACCATTAGAGATGAACATACCATTTTTCTTCCTTATTTCAGTAATGTGGTGAATGACTCTTAATTATTTCACATCTTAAATCAATCTTTCATTTTTGGATAATATGAATTTAGGATTGATTTATCATTCATTTCCATATCACTGAGTTTAGTTTGCTTGTTAAAATGTTTGATCTATGTCCATAAGTTAGTGTGGTTTGTAATCATCTTATAATCAATGTATATTATAGCAAGTATTTTTATTTGTTTTATCCAAAGTGATTTTAAGAGTTTCTAACTTAGCCAATTATGTTATAAATTCATATACTCTTAATCAATGTGCCCAAGATAACTCAATTGCCAACTCTATCAACTACCCATGTTACTAACACATCACTAAATTTTTTTTTCATATTTTCTCCTCCTGCAAAGGCATAAGCTATTGTCTGTTTCTTGGCTTATTATAACAATGCATGTAATGTGTCTTTACCACAAGTTTGAACCTGTCCTGTCACTTCTTCCATAGTCCTAAGATTAACTTTTAAAGCCACCAAAAATTTTACTTTGCATGTCAATTTAAAATATTCCATGGATCCTTATAGTTCTTTCATAATCTGAAGTTGGCTGAGTTCACTCTTGTGTCCATGTCATTGCTTATGTTGTTTCCTATCCTGATAGTGTTCCAGTAGCATACAAGCCAAAACATGTGTGTAATAGAACCGAGGGACTGTGAAGGGCCAGCAGTCAGGAGAAAGAGGCTGATAGGAACCTGTATATAGAAGTGTACAAGGTGGTTTAGAAGTGGAGTGTCCAAATTCTTAATTTTATCATTTATTTCATGTTTGGACTGGTATGTGTCATAGCATCCAGTGGTGAGGTTTTGAAAGGAGGAAGCATGTCTGACTCATGTGCTTATGGCCCAGTACAAAGTGCACCATCATCTTGAGAAAGTAACCAAGGCATTGATGGGTTTTTGAAGGTGTTAGAGAGGGCAACAGTGTTACTTGAGCTATCATAAAAAAACAAACAAACATTAAAACAGTTTGTGTACTAAAATAACATTAAAACTGTAGCAGGGTTGTTGAACTGCTAAACTTTCTGTCTGCTCTAGCTCACTTCTCCACCCCCTTGGAAATATACTATCCTTAATAAATTGTCTTGTTTCTGCTGCAAAAATATATATTTTGTGTACTAAAAAGGTCATAGACAATGATAAATGGAAAGATAAGCTTTGTCTCTAAAATATGAAGTGCTGCAATCTAAAGACTAGAATTGCCTCAGTATATAGAAAGAGCACTCTTCTTAGGCAGTTTTAATGTATCCCAGAAGTAGCTAGGCAACTAGAATAAATGAATTTATACACTAGAGCAGTTGTTCCAAAGTAAAGTATCTATAGTTGGAGCACCAGATAAAGCAGTTGGGAAGGATTCTAGGCCAGCCCATTAGTTGGCAAATTTGGTATGCCCTGTATTAGGGAGAGATTTTAACTGTTGAGTGGTCTTCCTACATCATGAGAATGTAGAAGAGATGAACAATACAGATGTCTAGGCATTACCCTACATCTTCTACATTATCATAGCCCATGAGGATGGATGTTAGAGATTATTATTATTCTTAGGTGATTTTATTTTTGAAGCTGGTTTGGAAATCAAAGCACTATATAATCTCTTTAAGGAGAAACCTTGTTATGATGTCTATATAGTGCAAGAAGGCACCTTTCAAATGTATTTGTGGATCCTTGTGAATGATATACAATATGAGTTGAGAATATGTATACGATAAAGAATGAATTTTTATGAAAAAGCACTCAGATTTCAAATTATAGTTACTATTAATCCTTAGTAGTCTCAGAATTGGTACATAGACTGGTCTAAGAATACAACTGTTTTTTTTTTTAAAGACACTAAATAATAATAAGAAGAAGAAGAAAAAGAAAAAAATATTACCTTGTTTTCTCCACTTTAAAGTGAGGTGAAAAAAGATATTTTATTGATTACTTTTGAAAATTAGAAAAATGTTTATGAAAATATCTAACATTATATTTGGCACCATGGAATATCCTATAAAATTGTTTTTAAAATGCTGAAATTGGTGACTGGAATAGTACAAAATATACTTGTTTGATGGGTTGTATGTGTATTTCCTGTCAGTTTCTGTATCAGTGTGTTATGTATCCTTATAACTATGTTGGTTTAGCTATGTAATTGACATTGTAAGTGTCATTGGGTAAAGAGTGATGCTTGATCCTATTACACTTGCTTTAACTGTAATACATACCAGTTTTATTTTTTCAAATTTGAAAATTTTAGATATGAATTTATATTGTTAATCATTTTATACATGGTGTGAGTGAATTAATTGTGTGCTTTTTTAAAATTGCAGGTGTATATGAAGGCTATAATTATCTTATGAAAATGGAGAATTGTGAAGAAAGGAAAAGATAGCATTGGAGTTAACATTCCTGGATGAATATTTTACTCATGAGAGGACAGCATTTTAAAACGATATGCTGGTTTGGAAGGACCTGGGAGTAAATTGCAAACTTTCTTCTTTTGATTCAACTCATGGATTTCTTAATCATTCCTTGGAGTTGTTCAAGTTTGGACTTGGTGTATGATGGGACATGTGGCGTGCCCGTGTTTTCCTAGTGATTGCATCTTGGATTAGTTTGCTGCTGTTTTGAAGTGATTCTGATTTGAAAGGGAAGAACAAATGTGATGGATTTATCTTCAGAAATGAACAGACATGGGAAGAATCCGGTGAGTCACAAGCTAGAAGACCAGAAGAAGGTAAGAGTAATACAAGGACAAAGAAAATTTGACGTGTAAACTAGTGTGTCTTATGAGATTTAAAAAAATGTTTTAATGAAAAAATAGTGTTTTAATGAAAACTAAAGTGTCATACAGTGAGGGTTGCTGTGGGGTTACTAGCTGGAGATCATAGTTCTAGAGTTGTCCAAATGTAATATTGAATGTCTTGGGCAAGAAATATGTTGTCTTTCTTCCTTCATACTCTGACTTGCTGACCTAAACTCATGTGACCAGTACCCTGAAATCCAGAATGAAACATCTCTGTATAATAGGGCAAACTAAAGCTGTGCTAAGGATCACACCTGCCTCTTTGCCAGTAAAGGCATAAGTGGCATTGGAAATCTTTGTTTCTTATCCTTGGGACACCCCCAGCCTTCTCACTTTTACAGCTGACCTGAAGGGTGAGCCAACTGTGAGTTGTGAGTTTGGGTTTGAACCTTCATTTGTAATGCCAGAAGAAAATAAAAAAGAAAGGAACAAGGAACATGGCTAATGCTTTTTACAAAGGGAGTTTAAAGATTTTCAGAGTAAGAAGCTAAGAAATGAAATCTGTGGGTTGCACATCAACATCATTTTTCTACCTTTTTAAGAAACTCTTACTAGCTAAACCATTGCACTGTAGTGAGGACCATGTCAAAAGCACATAACAGAAGGGACAGAGTTGGTGGCCTTGAGAGAAAACCCCACTTGTCATGAAATACATTTTTCTGAGGGTTGGTCTCACTGACTCAGCTCATGCAGGAGAGGTGTGTGGGGAGCTAGTGGTTTAAGAACATAAACAGGAATAGTGAGAAAAATGAAAGGAGGTTGTAAGTAGACACTGACCAAAGGGGTATAACTAGGCTTTATTTTAAATCTGTCTTTGAACTCTTGCTTACTTGTTACTTTCCATACCTCATAAGGCTACCAGTTCTTTGAGTATCAAAGTTAATTTAAAAGAGGCTCTGGTGGGGCTGGAGAGATGGCTTAGTGGTTAAGCGCTTGCCTGTGAAGCCTAAGGACCCCGGTTCGAGGCTCAACTCCCCAGGACCCACGTTAGCCAGATGCACACGTCTAGAGTTTGTTTTCAGTGGCTGGAGGCCCTGGCGTACCCATTCTCTCTCTCTCTCTCTCTTTCTCTGTTTTCCTCTTTCTGTCTCTGCCTGTTACTCTCAAATAAATAAATAAACAATAAAAAAAGAGGCTCTGTTGAGCCATCCGCTAATGAATTTTCTTTGGCTATTATGGTTAATATCACAAGGATGGAGCCACAGTGATCTCCTTACTATTAAAAGAGGCAGCAGGGGATAGAGTTTGTGCTTAGCAAGGGTAATTCATTATCTTCACCTGCACAGAAGTAAACCTTGGAAAATATTAAGTGTAGTAAATTCCAAGATAGCTAGTACTAATCTTTACTTTGATGTGCATATCAAAATTTTAATTTCTACACATATGTGTTACTAAGAATGTTGCTTGTGTTAAAAATATCATATATGGGCTAGAGTGATGGTTTAGCAATTAAGGTGCTTACCGGCAAAGCCAAAGGACCCAGGTTTGATTACCCGGGTCCATATATCTGGAGTTCATTTGCAGTGCTGGAGGACCTGGAACACTCATTCTCTCTCTCTCTATCTCTCTCTCTGTCTCTTTTTTTCCCCTCTCTCTCTCAAATCAATAATTAAAATATTTTTAAAAATTAAATTAAAAAATAGCATATATATTTTTTTCCATTTTGAACTGGTTGATGCATTCATGTATTCAGGATCCCATGGTGATTATCAATAATCCCACTGAAATTGGCCCTCAGTGGAGTGGGGGCTGAGAGAGAGGACAGAAGAGTCATATATGACAGAGCCCAGTAAGAATTATTAAGTAATTAAGTAGATTGCTAAGTAAGTTTCATTATACTGCATTCTGTGCAGCTCCCTCCCTCCCTTCCTGTCTGTCTTTCTCTCTCTCTCTCTCTCTTTCTTTCACTTCCCCTCCCATCCTCCTACCTCCCTCCCCTACCTCTCTTCCTTCCTCCCTCTCTCTCTTCCTCCTTCCCTCCCACTTTCTGTCTTCCTTCCTTCTTCCTTCCCTCCCTCCCTCTCTCTTTTTTCATTCACTCATTTTCTCCTTCACTTCTGTATTCTAAAGATTGAATGCAGGGGCATTTGCAAATGGGCAAGTATTCTGTCACTGAGGTCCTTGTAGTTTCAATATTTAATCGTTTTCCACTTACTATTACTCAGGCCTATTTTTGGTTTGGTTAGAGATCCTCCTTTGCCAACAGAAAAGAAAAAATACCTCTTAAATGCTGTCTTTTCATTTCCTGAATAAAACATACTTGCTGATAACAAAAAAAGGAGTACAAGTTTAAAAGGGAAATGAATTCTTAAAGTCATTTTTCACATTCCTTGTGTAAAACTTTAAACAATAGTCTATAATCCTGCTTACTTTCCCAGGGCAATTCACAAAGGACTGTTCAGTTCATAAAATATGTGCTGATAGTATTAGAGTTTAGAAAAACTATGAAGAGGCATATTTCTGTGAGAAAAATAAAGATATAAGCTTGGTGTTATGGGTTACAGGATTCCCCTTTCACTGCTCATTATCTTTCCTATACTCAACAGGGAGATGGGGGAGTGAACATTATTGTTGAATGATAGGCAAGAGTGGATTAAGAGGAGTTTTGATATATCACTCTTCAAATAAAGAAGAAGTTCAGATTGATAAACAACAAACAGAGTACACCTATTTGTGGTGGGAGAGGACTTACAATTCAGATTTGTTAAGTGTCCATAGGAGCAACCTGTCTCAATTTTCTGAGTTTGCATTAAGGTGAAAAACGAAATGGAGTAAAATAAGTCTTTGTAGACAAAGAGCTGGTCTCAGCCTTGCTACCGCATAAATTTTATAAAGATTTTAAAATTATTCATGTAATTACCTCAAGTGTTTATAGTCCTTCATGATGAATGAATGTAATAGGTACAGTGTTCCATATTAGTGAAAGAAAATGCATTTATCCTAACTGTTTCTGGGTATTGAGAGAGTTCATCATTTTCACAGGCTTTAGTGTATATTAGACATCTAAAACAAAGGTCACTAACCTGTATTGAATGTAGGCATCTATTCTAATCATTACATCGCTGACCTCTTGATCAATCTACAAAGAGCTTACTGGGTTTGGCTTTAATTTTATATGTGAATTTATCCTGTTTTGGTATTCTCCTTGTCTAAATAAAAGCTCTTTCAGAACTAAGTACATGAATGTGTGAGTGGTGTGTTGATTAATAGGTGAATGAGAAGTAAAAAGATGTTTTTCAGAGTGCTTACTATCTCTGTGAACTGGCTTGATCTCTTGTAGTTTGTCAATACATTGCTATATAAGCATAGAATTTGCTTTTAGCTCCTCAAGAGTTTTGCCCCTCGCAAATAACTACAGTCACTCAGAGACATATCAACTATTTCTCAAAAGTGAAGTTTCCAAAAATGAGTGATTTTTCTGTTTTCTTTTAAATAGTATCTTCATCTGGTAACTACATCTGAGTAGAGGAAAACATACCTGAAACTAGCAGCATATTCTCCAGTCCTACCTAAAGTTCCTTGTATTGTACCTGAACCAGATGTGTGGGTTTCATAAACATTAAAGAGACTATGCCTAATGACCTTTCAGAAATTGAAGAAAATGGGTCTAAGAATCAAGTCAATTGACTTTTTTTTCTCTTCAATTTTTTTTTATTAACAACTTCCATGATTTTAAACAATATTCCTTGGTAATGCCCTCCTTCCTCCCACTTTCTCCTTTGAAACTCCATTTTTTAATTCATTTGATTTTTATCAGTAGAAATTTCAGTTTATATTGGCTTATAGTCCTGCTCTTGGTATATAGTTTCTGGGATGTCCCAGATGGGAAAATTATCAAGGAAGGCATTGCAAACCTCATAAAAGTATATAATGAGGATGGATATATAGGTGTATTTTAATTTTACTTTTTCGTCCTTGTTTGTATGTTAATACCAGTGAAGTTGGTATATTGTTTCCCATTAATTCTCATTGCTTCATGGGATTGTTTCTACAAAACCTTTGGGAGAGTGAAACCCAGGAGGTACAAATGCCACTGGTATATAATTAGTTGTGACCTTGAAGAGAAACACAGATCTTAGTAGGTTTTACTGTTAATCTGATTGTCATAACTTGCAATTTAGACAAACTGGGACACTTTTTTATTGCTGCATGAATATTTTTTACATCAAATGAAAGCATTTATCATAGGCATTTGTTTACTTGATAGAACTAAATAGGTAGCAGACAGACATTCCAAAATGATGGCAATAAATGGCAACAAATACTTGGTGACCTGTTGTACTTGTGTTTCTTTTTTTAATTTTATTTATTTATTTATTTGAGAGCATCAGACACAGTGAGAAAGACAGATAGAGGGAGAGAGAGAGAATGGGCGCGCCAGGGCTTCCAGCCTCTGCAAACAAACTCCAGACGCGTGCGCCCCCTTGTGCATCTGGCTAATGTGGTTCCTGGGGATCCGAGCCTCGAATGGGGTCCGTAGGCTTCACAGGCAAGCGCTTAACCGCTAAGCCATCTCTCCAGCCCGTACTTGTGTTTTTTAATTCTATTCTCTAAGCCAGAAAAAGATGAAGAATATTATTAATGTGTGTGTATAACTACATTTATGGAAATGTTTTGGATTAATCTTGTCTCAGTTTTTTACTTCTTCAAATCGTCTTTTACAGATACCACGAGTTAGTAGTATTTCCAACATGCTGTCAAGCAAAGCTCAAGATAAATCCCACTGCATCTTGTGTTTCTAAAGGACCATAATTATTGCAGGAATGAAACATTGATAATAGTGAGTGTGTCTGAGATATGGAGAATCGTGTAACTTGAGGAGCTATATTAATGGTTGGAAGAGAAAAAAAAATACTTGTTTGCAACCTGCCTATTTTGTAAGGCCAGCTTAAGAAGGGGGCTAGAGAAAGTGGTATTTTCAAGGGACAATTACCATTCTATCCATATCTAATCAAATAGAACCATTGTAGGTTTTTGCTTTAAATTGAGCATGATCCTGGCACATAAACCATAACATGGCTATGTTAGGCTACTCTAATAATTTTACTGAAAAAATTACCTATTTAAGGTTGTCAGTGATTTGTTGAAAACTAATCCTTTGTCCATTTGAGGCTAGCTTTGTTTTTATTGCTTTAGGTATGTTGGTTTGCAAAAATCTGAATTTAATGATGATAAAATAAAATTTTAAAACTTGAATATAATGATAGTAAATAATCTTTAGGATTATGAGGACCTGGATGTGGATTGGGATAATTCTCCAAGGTATTGCAAATTACTCTATATTTGGAGTTGATTCAAATATATCGTAAGAAAATATGTGATGGTGAGTTAGTAAGGCTTAGTCAAGATAAATTTGTTATGTCAGTTTCTGGGCCTCCCAAGTGAAGCATCCATTTGAAGGTCCTTTATTTTTATAAATCCACCTAACTTTTTTTTTTTTTAAATTTTTATTTATTTATTTATTTGAGAGCGACAGACACAGAGAGAAAGACAGATAGAGGGAGAGAGAGAATGGGCGCGCCAGGGCTTCCAGCCACTGCAAACGAACTCCAGACGCGTGCGCCCCCTTGTGCATCTGGCTGACGTGGGACCTGGAGAACCGAGCCTCGAACCGGGGTCCTTAGGCTTCACAGGCAAGCACTTAACCGCTAAGCCATCTCTCCAGCCCCCACCTAACTTTTAACAATATTTTATTTCTTTATTTGCAAGAAGAGAGACAGTGAGAGAGAGGCAGAGACAGACAGACATACGGAGAGATATACAAGTGGAGCACCATGGCCTCCTGCCACTAAAAACAAACTTCAGATGTATGCACTACTCTCTGCATATGTCTCTATGAGGATAGTTGAGAATTGAACCCAGGCCCTTAGGCTTTGCAAGCAAGCACCTAAATCTCTGAATGCATCCTCAGCCTAAATCCACCTTTTGATTAATACAAGACATAGGAAAACATAATGCATGATAAATTTTGTGAAAACAATCTGCATCATTTATAAGCAATCCAGATCCAAAGCATGGGTAGCAATATGAATAGATATAGTAGGGTTTTCAAAAAATTGTTCATACCATTTCTAATTAGCCAAACTTTTAATATTGAAACATAGACTATAATAGAAGAATAAGCCTGGAACTTAGTTATATCTTAGTCACTTAACCTGGATTCACTAAAGATGAACTAAGGAGTACTTTTTCTCTGACCAGAAGTAATTCTAGAAGCTTGTCTTTCAGCTCAGAATGTTTATGGAACCTCTTTTAATTCCTCCTCAAAAATGTAGGTAGTCTTCATATAAACATCTTCAGCTTTATGAGGTTAATTGTGTCTTTATTCCTGGCTGTACACATTTATAATTTAATAGACTTTGGAGAAAAAATGGCATGTAAGCATGTTTCATAGTTATATCTAATTATTCAAGAACATTCCAAGTTATTTTCTTGATTATTGGATTTAAGATATCAACAGATGTATTCATGTAAAGAAACAAAATAACCAGGGTTGGTACACCATATACTTTAGATATAAATCATTTGAACTCAGTGAAGACATATTGTGTGAAAATTAATAGGAATACTAGTCATTATGATATTTATGATGACCAGGAAAATTACTAATTTATAAAATTCAGCATATTTTAATTCATATCTATTTTAAAATTCATTTTCCATCAATATTAACATGAGAGTTCTCAACCTGTTACCATTCTTTATCCACAGAGAAATGACTTGATTGAGATGAAGGATTTATTCACATATATTGAAAAAACATGGGCATATACCATTAATTCAAAGTGTAAAATGAAACAGCTCACCTATTTGCTGACAGTTCTTTGACTCTACAGCATTTATTTTATATATTTATATCTAGCATACATACAAGTAACTTTTTTAAAGCAAAATTGTTCTTTATGGCCTGTTTCAAATGCCTGTCAGTTAATTGCATACTTTCTCATGTAGACTGTGCTTTTTAAGTGGCTAGACAATTTCTCAGTTTTACCACAGATATGTACTCCTTTGAACAGTACACAATCATTTACAAACAGTATTTACACGATGTCTGTTTACCTCTCAAGAGGCTCTGGTGAATTAACTAGGTAGCCCAATTCCAGGAAGCTGACTGGGAGGTAGCCAAGTGATTAAGAACCCATGAGGGCATGTAGTTGTATTATGGAAATTTGAATGTCAAGGTCGGGAAACTAGACCTCTGCTCATTTGCAAAGGCCAAATGTTTGAGACTAATCAGAAAAGTCCAAACATGATTTGGCAGTGGGATAGAGTGGGAAAGAAGAATAGGAACATAAGTAGAAAAGAGGAGGGAAGAATTGGGCATGGGCTAACACACTTGATCTGCTTCTATGCATAACAGGCTGCCTGCTGGAAAGCAAGGCCATGTGGTATAATCATAGGGCAGCGTGGTGGGAAAATCTTGACTTTTTTCATCTAGTAAATGATGACTATGTACAAGACTGATTGTAACCTATGAATATGCAATGACTGAGGCAAGAATTATGTGAAACAAAACAGATTTAATAATATCACTCATGTGGACACAAGGGATTTTGTCTATTTTGTATATAAATTTGGAAAACATAAATTCAAAGGAAGTAGGAAACCTAGCAATCTTTGATTTTTAAAGGTTATTCCATAGATTAGGAGTATCACTAACATTTGGGAGCTGAAACAAAATGCAGAGTCTCAGGCCTCACCCTAAACCTACTCAATCAAATTTTTCATTAAAGACCATCAGGTGCATACATTGCTGATTGGTATTTGAGATGCATGGCTGAAGGGACCATTGCTGACAGTTCCTCAGTAGGAGGAGGCTGCAGTTAACCATCCCTGGGATGTGTTCCCTTAGGTGGCTTATGTTGTCTGCTTTGTCCTATCTGTCTCCAATATTTCTGAGAATATTCAGCTAAATGAACTACTTGTACTCGAGTTCAGGCTTTGCTCTAGGGAAACATAGATCAAGACATTCTATACCTAAGATTCTGTTAGTGATGCCTTATATTTATTTTTTTAAGTCAATTGCTCTTGGACTCTCTTAGGACAGTTGGTTGGAATTCAGACTTTCTAGGAATTCTCTCATTCTTGGTTTGTTCTTAGATATCCTAAATGCTTATCCAGACTGTTGATAATAACAATATTTGCTCACTGAGGCTGATTGTGACTCAGGAATGTGCATTTGACTGGTGACTACAGAGAATAATTATAGACACCACCTCTGTGTCCCCATGTTTGATGACCTTTATAGCTAACCTTTTCCAAAGCAGTTAATGCAGGAGCTGTCTGCCTGCTTGCATTACTTACATTCATTTTATTAATTAATGAATAACTAAAACACAGTGACGAGTCATTTAGTAACATGGAAGTTAAATAATAACTAATTTAGGGGTCTCTATTCTAGCCCTAGACCTTTTAACTCCCCATAGAAGCATAGTTACTTTGGTATATTTCATTTTAGCCTAGTCCCACTTAACTGTAGCTCAGTTCTAGAGAACATGTCAGAAGTCATTGAATGATTTTTTTTACCTATTTGATGCTAGGATAAAGCACCTGATGGGAGGAAAGTTTTTTTTTTTTGGGGGGGAAGGGGCTTATAGGATGTAAGGGAAGCTCCATATTGGCAGGATACAGCATGGCATGCTCACAAGCTGGAAATTACCTCAGCCACAGCAAATGGAAAGCAGCAGCAGGAGAGTGAGTTGAGTTCTAGCAAGGGGGAGGCTGGCTAGAACATCCCAAAGGCTTCTCCCAACAGCATTTCTCACAGTTCCCCTAGTAAGGTTCTATGTCTCAAGGTACTATCAGGAGGCAACTAAGCATTCAAAACACCATAGTGAATATAAATAATTCAGAGTCTATATCTCTTAGTACAATAAGTTTGATAAACCCAAATATTTTGTGTCATTGGCATATTGCCAAGTAAAAAGTTGTCTTTAATTCATGGCCCCTTGAAATAAAATTTCCCAAATCTTAACTATTTGTATTGAGGTTTATTTCTATTTTGAAGAGCAGTGAAAGAATATTGAATACGAGCATAAAATTTCTCAATACATTGGATGACCCTTCAAGCAGTTCCAAAGGGATATACAGAATATAAAAATGTGTACAAATTTGTCATGACCTCACTATATCAGAAGCATAGACAGACATATTTGTGTCTTTCCACAATGTCAGAATTTATTATATCAGCATAAATTTATTACATAAGCATAAATAAGCTCTGTCAGTTTTGTTGGCTGTGTAATTTAACGAACAGTCCTAACTTCCTTAGACAGCTGGCCATTGGTAAACACAGGTTCTTTTTTTTTTTTAAATTTTTTATTTATTTATTTGAAAAAAATATGGAACGCTTCACAAATTTGCGTGTCATCCTTGCGCAGGGGCCATGCTAATCTTCTCTGTATCGTTCCAATTTTAGTATATGTGCTGCCGAAGCGAGCACAACACAGGTTCTTTTATGTGAGTCTTAAACACTACTACTCATTCGTACCACACATTACATGTTATGCCGTTAATATATCTACATGTCTATATGTAGATTATAGAGAGGCTGCAGTAAGACTGAAGAGGTCATTTGAGAATCAAAGGAGTTCAAAGAGACCTTACTAAAGGCAGAAGCAGAAAACTGAGTTGCAAAGAGACACAGTGCAGTGGTGAGGTAGGACACTGTGGATCCCTGGCAGACAGCTTCTGGAAGCATAGAGCAGGGCAGTAGTGACTGCAGAGTAGCCGGGCTGAGTCAAGCTGCACAAGCAAGGGACAGGACCACCGAGCTTACCGAGGTGGGGTACAGAATCAGTTTTAGAAGGACACATGGCTAGATGGACAGGTGGTCTTTGAGAAGTTCACACTGGGGACCAACATGAGCTGAAGTCTCAGTGGCAGTAGGGAGATCTCTGCTTGACAGACCCTTGACATACACACTAGTTGGTCAGATGACGGGTTGATGAGGACTGTCGCCATTGCAGTGTGGAGAGTCTTCCTCTTTATGGGGTCCAGGTGAGAGGGCATTGCACTCTTTCTTGGTCTGGAATGTTTGATGATCTCTCCAGTTACTTGATTTTTCTCTGCAAGTATTTAGGAACACAGCTATTGTTTTCCCACCTGACTTCTCTAAGCTTCATCTCCCCCTCAGTGTAACTTGTGTATGAGAAGGCTTAGAAGATTTTCCAGGAGTTGGGAAGTCTGAGTCCTAACTGCTGTTTCAGGCTTTTAATGGAAATACTGGAGCTTTTCAAATGCCCTGGGACTGAAAACAACATTTGGTGCAGGAAAAATAAACTCAGAAAATTTAACAACTGACTTAAAAATCAATTTTAGGACCCCATCCCATATGTATTGATTTTTTTTTCTCCTTGAGTTAAAAATAAATTCTGTTTGTTCAGTCTTCTATATGTTCCACAAAAGAGCTCTTTTATTGTGTTCCACTTTGAATCTGAGGGTGTTAGTTCGAAGTATTAGTACAATAAAAGAAAATAACATTTTTTTTTTTAGATTTTGGAGTTACTCCCCCATGATCTAATTTTATTTCATAAACTACCATTTATACATTCTTCTTGATACATATACTAGGGGCAGTGCCATTAATAAGATATTAATTATAATGCTGCATGCCATTTAGGCTGTCTAGAACCACTTTCTTACGTGTAAACTTACCAGGTAGTAAAGTAGTTTCTTAGGGCCCAGTGCATGACACTCTTGGCTAAGAATGATCTACACTATATTTAGTTCTTACTATCTTACCATTAGACTAGATAATACTTTATCAAAATGAGATTATAATTAAAGTTCCCAGAATTAAACAAACGCCAAACCAATGTTAACAATTCTGCCAGGCTAATTGACTGGTTAGGACTTTGCAATGAAGAGTTGGAATATTGTATATCCAGAGCCAAATTATCTTGAGCTATTTTTATAACCTACCTCTGTGTTGCCCTCCTATCTTTATGAATGTCAGGTAAAACCCTTTGGGAATACTAACCAGACAGTGACTTCTACTGGCCCCAAAGCTAACAATGTCTCCAGACAGCATCTGAGACCAGTAGGTAGCAGAGGTTTCCCTGGTTTGCTGTAATTCACCCACCTGCTGTTTATACCAGTGTATTTGAAAAATGACTTATGAATTTTTTGTTATGCAGCCATAAAAGCCTGAGGAAATCATTTCCACATGGGTATGTTACTTGAGGCAACCTGAGTCCCTTGTTCTCTTGTTACAGTCACTCATTTTTGGCTCAAGAATGAATTCTTACTTCCTTTGAGCAAGTGTTTTAGATTGACAAGATGGAGTTTTGATCATTCATGTTAGTTAGGTGGTTTTGAATATAAAATTTTCTTTGAAGAAGCAAAGCAGCAATTTAAGAACTCAGATTTAGATGATGTAATATTTTGCTGAACTCAATTTAGCAAAATGTTTTTCTTTCGTGGGTTTATGGAGTAGCTACTGGTGCTCTGTGGTATATGGCAATAAGATGCCTAAGTTAACTACGTTACTGGTGGGTTTATTAATCTAGACCCATCACTACTCCCTTGTGTCAAAGAGAATCAGGCTCCTACCTCCTCACTGAATAGCATCCTGCAGTTATGAAACATTTTCCCTGTATTTCCTTCCATCCTTACACCTATGTGAAGTGTTAGGTCAGATGTTCACATCACACTAGGGAGAGGGACTTGTCCAAGATTTTGGAACACTTCATGTTGCATGTTTGTGTTTTACTTAATAGGGATTTCATTTTTGTCTACTTCTGTTTAGCCGGTTTTTATGTGCATATCAAGCAATTACCTTTGCAATAATATCTATTTTGTTGATACATTATTAAAAATATGCTTGAAGGCCAGATATGATGACTCATGTAATCCCAACACTCAGAATACTGAGGCAGGAAGATAGCTGGATGTTTGTGGTCAGCCTGTGCTATAGCATAAGCCCTTGTCTCAAATTAAATATTTAAAGGATACAGAAGCTTTCTAGTTCATGCTGCCAAGTCAGAACATAGTATAATAGTTCACTTTTGTTTCATGTAATACCAAAGACTCATAGTTATGAAGAAATGAGGTTTATTGGTTCAGTAAGTGCAGTTGAGGGATCGCATATTGCTGTGGGTTGTGTACTCACAGAGCTCCAAGATGCCACAGAACATCACAAAAGCAGGAGGCAGAGTATGTTGGGTTGGACTTGTCTGTCTCCTCTGGTCCTGCTCCCCTGTCTTACAGTACCATCAGGTTGTAATCATGGAGGGTCCACCCTACTGACCACATCAAACCCCAATTACCTCACAAATGCCACCTCTGAATAGCCTTAATATCTATCAGTAGGGTTTAAATTTTAATATGAAGCCTTTAGGGAGGGGCACACTTAAAGCCCTATCCAAACCATGCACAAAGATGAAATTATTCCAAAATGACACTGAAAAGTTGTGAAAAATGAGTTTGGATTTGGATGAACACAGTTCTTTTGTTGATGTTAGATATGATTTGATCACATTATATTTGTCATACTTAGTACCTTAAATTTGAAGAACCTCATCTCTTTTGTTACAGATCAATGATCTTGGGGAATTGCTTTGCATTTAAGAGACTAAGGGGACCTTAAATGGCCTGTATTTGATTCTCAACATACCTGTTGAAAATGTGCATGGTCATGTATAGCTGTAACCCAAATTCTGTAGAGGGCAGAGACCAGAGAATTGTTGGTGCTTACTGGTTAGTCTAGTCTGTCCAAAACTTCAGCTTCAGGTTCAGTGAGACTCTGCTTTCAGGACACAAAGTGGAAAAGCGATTCAGTAAGATACCCACCGTTTTCTCCAGGACTCTGCTCACATGCTTATGGTGTGTGTCAGCCTCTGTACATACATCCACGCATGCCACACACACTGTACCATACGTACTATACATGCGCAGATGCTCATACACAGATCAATGATTTTATAAAGTTATATTAGATAGGTTCTTTCTAATACTTAGTGAATTATGGGGCAAAGAACACAAGTCTTATTTTAATTTATTATACTACCTAAAGAAAAATTATCAGTCCACACAGGTTCGGTCCATCCTCAGCTTTCTTGCTTTTGCCAAACTCCTCAATTCCCATCAAAGCTTGGCTTCTTGGTCTCCTCACCGTGCCAGTGACACATGTGAGAACATGCATGTGCGTGAGCCCACTTGCTTTCCTGGAGTGAGGCAGGATGTTCTCTTGGACCACATTCATGTTCGGTATTCACCATGGTGGAAATAAATAAGAAGTGCGGCCTGTCATAGGGAAGAGATGGATAATCATTTCACGGCCATTTATTGAGAGAATATTCAAACAGAAAATTGAAATGTGCCCATCTTTGAGTCTAATTTTCTTTGTGTTTGATGTGGAGGATGTAAAATGAAGGGGAGACACACGTGCTGTATTAACGGCTCATTTGACATTCTCCTTTGATAAGTGGTTTTGAACAGAGCTATAGTTCCAGACACTACATTCTCTCCAGACCTGGTGTTTTCACAAATGCTCAGAGCTGTAAGGCACTCACAGATATGGGCACATTATATTGTTAGGCAAGGCTGACTCAATAACAGAAGCCAAATAGATGTTTGTGTATGCCCCTCAAAGTTTATTGCTATTAGTTCATTTTTTTTGCTTTATATTTTTTATTAAAATTAGGAGTTCTCTTTTCAACTCTTAGCAGCTGCTTGATTGAATGACATTGTTAGGTAAGATGGAGGAGTTTTTCCTCATGCAGCGTTTTTAAGGCCTCTGTGTTTTAACAGTTGCTGGTATTGGCAAATTGTAATGTTTGCAAAATAGTAGATAAACAACACCTTGTATGTACATGCTATTTTATAATTAACATTGGGAAAGAATTTAGGGTAACACCTTTAAAGCAACGTGAACATCATAATTAATGGCTTCGTCTGCTTTGTTTTGTAAAATAATTCCTATGTAATTATGGACTGATACAATGATTTTTCCACATTGCTTGGAGGGAAAGTACAAAATAATGACAAATAAAATATATTCCAATATTTCCATAGCACCTACTGCTTTACAAATTTCTTTCATATTCATCATCAGGAACTAAGTTAATGGTATAATTAATTGGGAAACTGAAATTATACATGGTCTACTAATGATTCTTTTAAATGCAGAGTGCATCAAGCTTATCAGTTACCTTCCTAAAACTGTTCAGTGAGGTGTCTGTGAGCTAGACTACAAACTTCTTAACATGGTTTAGTGACTCCTGTACAATCTCGGCCCACTCCTCTTGTAATCACAGCCCTGCCATTCTTTCTCATTCTTCAAAAACAGCAAGTGCTTTCTCTTCTTTAGGTTTTTGCCTGACAGCTCTCTCTGCTGGGATTTCTTTCCCATTACTCTACGTGCATATGTATGTGTGTGTGTGTGCATGTGTGTACACATGCATGTGTGTGTGGGTGCATGTGCATGAATGTGTGTGTGGCATTTTCTTGTCATTCAGGCATCCAATGTTAAGGCTGTTCCCTCCAAAAATGTGTTCCTCCCACACATGCATGATTATGTTTGGTTCCAGCACCATCTTGGTTGTCTTCTTCACAACCATTTCTCCTATCACTCATGTATTGCTTGCTCCTTCACATCCTGGGAAAATGCCTGGTTTTCATTCTTGCATATTATTTATATTCATACTTAAGAACTGTTTGAATGTAACCATAGAAACTGCCTCTGTGGGTCCATAAGCTATGGTTTATTCAGCAAAATGTTAACATTTATCTAAGTGGGTTTTAATTTTATTTATTTATTTGAGAGAAAAAGAGAGAGGAAGAGAGAGAGAGAAAGAGAGAGAGAGAGACAGAGAGAGAGAGAGAGAGCATTCCAGGGCCTTTAGCCACTGTAAACTAATGCACGCTAGACACATGCACCAACTTGAGCATCCAGCTTTAAATGGGTGCTGGGGAATGGAATTGGGGTCCTTTGGCTTTGCCATTAAACATCTTAAATGCCAAGCCATCTCTCCAGCACTATATTTTTAAATAAAAAGCTGAACAACTAAAAAAAGGTCTCTGAGCTTTAGTCTTATACAAAAGTAGTGCTCAAATAATAAATAGATTAAGAAAATAATACAAAGTAGGTTGACAACCTTAAGGAACGGTCTTCCTGACTGTGACAAATGTTTATCGTAGCTTCTTTTTTCCTTCTTATGATAGAAGAACAGAACTTTCAAAGCATGTCTCCTGTTGCAATCTCCTACATTTTCTACTCAGTCTCCACAGCCTCTAAACTTACAAATGAGAAAAAATGACAGATTAAATGTTTTATGTTTTCTATTGTAAGTTCAATACTTATGTGATTACCCCTGATATTTTGTAGGCAGAAGTGATAGTATACATAGGATTTAGAATGTTTATATAATGACAGATTCAGATACCTGTATGTTATTTGGACACTCAATCTATATAATTGTTATAAAAACAAAACAATACTACAGTTATTCAACATGTATAATTTGATATATTTGTCAACAATGGTAGAATAAAGGATTGTCAAATTCTGTTCAGGTTTTGAGATAATTGTGAGCATTCCTATTTATTCTGTGAGCATAAAGACTAGTAACTACTTTTTGAGCAGTGTTATAGAATACTGAGAAAGGATGCTTGGGGAAGTAAGGAGGAGTGAGCTCAGTCCAGCTATACACTGAACTTAGGAAAACCCCAACTGCACAGTCCACACCATTGCTATTAGCTGCCAGATGGTGTTAGCAGGTGTTTCAGCAATGCCTGACTGGTGATGCCCATCTATTTCTGGTCCATAATATTATTTGAGTAAAGATGATTCTGCTTCCTAGGGCTAAGCTGGACTCCACTTTGGCAACTATAGAGCTTCCATGTCTACTGTTTATCTGTCTTTAGCCAACACGTAACCATTCCCAACGTATCAACTGCTACCAGAGGCCCCCACTGGACCTGCTCCCAGGGTTTTCTTTTTAAAAGTATCACTCCTCCACAGAGCACTTACTATTTTTCTTTTTTTAAGCATTTATTTATTTGAGAGAGAGGCAGAGAGAGAGAGAGAGAGAGAGAGAGAGAAGAGAGTGCGCAAATTAGCACATCCGGGCCTCTAGCCACTGTATATGAACACCATACTCATGTGATACCTTGTGAATCTGGCTTATGTGGGTACTAGGGAATCAAACCTGGGTCCTTTGGCTTTGCAGACTGGCACCTTAACCACTAACCCATCTCTCCAGCCCTTACGTTACTTTTCTACTCTCACACAAAGTGACTTCATTTCTCTTTACTGGGGTAGAAGCACTTCTAGTAAATTTTCCTAAAACCCTAGACTGTCAAGAAGTGTAAACTAACATTTTGTTAACTCTTATGAGGAAAACAGAAAACACAAAAATTTAAACAATTTGCTAGCATGACATATTACTATATAGTATGCACGATGTCAGTAGGTTTGCTGACTTCCTTCTCCTGGAACATTACAAATATGCATTCCTAAAACCTGCTGGGATGCTATAGCTTAGTACCAGAGTATTAGTCTAGCACTCTGCGTTTCATCTTCAGTGCACATATGAACACACATACACACACACCCAAATAAATCCCACTGTGATGTTCAAATTTATACTGACTAGCAGCTCTTTGTATATTCTGTTCTGCAAAACTGTACAGTATTGATTTGCTAAGCACTTGAAGAGTCTTCCCTAAAAGGAAGACATTTTGGATATTCAGGGAACACTTTCTCAGATGAGAAAATTAAAATTGCAATCAGTTATTTTATATGTCAATTTTATAGGTGTAGGTTCTTACCAGTATTCAGAAAGTGTAGGGGTCCATTAGCACACAATGTTGTTTTACTTTTGCTCAAAAATAATGGGCTTTTCATACTGTTGTTTACAAATATAATTAAAATGGGCTTTTGTAGAGAGGAACTTAATTCTGATAGAATGTTGATTAACTGAAGTGTTATTTAGTTTTTCTTAAAGTCTCAGAGAGCATCTATTAGGGGACTTAGAATTATTTCTGAGAGAAAGTGAAGTGAGGATAAATATCTAACTAATTCAAAATAGCAACCAAAGTTTGAGAAATCTTTAAGTGCTGCTTTTGACCAAAAGAGTAGCTATGGAGATTTGGATTGACAGACCCAAGTTAATAATTCTGCTTTTCAGTTTCACAAGCCTTCCTATCAAGGACACAATCATCACATGTACCTAGTGGCTATCCTAGAATCAGTAAACACACTATTCTCCTTATTAAAGGCAGTTCTGTTGGAAGTAGAAGAAGCAGTTCATGTCAGACCAATGGACGAGCAGTCATGGAAAGGGCTCCGCATACTTTCAGTGCACAAACTTGGAATGGGAGACTGTCGTTTTGGAGACAGAGACAACATTTCCTCCTGATATAACTTGAATGGTTTAAGGGCTCTTAAAGATCAGTTAGACCAATCACAAAATTAATATTTGAACTGCTTAGATTACTTGGTTGTATAAACATGGAGTAATCAGAAGATTGTACAATAAATGAGACAATTGGTTTAGTATCTCTTTTTTTTCTCTCTCTCATACACACACAAAACACACATCAGAAAAGTGCATTCATGAATTGCCCATAGTTCATTATTTGATAATAATTTTTTTTACTGCTTGAACCAACATATAGACTTTTTGAAAATGTGTTCCATGATCTCATAGAAACTAAATCCTATTTCAAATCTTAGATTATAATGAAGCCTGGCAACAAATTAGTCTAAATCACTGAGGTCAAAAGAATTATAGAACACTTATAAGAATACAAGCATAATATTTTCCATCATTTTAGAAAATGATTTAAAATCATGATTATATCCTTCATATTGTAGTGTAATTCATCTGTCACATATGCTTATTTTCTTCTTGCCAAGTGATAAGATCAACAGAACCATATGTTCCCTAAGCTCTTCTTGGACAGAGCTTTGACTAAAGCCAGAACAAGTAAAAAGTTAGTCACAGGGCTGGAGAAATAGCTTAGCAGTTAAGGTGCTTGCCTGCAAAACCAAAGGACCCAGGTTTGATTCCCCAGGACCCAAGGAAGTCAGATGTAAAAAGTTGGCACATGCATCTGGAGTTCCTTTGCAGTGACTGGATGCCCTGGCATGCCCATTTTCTCTCTCTCTGCCTCTTTCTCTCAAGTAAATAAAAAATAAAAATAATCTCTAAAAAAGAAGAAAGAAAAACTCTCTCTTTAAAACAAGTCAGTCAGAAAATGCATCATTTGTCAAAGTTATGTTCCAGAGAGTTTTGATCTAAAACATGAATTGTTTGAATTAATTAATTTTAAATAAGTTGTTAGTAGAGCACTTCAGGCACAAAGGTAAAATGAAAGACCAAGAGAAGATTAGTGAAGCTATTATAGTGACTGTGAGTTTAGAAAGTAGTGCTGAGTTTAAATAATAATGCAAATAGGTCCATTAATACTTATTGCTTTGGTAGTCTGACACAAGTGTTCCTTATACACTTTACAGAATTTAAAGCCAAAAATAAAATTCAAAATTGCATAATTTATTCTTAAAATAAGAAACCTGATCCTGTTGTTGGCACTGCAACTTTCCAAAGTCAACTATTGAATAATGTCTAAACTATAGCCAAAGAGACATATGTATCATTTTCTAGCCCATCATGTAGATTTTATGTTTGTTTGGTGATTTTTTTTTTAATCAGGCTATTATAATTGCTAACAACTTATACTTTTCCCAATAAGTTTAAAGGGAAATTTTTACACACCTACATTCATAAAAGTAATGATTTCATAAAAATACTTTCTTTTTTTTTTTTTTTTGGTTTTGCAAGGTAGGGTCTCACTCTGGCTCAGGCTGACCTGGAATTCACTATGTAGTCTCAGGGCGGCCTCTCACTCGTGGCAATCCTCCTACCTCTGCCTCCCTAGTGCTTGGATTAAAGGCGTGCGCCACCACGCCCAGCTATAAAAATACTTTTTGATCAGCCAGTAAATAAAAGTTTCCTGTTACTTTTAACCAGTAATTACATAGGAACAACTATACAGAGTGTGTAGCTAAATTTCACTTCTATGTATTTGAACTTCAGGTGCCGGTATGGACCCTATAACCAGTGTTTTCTTTTGTAGAAATCTTTACTGGTTGTGGTGGTTTGAGTCAGATATCCCCCATAAACCTAGGTGTTCTGGAATGCTAGGTTACCAGTTGATGGAGACTTGGAAGTTAACACCTCTTGGAAGCAGTGCATTGTTGGGGGTGGGCTTATGGGTATTATAGTCGGTTTCCTCTTGCCAGCGTTTGGCACACTCTTCTGTTCCTGTTGTCTACCTATTGTTTGCCAGAAAGTGATATGTACCCTCTGCTCATGCCTTTGTTTTCTCCTGCCATCATGGAGCTTCCCCTCAAGTCTGTAAGCCAAAATAAATTTTTTTTTTTTCAAAAGCCACTCTTGGTTGGGTGATTTCTGCCACCAATGTGAACCTGACTGCAACACTGGAGCCATAAGCTTTCAGACCCCTTCCCTGGAAGACCTTAATCATCTTTGTGTTTCTGATAACTGGCATGGAGGTTCAGGGTACCTTACTTACTCATTTATTGAATGAATGAAGGAGCAATCACAGTCTAGCCAATTAAGATAATGTTTTCGCAATTGCTAATAAAGCAACTCACAAGAAAATTATAGTTCTGGATTGTAAAAATCACTTTTTCCCCTAAAGTTCCAGTTAAGATTTTTACTCAGTTTGTGTTAGTGTGACTAACACAGGTAAGTCAGATTGTCCTTTTAAAAAATTTGTATCTCCTTTGGAATTGGAGACCTACCTAGCTCTTATGATATTGAGCAATGGAGGATGTTGAGCTGTGGAGAACCAGGACAATCGGCTATCAGTTAGGAGTGGACATAGCCAAGTAAAACCTGAACATTACTTGAAGAAGCCCGGAAGCCTGGCGCCTGGGCCAATGCAGACATTAGAAGATCTTCAAACCCCACCTGAGTCTAAGCAGCCTGGATTAGCAGAGTCCTGAGACAAAGATTACTCCAAGGAAAAATCACCACAAATCTTTTCCCTTGTATGAAGAGTGTCAGCATGAAGTTGTACAAAAACACATGTAGAAACAATGTAGAAATTGTTTAAAATTCTTCCCTACCACTTAATAGCTCTGTGAACTTTGATTAGTCACTCAATCACAGTGAGCCTCAATCCTCCTCAGGGGTCGAATAGCTTTGTAATATTAGGTCCGCTTTCTAAAACATGCTCAGAGTCTACTGGTCAGCATTCTCTATGAGGGCATTCTTTTAAAATCACTTTTTTTTCACTTAATTTTTCTTTTTGATTCTTTGATTTTTTTTTTTTTTTTTTTTTTTTTTTTAGAGACAGTAAGAAACACACAGAGAACAAATTGGCGTGCCAGTGCCTCATCCATGAAAGGGAACTCCAGACGTGTCTGTCATCTAGTGGTCATGTACAACCTTGTACTTGCCTTACCTTTGTGCGCCTGGCTTATGTGGGCTCTGGAGAATTAAACATGGGTCCTTAGGCTTTGCAGGCAAGCACATTAACCACTAATCTATCTCGCCAGCTCTTAAAATCAATTTTGTTACAGCAGAAGTAGCACTAAACATTTCAATAAATATGGTTAGCCATTGTAGTAAAAGCGTATCTAAATGTGATGTTCTTTTTTATTGTTGTCGTTATTTTTTTGAGGTAGGGTTTCACTGTAGTCCAGGATGACCTGGAATTCACTTTGCAGTCTCAGGGTGGCCTTGAGCTCAGCTCATCTACCTACCTCTGCCTCCCAAGCTGGAATAATGGTGTGTGCCACCACTCCAGGCTAAAAGTTATGTTCTTAAAAGGAAGTTTACAATAAATATTATGTAGGCTTGTGTGATTTAAGTTTTTCTTTCACAAAGAGATTGAACTCACATAGAACAGACAATATAGGCATGTATAAACACATATTTGCATGTATGAATGCATACACATGTGCATGTATATAGAGGTATGTACACACATGTGCATGTTTATGTGTGTATACACAATATCCATTCAAATATGCATATATATATATATATATATATATATATGTATGTATTACCATAGACTATGTAATCTAGATATGGAACAGTGAATATCTGAACATGTAGGCTAAATTTATAAGAGAGCTACCATCTGTTAATTCAATCTAGGTGTTGGAGGTAGCTCAGTAGTATAGTGCATGCCTAGCATCAGTAGGGCATTGGGTTCACTTCTAAGTATAAAATGTCAAGCAAACAATGCAATTAATTCACTTAAGATTTTGAAGAAGTATTTCATGTCTGAGTTACACATCAAAAGAAAACTATAATAATACTATTTTGGAAAGATGGGCTGTCATTTCCCAGTAATCTTATGGACAGAAATTATTTGTGCATTTTTCTGGATTATCATGAAAACTCATTTGAGTGGCATGGAGTGTGGGGAAGGATTCCTGATTCTAAAGTCCTGTACTTATGGGAGAGCATAATTATCTAGAGGGCACCAAGAGGGGTCACAGAAATCTTTGTTCCAATGTGAGGAAATGTGAGAAATAGAATTTTAACACATAGTTGAACAGTTCAACTTTTCCTATAACATGCACTGAGATCCTTTGTAAAAATTATTATAAAGCAATTGGTTTTTGTAAATAATTTGAAGAACCAAAATGTAGCACAATGAACCCTGCATTCATATTTTACAAAGCATATAGGCTTGGTCTGGGTTCTGTGGCTGGTCTGTGCTGGAATACTGCTTCTGATTTTTGGAGTTTTTCACCTTGATCAACTTATTATTATCTTCAGATTTCTATTCATTCATTTGTAAACTAGGAGCAACACTTTTCCCATGTTAAGAGTATTAAGGAAGATAAGATCTGTAAAGCTGGAACGTAGGAGTATGCTTCTGGAAAAACGTGAGTGTATGTACTTCTGTTACTCATGCATGACAAGACTAACATGACTTTCAAGCTTGAAAGAAGACAAAGTTGTCTATGTAGAATGTCATCCTTACATGGTAGTACAAGGAAAAAAAATCCCCATATACATATGACACTTTAGGCCAGGATAATGGAAGATGAGCAAATGGCAGACAATGGCAAATGCACCACCAAAGGTGGACTGAGCATGCTCTAGGCCTGGATTTTTCTAAGACCAAAGTCTAATTCAGATAAAAGACTCCAAATCATATTTCCAGAAGAAGAAATCAACTTAATAGCCACCCACCCCCACAGTGCGGTTTCCACGATACACGTTCATGTGGAGACATCCCATAAAAGCTTAGGTGGAGTGTATGCAAGGACAACGGATGGCGTAGTGAGGAAGAGAGCGGGTTGCTGAGCTGTGCAGGTCCAGGTAGGAGTGTCATGGTTGCTCCTCATTGTCCATGGATGACCAGCCCCGTTAGCTTCAGATTCCTCATGTGAAATACGACAATACCTCACTAGGTGGTCATGTTGGTAAAGGTGGTGCAGCTTATAAATTCTGTTGCAGAGTCCTGCTGAATGGCTCAAGAAACAGAAAGGAGGAAAGGCCATTTCCTGATAAGCAGCATGTCTGTCTTCCCATCAAACTGGTCTTCCTGAATGCTGCCAGAGTTGGGATCAAGCAAAAGATGTTTGTGAGAAGAATACTATTCTCTTCATAGATGGTATTTTTATGTAAGTCTACACATTAATGAAATTGTATCTTCTTAAAAATATATATATATCCCATGCTGGGAGACTTCACACAGGGCAAAGTGCTTGCTGCAAGCATAAGGACCTGAGTTTACATTCCAGACCCCACATACAATGCTGAGTAACTTGGTACAGGGACATAATCTTAGTGCTGGGGAGAGACAGAGAATCCCTGGGGCTCACTGGCTTGCTGGGCTAACTGAATCAATGAGATCGATGTGCAACAAGATACCTTGTCTCAATAGATAAAATGGAGAGCTATGGAGGGAAATACCTGATATACATCACTGGCCTTCACATCAACACAAACACATACACACCAGTAAATGTACCTACATACAAACATGACCATCACATGTTAACCACAATCTACATATGCATCCATACCACACAGATATACACATTTTCAATTTGAGGCCTTATTTCTTAAGAGAAAAAAACTAGTGATTTATTGACTCATCTATTCCTTTTGTTACCCTCAAATATATTGATATATTTTAATTTTTTTTCTTTTTTTTTTCCTTTTTTTTTTTTTCAAGGTAGGGTCTTACTCTAGCCCAGGCTGACCTGGAATTCACTATAGAGTCTCAGGGTGGCCTCGAACTCATGGCAATCCTCCTACCTCTGTCTCCCGAGTGCTAGGATTAAAGGTGTGTGCCACCACACCCGGCTGATATATTTTAATTTTTATTTATACCTATGGATGATTAGATGAATCTTAGACATCTTTCCTTTGTAGATTTTTAGAATTACAACTGGGAACTTCTTGCAATGTTTTCTTAATGCACAAATTCTGAAATTGAAGAGATTTCTGTGCATAAAATAAACAGTCAATAGTGTTTGTTCTGAATAGATGGAATAGGCTGGAAGTTGGGAACTAAATAATTCCTGTGCCTATAGAACCAGCCCATAAGTTCAGTCCTCAGGAAACAAATGCATAACAATATAATCAATTAAATTCAAACGTGTCAGATAAGTTCAAAGCTATTTCAAAAAACAAAAAACAAAAAAACCTAGATTTGCTTACCAAAACATACTTGCACCTGTGAGGCTATTGTGAATAAACATAGAAATATGTGCATACATGTTTATATGAACTTGAAAGTAATATGTTTACCGATGTGTGCTTCTATGAATTTGTATATTTCCAAATATATTCTGCTATCTTTACATGATATATGAATAGAAAGGTCCACCTGATTTTTGATAAAAGTAGATGTTGGTAATTTCTGAGATGATTTGTGCATTGTAAAATATGTTTTAATTCGATCAAAGCAAGACATCTGAAGTAGAATTATCTGATAGGTTGGTTCATTGTTATTAGAAACTAGAAATTTTAGACCCCTTGATGGGCAGGCTCTGTGGGTGTTTGGCACACTATCTGGCTCCAAAACCTGCTTTGTATCCTGCCTAGCTCATTGGGCTTGCCTCCCAGGCATCCTGATCAGAAAATTGAGGGCCAGCTGCTGCCTGTCATTAGGAAGCTTAGTGAATGTCAACATGAGACTGGGCTGGTGGGCTGGTTAAGGGGTCACCCAGGGAAGGCAGTGCTCATGCTGTGTAGAACCTGGCACAGGGTAGCTCTGTTCTAAAGTAGGTCCAAAGAAGCAGTGTTATCAGTTTCTGAACACCAGATATTTTTGGTAGATGCCATTTCCGTGTTTTTGTGAGTAAAGTTTCAAATAATAAAATGGTCATTCAATGATTTTACCCATCTGTTGTTTCCCCCTGAAGCTTAAGTGCAAGCAGCTCCCTGCCCTTTTCCTTCTTAGAGAGATCCAAGTGTGCTCACCCAAACCTCTTTATAATTTAGTGATGCCTCAAGGGGTGCTTTATTTGCTAACCTCCCTAAATGAAGATAATCATATCACACCCTGTGGCCTAACAGTTGTTGCTAGTCATGTGGTGTGATGTCTTGGTTGTTGCTCCTACACATGCTGCCTTGTTTACATACGCTAAATTGCTAAACTCTACTAAATTCCTCTGGATATTATGGTTGAATGATTTCTTCTGGCAATTAAACTACTCAGGTTGTTGGTACACTGGTTATTCTGACTGTGGTCTCCTTTGATCAAACCATTTCATACGGTGTCACTTGTATTTGTTCAGTGAAGTTTTTTGAATGGAAAGAAAAGAGTGACATTTGAACAGAAAGGGCAGTGGCCTTAGGAAATGCCACAGGAATTCTCCAAACAGCCTTTCTCTGTAGCCTAGACAATTAGGATCTCATTCTTCTTGGGCAGCAGATGGAGGTAGTAAAAATCTGAGCTTCTAAATGGCATGTGTCTCTAGTTAAAGGGCCTGGTGTTGTGCCATGCAAACAGCCCTGCTTTTTTCCCAGCCTGCAGCAAGAATGGGCCCTGGCTTTTAGGGAAGACTACCTCTAGGAAAAGATAGGCAGATCACCCCTGGTTGTCTAGAAGTCATCACAGATTAATAGTAGACCTGATGAGAAGGAATGCTAGTGGTACACCATGACTGTTAAGACACATTCACTCTGTGTGTGTGTGTGCGTGCTACTGGTACATCACAATTGCTAACACACATTTTCTGTGTGTGTGTGTGTGTGTGTGTGTGTGTGTGTGTGTGTGTGTGTATCATTTGGAGTTAAATAATATAAAGCAGACTAGATCTTACTCTGACACATTTACCTTTTAACTCTGTTTTCTTCTCTCCACCAAAGTGAAAAATGTTGTTTTATTTGTGTGTGTGTGTTTTTTAAAGTGGTAGCATCTGTTTTAAGAACTATTTATTTTCAAGGAGGGAGAGAGGGAAAGAGGGAGGAAGGGTGAGTGAGAGAGAATGTATACTCTAAGGCTTATTGCCTCTCCAAACAAGCTCCAGATACATCCACATCCACCACTTTGTGCACCTAGAGTACTGGAGAATTTAATCCAGGCTGTCAGGCTTTGCAAGAAATCACCTGTAACCACTAAGCAATCTCTCCAGCCCTCTGTGTATAGTTTTTTTTTTTTTTTTTTTTTTTTTTTTTTAACATTCGAGATGAATGGATTTCAATTGGGAATAAGAGACATTAGGTATATAGAGGTTAATAACTTGCCAATCTTTTCCCAGTATTTCACTTCTTTTTTAATATTATATGATTGTGATACCTGCATATATACTTACTGTGGTGGTTTGAATGGGCACCACATGCACCCACATAGCCTAATGTGTTTGAATACTTATTCCTCAAATGGTACCACTGTTTGGGAAATATGTGGAGCTATTTGGAGGTGGAGCCTTTCTAGAAAGTGTCATGTCAGTAGAGGTGGGCCTCTGGGGTGTTAAAGCACAACCTCACTTGCTGGAGTCAGCTTGGGCTTTCTACTTCTTCCCCCTGATGGTGAAGGTCCTGCTACGTGCTCCTTCCATGTGTTCCCCACCACAATGAGACTTCTCTCAGAAATGAAAGCTGAAATAAACCCTGTCCTTCCTTCCAAAAACAGCTCTGCTTGGGTGGCATGTCCCACCAATGCTAAAGTAATTGTTCCATTGACCATATTCTGAAGCATGCTATTGAGGCAGTAATTTTTGAGTTAATTATACATATATAATGCCAGTGAATAAAAGAAGGTCAGAGTAGATCAGTCTACTTTACCAAGTCCTCTTGCTTTCTATAGCAGCAATAAAAGAGAAATTAAAAGGTTCACATTTTTCATCAGAGGAACTGTGGATATTATCTCACACATTTACAATTGCAGTCACTTTCTTTCTTCATTCCTGTCATTCATGGAGAAGGTGGTCGTAGGGATGAAGTACCTAATTTCACTGTACTGAAAGCATGGTCCTGGAGAAAGACCTTGTGCTCAGAATTTTATCATGTGCTAAGAAAGATAAAGCAGGGCTGGAGAGATGGCTTAGCAGTTAAGCGCTTGCCTGTGAAGCCTAAGGACCCCAGTTCGAGGCTCGATTCCCCAGGACCCAAGTTAGCCAGATGCATAAGGGGGTGCACGCATCTGGAGTTCGTTTGCAGTGGCCGGAGGCCCTGACGTGCCCATTCTCTCTCTCTCTCTCCCTCTTTCTGTCTCTGTCTGTCACTCTCAAATAAATAAATAAAATAAATAAATAAAGATAAAGCAAAAATGCAGTTTAGTCCTTCTTCCAGTGTTTAAATAAATTCCCCCCAAATATGGTAACCTGTTTTCACTGACATGTCAGAAATCCTTGAGGTCCAGCAAGGCTGGACCACAGTACTGTTTAGTAAATGGTTTTGTTAGCTGAACATCTGGCAGAACAGAGTGAGAGTTTGTTTGGAAGAAATGTTCCCCAACTGAAACAGTTTGCTCTTGGGTTTCAGGACACAAATGCACTACATCAGGACACTGTGGGCATAAAACATATAAATGGTCAGAGGAAGTAAGTCACTGAAAGAAGACAAGGAAGAATGAGGCCATTATCACACTTGGTCTGGGAACTAAAGGTTGCCCACAACAGGATCTGCTTCATAGTGGAAAACAAACAATGTCCAGTAGAAGAATTGTCTTACTTTATACCACTTATAGTTAGCTATTCTTTCTCTTCAGTGGAGTTTGGCTTTAATAAATGCCAGTAAATAAAACTCTATTATGAGAAGAAAATAGTTCATTACTGGAATACAATATGTGCAAAGTGCCTCTATGGTGGGAGCTCTCAGTGATTGGAGTGCAGTTCTGATTATGTTCAATGCTGTCATTTGGCTTGCGCTTTTGTCTGACATGTCTGGCATGGGTATTGGGGTGTTGTTGGATGGTTTAATTGTTTTACTCATAAATGTGTGATTTTCACAATAATTAAGGTTCAAAAATGTGCTTTTTTCTCACCCCAACTGATTTCTCTAAATACCTTTGTTACAGATTATGCTTAGGATTGTATACATGCTTTCTTTGGTTAATTTTATTATTCATTCATTCATTTTTTCCCAAGGATCTCATGGTTCAGCACATTTTCTCACATGACATTCACAAAAAATGTTTTCTAAGTTATAGTCGGTTGTAGTAAGGCCAGCTGATAGATGGATTAACAGGCTATTTGTTTTCCTTAAATGGTGATAGTTGATCCATTTTATCTACTAAGATGGACTTCCCAAAGGTCTGAGATTTTCTTGTGGCAAGAACATGCCAGGAAAATAGGTATTCTACAGAAAATTAATTAATCTACAAAATTAGAAGGAGATGGTCAGGATGTGGCTCTGTAGTAAACTGATTGCCTAGCATGTACAAGGTTCCACTCCCAGTATTGAAAAAAGAAATAAACAAAACAGAAAAAGCAAAAAGGCAACCTATGGATTGAAAGAAAATATTTGAAGAGCATCTATCTAATAAGGGGTTTGTTGCTAAATTATATAATTAACCATACAAATCAAGTGATAGAAAACTCTATATAACATAATTAAAAATGGGCACAGGCTCTGACATTTTTCCCAAGAAGTCATACACACAGTCAAAAGATACTTGAAAACCATGTCAACATCAGATGCATTTGGGCAATATAAGTCTGAGTCCCCTGGCAAGCAAATCTCTTTCCTTCTTTCCTTGCTTCCTTCCTTTCTTCCTTCCTCCCTCCTTCCTTCCCTCCCTCCTTCTTTCCCTCCCTCCTTCCTTCCCTGCTTTTCTTTTTCCCTATGCCCCTCCTTTCCTAACTTCTTTCCTTTTTCCTTCCTTTCTTTCCTTTCCTCCCTCCCTCCCTCCCTCCCTCCCTCCCTCCCTCCCTCCTTCCTTCCTTCCTTCCTTCCTTCCTTTCTTCCTTCCTTCCTTCCTTCCAAAGGTATTACCATCCAAAAGTCAAAGCATAACATGCACTGGCCAGGGTGTAGAAAAGAAATCCAGGGTGTACGATTGGGAATGTAAGTTTCTATAGCCATGCTAGAAGAAAGTTGAGAGGCTCCTTGAAAGAATAACAAAATAAACAATCCCCTATTGTTTTATCCATTATGGTTTTGATTGGTATATTGAAACACAAATATTTTATTCTTTATGGTAAAATAAATATTTAAATGTAATGTGTTCAGAGCATATAATTCACTCTTAAGATTTAGATATCAAATGTAATAGCAGCCAATTTTACTCTCAGTTCTTTTTTCTGAAAACAATATGTCAAAGCAGTTTCAGAGATCACATAGTTAGGGTAGAAATTTTTGGTTCAAACCTGTATTTTCAAATTAAAGATCACCGAAACAGTCCTCCAAGAAACAGTTATTTAATTCCAGCCTCTGTATTACATGCAAAGATGTTTTAAGGTGCTCAGAGGTTGAGAGAAAAGCATTTGAATAGTTCATACAGAGTAACCACAGGAACACAATTGTATGGTGTTTAGAGGTCATACAAAGAAACTAGAGTAACTTCTGAGGTAAAGAGATGTCCTGAGAAGCTTTCTGATGGAAACAAAGATGTGACTGTATTTGAAGGGACAAAAACTGGAACCAGGTTGTTGGCTTTATATAACCATATGTTGTTTGTCTTCCAGAAAATATAGTAGGTAGGTGGGAAGAGAAAGGCAAAATTCTGTTGTTGGTAAAAGAGGGATCATGAAAAGTCTTATAGCCAAGGATATGGCACTTGGCTGAGCACCAGTAGAATGAAAGGCACAGTCAGTCACCTTTGGTTCAACTCCCACTCCCAACAATGTGCTGTGAAGAGATACACATTTCTGATTATCCTAAAATTGGGGATGTCAAGTAGGTTTAAAGTGTGCATTGATACTTGACCTGTGATATGGTGAGTCTGGAGAACTTTTCAAAGGTAATGATTACTAAGAATTAAATGGTCCTTGGGGCCTAACATCATGCCACCTTTCTTCAGCCTCTCTTGTGACAGACTTGGAACCACCAAGAAGACCAGAGCTGCTGCACATTCCTTTGCTTTCCTGTACAATAGTGCAATGCCTGCATTTCCTACCACTCATGCCATTTAAGTGACTCTTTCGCCCTTATAAATTCAGTGCATAGAGCAAATACTCAGGATACTCAAACTTTATCTCTTAAGCCTAGTCTTTTTCATGTATACAAGTAAAAAAAAAAAAAAAAATCACTCATGTCAGTTGAATAGGATTTTGACCAGCACAGTGATTATGTATGTGTTTATATATTTTTTTTAAATTTAATTTATTAGTTTTCTTTTCAGTAAATACAGGCAGTTTGGTACCATTCTTTAGGCTCATCTGTGATCTACCCCCTCCCATTAGACCCTCCTTGTTAATGAAAATGGGTCGTGCATTGTGGAGTTAGCCCCCAGTTATTGGTATGATAAATGTCTCTGCAAATCATGACCCAACATGTGACTCTGACATTCTTTCCGCCCCCTCTTCCGCAAGATTTCCCTGAGCCATGTTGGGTTCATTTTTGGTCTGCTTCAGTGCTGAGGTGTTGGGGGCCTCTGAGGCTTTGGCTCTCTGATTTGGTAGGAGTTGATTTTTCTCTGCGTTGATCTCCTTCCCCTTTGTGCTGGTATCTGGCTCACAGGAAAACATCACCCTTGCTTATTTAGCCAGTTGTCCTTAGTTTCAGTTGGGCCCCTTTTGAGGGTATGTTGGGGCAGCTCTCTTCTTAGGATCTGCATGTATCTAGAAAAGAGAAGCAGATTCTCCAATGGAGAGTAAGTTAGCACCCGGAAAATTGAGATAACACTTACTTTTTTGATAGACAGTATGATAGGTTTAGGCCCTCTTATACCCCGTGATTGATGGTAGCTTGATATTGTAGAATGGGCTTGTGTTTGGGTATGGTTCTGACTTGTTTCCCAGCTCCAGCTATGGGTCTAGTACCACTGAGTGGATCAGTTAGCCAAATCAAGAGCAATTGATTCCTCACCATGGCTGTGTACCACTATTGCACTTGTGTGGGCATCACATCAGGTTATTTGTTGCTAATTAGGTTAAACAATGTGTTGCTTGGACAGATCTTGGCCATTTCCCCCAGTCGCCTATGTAGCGCCTTCTGGCACTAGACACGCTGACTGTCTGGGGACTGACTCTCTCCTGGCTTCCAGCCATGTCATTCCATTTTACGCGTCAGCTGCATATGAAGTCTTCCGCCATAGGGTCTTACCACTGGCCTTTGGTGGGTCATCAATTACTCTGACAGAAGTCTGTCATTGTTTTGGGAAACCTTGTAGGTTTCTCTGATCAAAAGCTCATTGTGGATGGTAGGCCCTAGCTGGAAGTGGGGGTTACAGGTCAGTGTCCACTAAGAAATTGAGGAAAAAGATAACTAATATACAAGAGTTAGAGAGGAGAGAGATAGAGGGCAGAGGGGGAGAGGGAGGGAGGGAAGATGTAGGAGATTTAGGTCAGTCTTGATCCTACCCTCTCCTGTATCTTGTGGTTCAGGTGTTTCCTGTAAGGGTCTAGTGAAGGTTCAGCCATTTGGTCTGTCTTTTAGGAAGTAGAATTTTATGGTACCATTGCCGTTTGGGTCCGGATTACTGTTTTCCACCCTTTGATTCCCTCCCCGTCCTCCCATCCATCTTATTGTCTAGTCCATGAGGTGCTTGCTGGGTACGTAAGGCTTCTTGGGAAGATTCAGGTTAGGTGTTGAAGATGAGTGAGACTATGTGTCGATTTGTTTTCTGTGATTGGGTAAGTTCACTGAGAATGATCTGTTCCAGGTTCACCCATTTTTCCTCAAATTTCTTTGTGTCATTTTTTCTTACTGCTGTATAGAATTCCATTGTGTAGATATACCACATCTTTGTTATCCATTCTTCTAATGATGGACATCTGGGTTGATTCAAGCTTTTAGCTATTACGAATTGAGCTGCTACAAACATGGCTGAGCAAATCTCTCTGGCTTTTGGTTTGAAGGTTTTAGGGTAGATGCCCAGTAATGGTATAACTGCGTCTGTTGGTATTTCTATAGTCAGCTTTTTCAGGAGTCTCCATATTGCTTTCCAGAGTGGTTGTTCCATCCTGCATTCCCACCAACAGTGAATGAGTGTCCCTGCTTCTCCACATCCTCACCAGCATTTATTTTCATTTGACCTTTTGATGTTGGCTATCCTTATTGGGGTAAGGTGGAATCTCATAGTTGTTTTAATTTTCATTTCTCTGATGATTAGGGATGATGAACATTTTCTTAGGTGTGTGTTTGCCATTTGTATCTCTTCCTCTGTGAATTGCCTGTTTAACTCTGTGCCCCATTTTGTGAGTGGGTATTTGTCTTCTTATTGTTTAGACTTTTGAGTTCTTTGTAAATTCTAGAGATAAGGCCTCTATCAGTTGGATAACCGGCAAATATTTTCTCCCATTCTGTGGGTGTTCTATTGGCTTTGCTTATTATATGCTTGTCTGTAAAGAAACTCTTCAGCTTCATATGATCCCAATGGTTGAGTGACTGTTTAAGAACTTGAGCCACTGGGGTTTTATTCAGGAAGTCTTTTTCCATTCCTATATCATGGAAAGTACTTCCTAAATTTTCTTCCAGTAGTTTTCGAGTTTCTGGTCTTATGTTGAGGTCTTTGATCCATTTGGATTTGAGTGTTGTGCATGGTGAATTGTGTGGATCAAGTTTTAGTTTCCTGCATGTGGTTATCCAGTTTATCCAGATTTTATAAAATCTTGAGTTTATATGTTTTCAAGAAAGGCATTTAAAAGACGTTTATTATTCTCCCCCACAAAAAAAGAACAAATTGATAAGGGACACTGTCCTGGGCAATTCAGATGGTAAAATTAGAATAGAGGATTTCTAATATTAAATATCATCCAGTTTCTATTCTGATAATGCACACAATAGAAGTGAAATCAGAAAACTGATCTGTATAAAATGTAGTAAAGAAACCAATACTGAATTCAACATTAGGTTACTAGGAAACTTTGGCAAAGAACCAACATTTGACTTGGTCAGAGGATAAAGTGTATGTGTGTGTCTGCACATGGGAAATATGTATGGCATATGCAAGTTTGTGTGCAGATTCATGCCCCATGAATGTGTGTGGTGAAGCCACAGAATTTTGGGTATACTTTTCTTATTGCTCATTTCAGTGTCTTCCTTCCTTCCTTCCTTCCTCTCTCACTGTGTGCACATGAGAGAGAGAGAGAGAGAGAGAGAGAGAGAATAACTCCTTCTCAATGCAGAATTGCTGTTCTATTGCTGTTCTTCATTGAACCCCAGTGATTCTCTGTTTTCTGCTCTAGTCCTCAGGGTTTATAGATATACATGACCACATCCAGCTTTTTACATGGGTTCTTGGGAATCCAACTTGTTGACCTTGTACCTGATAGGTCCCCATGCTTAAGCAGCAAGTGCTGTTGACTGCTGAGTCATCTCCCCAGACTAATAACTAGTTTTTAAAATGTTAATAGGAGCTAGAGAGATGGCTCAGCAGTTAGAGGTGCTTGCTTATTGGGCCTGCCTGCCTGGGGTCAATTTCCAGGTGCCCATGTAAAGCTAGATGCACAATGTGGCACAGGTATCTAGGATTCATTTGCACTGGTGGGAGGTCCTGGTGTGCCCATTGTTTCTTTCTCAAAAAGAAATGAAAATATTTTTAAAATGTCACTAGTGTACAGTATCATTTTAAGTGGCTGAAATTTTCTTTGCATTAACTGTTTCATTAGTTGTGAGGATTGTTTCCATTTTTATCTGTGACATTTATGTGATACCATTGGCATTATTATACTTGAACATTTATCAAATCTTTTAATATATCCTTCATTTTTAAGAAATAAATGGGATTTTAAGATGATGGTCCATGTATGTATTTGAATTTTTTTGTAGTACCTCATGGTTCTTTGGGAATCTTAAGCTTTAAATACACCCATGCTTCTTTTTATTAATTTATTTTTCTATTTTTTAAAATGAATTTTATGTATTTGAGAAAGAGAGAGATAGAGAGAAAACGGGCACGCAGGTCCTCCAGGCACTACAAACGAACTCCAGACATATGCACCACCTTGTGCATCGGGCTTACGTGGGTCCTGGAGAATCAAACCAGGATCATTTGGCTTTGTAGGCAAACACCTTAACCGCTAAACCATCTCTCCAGCACCAACCATGCTTCTTTTTAAGCTGACTCCCCACAGTGTGATGTATAAAATCTGCACATACCTTATGGATGTAATTTAATGGATTTAGACATATGCATGCTCATAAAATGAGCTCTCCCATCAACATAATAGAGTATACCTTTTTTCTATTCTATTTACTGTTTGATATAGTTAATCTTTGTGTTTATATCTATGCAACCATGACATACATACCACAATGTTTTTTACTTCCAAAAGCTGAACCAAACAGGTTGTGGGCTTTTGTTTTTCGTTGTGGTAAGAATATGTAGCATTAAATCTATCCTTTAAGTTTTTAAATGGCACAGCATGATACTATTAACCATAAACACTATGGTGTACAGTTGACCTCTAGAACTTACCACATAAAACTGACCTTTGCTACCATTGACTAACAACTGCCAACAAGTGTCCTGCAAGCCTGACGAGAAGCATCCTGTCTTCTACCTCTATACAATTTAGTTATCTATCTCTAATGAACAAAATCACACAGCGTTTGCACTTCTGTGACTGGCCAATTTTCTTTAGCATGATGCCTTCTTGGCTTATCTGTTGTGATATATGAGTGAAGATTTATTTTAAATTCTGAAAAGTATCTCGGTTGCATGTATATACCACATTTTTTATGATCTATTCTTGTATCAATTGACACTTGATTTTTAATATCTTGGCTATTGTGAATAATGCAATAAACATGGGAGCATAGATATCTCTTTAGCATCCTAATTTCAGTTCTCTTACCAGAAAGGGAACTATAAGACAATGTAGATTTGATATATATATTAAGATATAATTTGCATAACATACATTTCTCATTAGTCATAGGTAATACTAATCATAAAGGTTGAACACTATTTTGAGACAGAATATTTAATTGGGTATAATAGTTACCTATATATATGTGTGTATTCTAGGATTTTCAAGCATTTGTTTTTATCATTAGTTATCATAGCTCTTTTGATTTTAATTTATATGCACCAATGTTTTCATCAAATTTTCTTATTACTTTGAATATTTTACTAGAAAAATAAGATTCAAAATTGGGTTTTCTTATCCAATAAAATGTTGTGAGTTTCATTTGAGTAACTATAAGTTTAGAATCTCTTTTTGCTTCCAGTTTATGGGACACAAAGCACGAACAAACCCTAAGCAACCCTAACTAGAAAGGCACATTAATGATTATCTGGGGTTTCAGGAATATTGTACCATTAGGCCACTACAGCAGCTTTTTTAATTATTAAAAAACACAGTCAGATCTTTGAAAAACCACACAACCTGGCAGATTCTCCTTTTCCTCTGTAGCTGTACTTGTTGTCAGGATATATCTTGAAACTCTGATGCTTAAGTGAATCTGTAATACATGTGTTCAAAGTAATGCAGCATAAGTGTAAGCATACCTTAGGGAATGCAACACGAGAATTGTGATGTTTGTGTTGAAATATTTAGGAACTGGGCCAACTCTGCATAGAATTGGGAAAGCCTGACTCTGTCTGGCAAGTTCATCTTCTTTTAGCTCCTTTTCATACATAATCACTAATGTCCCAGGCTTGGCTCTGTAATCTAGTACTAATTACTCCTCACTCCTCACTGTAAAACTGTTCTCTTTGGATTGAAGTTTCCAGTTTAGGACCTTCTCCTCTCATTGGCAGTTTCATCTCTTCAATCCATCATAGACACTCCCAGCTTTTTCCCAAGCTTAAGATCCAACTTCTGACACAGACATTGTACATGACAATGTGGTTGTTCTTTGTTCTTATCATTGGCAAAGGCCACAATGTAGATATGGACGTGATATTTGAATAGGAAGTAAGAGAACAATAGAAACCAAAGCAGCAAGCACATCCTAAATTAGGCAATGAATGAATGTTGGTAGCCAAAGGAAAAACATGTGGCTTGAATAGATGGGTTGGGGAGAAAGAGATAGAACCTTAGTCAGAGAAACAAGTGAGAATCTTGCAGAACAAGCAATATGGAAACCCTTTAGTTAGGGGTGAACCCAGTTAATGGCCATTCTTGCCCATTTTGTGCTTCAAGAATTTCTGTATGTTGCCTCTCAGGTAGTTTTACTGCATTGAACTCTAACATGGCAGAAATTCCATAACTCTTTAAGCCCAATAAATAATCTGTTTCATAGTTAGCCACTTTTAGAAATGTGATTCTATAAGGAACAGTCAAAAAAAAAATGCAAATGGCCAGCCATCCCTAATGTTGACTTAAGTCTCCCAGGATTCTTCATAGCCTTCCTTATACCACTTTTGTGCTTTAGTATACATACCTGTCATTATATTTTGGTTTTGAAATTTTAATAGCCCTTCTTTAGTAATTGGCATTTAGTAATTAGGAATGACAGCATTTGTTTTAAATGCTTTACATATGTTAAAAAACTCTGCCCTCACAAATCCCCTATGAGGTGTGACAGCTCTTTTCCCCATTTGGAAAGGTGAGTGAAGTATAGAGAGAAAAGTGACAGAACCAGGGTCGTATAGATGTTAACTGTCTGTGTTGGGTTTTAAAACTGAGCATGGTGGCTTCAAAGGCCCATGCACTTTACACCTGACAGTAGACTATTATCTCAACTAAAGCTCTTTTCCTTTGCTAGCAAATGCAGACACGGTAATAGGGGGTCTAGGTTGACTACAAAGGCAAGGCTCCCGATGTGTCACATTTGAACAGTGGTGTGTGCTTCTTCACAGTGGTTGGTACAAACTGTAGGGCTCTTAGAACTTTTGAAGAATCTCACTTGTCCAAAAGTGTTCATGATGCACAAAATATGACATGTGATAGAGGTACAAAGGTGAATAAGACATGATTTTGTTCCTTCATAGCAACATAGACTGAGGGCCGGAGACATGGCTTAGTGATTAAGCGCTTGCCTGTGAAGGCTAAGGACTCTGTTTGGACTCCAATTTCCCCAGAACCCATGTAAGCCAGATGCACAAGGGAGCACATGCATCTGGAGTTCATTTGCAGTCACTGGAGACTCTGATGCACCCATTTTCTCTCTCTCTGTCTCTCTCTCTGTCTCTCTGTCTCTGTCTCTCTCTCTCTCTGCCTCTTTCTCTGTTTCTGCCACTCTCAAATAAATAAGTAAAAATAAAATCAAAAAATTTGAAAATAAAGATTGAGTGAGATAAGAAAATACAAATAAAAGACAATTTATGTTGCTCTTATAAATCATGTGTAAATAATAGAGCAATGATCACTATTAGAAGATAGCTGAGCATTCACTAATATTCATACTAGGGCTAAAGTGTTAAGATGGTAATTTTCTGACCAAAAAGACTTAGAAGATGGCTTAGCAGGCAAAAAGTTATTGCTGTGCAAGTTTGACAACCTGAGTGTACATCTCAAGTATCCCTGTAAAATGGACTGGTATGAGTAATCTGAAATCTCCAGACTCCTGTGGGAAGATGAAAGGCAGAGACGAGATAATTTCCAGACATTTGTGGGCCAGCTAGCTTGGTATACACAGCAGTGAACAAGAGACCCTGGTTTAAAGAAGGCAAAGGCAGATATTGAGGTTAATCCTGTAATCTCCATACACAAGCCATGACACTTTGCATGTATGGCTGGACATGCCCACATGACTGCACATGCGTGCGCGCGCACACACACACACACGCACACACTTACCAAGGACAGAAGAGGACTAGAGAGAAGGCTCAGCAGTTAAGATGCTTGCCTGACAAGCTTAAGGACCCAAGTTTGATTCCCCAGTACCTACATATAGTCAGATGCACAAAGTGATGCAAGTGTCTGGAGTTCATTTGCAGTGTCTAGAGGCCCTAGCATGCCCATTCTCTCTATATGTGTCTGTTTCTCTCTCAAATAATTAAGTAAAAGAGAGAGAGAGAGAAAGGAGGAAGGGGATGCAATTTCCAAAGTCATCTAGTGAAGGCACTCATACAAAAAGACAAAGATCTTGGGCTGGAGAGATGGCTTAGCAGTTGGAGAACTTGCTTGTGATGCCTAAGGATCCAGGTTCAATTCCTTGGCACCCACATAAACCAGGTGTGGACATGGTGCACATGCTGCTTGAATTTGTTTGCAATAGCTAGAGACCCTAACATGCCATTCTCTCTCTCTCTCTCTCTCTCTCTCACTCTCTCTCTCTCTGTCTTCTTTCTCTCAAATAAATAAAATATTTTTAAAAAGGTAAAGATCATTGCAGAATAATGAGAATTGTGTATGCTGGGGCATATGGCATATAGTGGGAAGAGGTAGGACGTGAGAAGGACTTCAAAGATTATCCATATTGTGGTGGTTTGAATGTAGAATAGTCCCTATAGACATGTGTTTGAAAACCCAGTTGCTATTTGGTGGCACTGTTTGGGAAGTTTTGGAGCTTTTAGGGGGTAGGTGGAGTTTTGCTGGGAGAGGTACGTCACTGGGAGTGGCCTGGAGGTTTTATACTCTAGCTTTGCTTGCTAGTTCTACTTCCTTCCTGCTGATGTACCGGTGTGACACCAGCTTCCTGTTACTAATAGTGTCATTCTTGGTTGTGGCTGCTAGAACGTTGAGAGATTTCTTTTTCCCTTAGGTAGAATGAATACAGGTGGGAGTTGAGCATGGTGAGCAGAAACACTTTGGAAGCTGTCAGCTTGTAAGCTGGGTTGTATCTTGTTTAAGATACTGGTGTGAGTGCTATACCAAAGCTCTATGTGATCAGCAGTAACTTTGGCATGGCACAATTGTCTTTTGTTGCCATCCAAACATGGCAGGTTTAGCCATCTGTTTTTAAGATGGGCTCTGCAGTGTTGCAGACACCAGTATGCTTTTCCTTGTGGATGTCCCCTCTCAGGTGAAATGCACATTAATCTGGCTGAGGTGGTATTATTACCAAAATTGTCAGTTCCATGGTTAATAGTTTAGGAAGGGGTAAAGGGGCCATTATTTGATAGTCTCACATTCTGTGATTACAACTTAGTTATAAAAAAAAGTAGTCTAGGAACTAGGAAGACTGTAAACTATAGCTTCTGACTGGATAATCCTTTACCTAGCTATTTATTTTGATTTTTTTTGAGGTAGGGTCTCATTCTAGCTTAGGCTGACATAGAATTCACTGTGTAGACTCGGGCTGGCCTTGAACTCGAAGCAGTCTTCCTATCTCTGCCTCCCAAATGCTGGGCTTAAAGGCATGCACCTCCATGCCTGGCTACCTAACTAAAATTTGGGGATTAATTTATCCAAGGAAGACAGTTAGAGTGGACATTGAGGTTCAGCATTGTATCTGATGACTACAATGGTAGATTTGAGGTAGATGAAGTAGGTTCATTTAGGTAGATATGAAAATACAGTGTGGTCCATCTTGGCTATATAAATATCAGGTGTAAGACCTCCTGATATATATCCACAAAGTATTTTAGAATAAAGAATTTGGTCCTGATTGAGAGTTAGGTTTCACAGCCATCAGCAATTTTAAGCGTTGTCAGATGAATTACAGAAAACATAAATGGTTAAGGTTGGGGAGTAGAAGTAATATTTATTTTTTAAATTTTTTTTGTTTATTTTTATTTAATTCTTTGAAAGCGGCAGAGAAAGAGGCAGATAGAGATAGAAATAGAGAGAGAGAGAGAGAGAATGGGCATGCCAGGGCCTCCAGCCACTGCAAACGAACTCCAGATGTGTGTGCCCCCTTGTGCATCTGGCTAATGTGGGTCCTGGGAAATTGAGTCTTGAACTGGGGTCCTTAGGCTTCACAGGCAAGCACTTAACTGCTAAGCCATCTCTCCATCCCCAGGAGTAATATTTAAAGGATAATGTCACTGAGGAATGAGTAGGAGCTTGGAGTAGCTATGGACAGAGAAACAGGAAAGAATGAAATTTGAATTCTGTTTAGTTTTCACTGCTCCCGATACAACTATCTGCAACTCCATTGCATAGATGCCCATGCCCATGAAAATGACTCTGCCCCACAGCCCTCTGTCCATGAGAAAATACTTTTCAACTTCCCAAGGATCCAATCATAACAGATTTCTAGTGTGGCATGGATCTAATAATATTCATATTATTCATGGTTAGTAAAGGCCAATGCAATATAATTTCCTAAAAAAATATAATCTCTTAGCCTTCAAATCAGAGAATTGGGTAATTCACTAAATTTCTTATAGAGATTCCTCATTTAATTTGTATGCATGTGTCAAATCCACCATAGTATAATTTTATGGTGATTTGATAATACCTTCCTGTGATTTTCCTATTTACTAAGGAAATGGAAGAAACAGTGCTGAAAGCATCTTGGACTTTCCGATGATTGCTTTCAAGGATGCTACATACTAGAATTGATTCTCTTAGATTCCTGTGACAGCACAACAATTTATGCTCATTATTTTTGGGAACTAAGGAAGGAGTGAGTGTTGAGAAGTGATGAATATTAAAAAGAGGTTGTGGTAGTTAGAATGGATTTTTCCCAATAGATTCAAGAGTTTATTAAAGCTTGTGATTTATTAGATTTATAGCTGTCTGGAAGGAGGAGGTGTCACTGTGGGTAGATCCTAGGGTCTAGCCCTAAGGTGTTTAGAAGCAAATATGAATTCTAGCCCAAGTATGCAGAGTGCTTGAGCTTTCTCTGGGGTTCCTAGAGTGTGCTTGTTTATGTGGCTGCTGGTGGTAGTTCTCTCTGCATGGACTGGTGAAAGGGGTTCAGCTTCTTCTGCCACTGTCAAAATTCCCCTGGACCTGTAAGCTTCCCTTCCTCGCATAAACTGCTTTGTTTGGAATTTCATCCCAACAACATGAAGCTGACTATGGCAGAGGTCAAATAAGGTGAAAACTAAAGCTAAGCCATGAACAATGACAATAGTGAACTCTGCTTATTTCATCAATGGGAATTTGAATATACATCAACAGAAGAAACCAAAAGGTCACAGCTTTAGAACTTTACACATTAATCTATGATTATTGATAATAGAGTAAATGAAGATGGAAAAGACCGGTTTCAACAAAAGTTGGATATGTGGTCTGTAATGATCAAGAAAAATTGAGACAAAGTCCATTATAAGACATTTTATTCTTTATTTCCCTCTCTTCCCTTCCCATTTCCCTTTCTTTTCTTATGGGGGGATTTTAACTGCATTTATAGGCTGACATGAAGAAGCTGATAAAAGGCAGTGCAGTAGGGACATAACTCATGAAATGGAGAAGGAAAAAGCCCTTCATGTGAAAGAAAGGAGTAAGGGGTCTAAGTAGAGTCTGAATTAGGAAATTTAGGGATGTTACATGAAGAAGCAAGGTTGAGAGCATTCCTGCTTGATTTTTTTTTCCCTCTGATGTATAAACTGAATGGTATGGGATAGGTGCTGATGGCAAGACTAGTATATTGCACAAAGCACCACAAATGGTATTCTTTAAGTGCATACCTACTTTTTCTTTAAAAGCCATTTATCTTCTCATAGGTGTGTGTGTGTGTGTGTGTGTGTGTGTGTGTATGTGTGTGTGTATACATAGATTATACTTTCAGAAAAATAACTCATTAGAATTCTATTGAGAAGCAAATTGGGCATTTGACTATGTTGGGTATACTTGGCAATTTTTTGTCCTTTCAGTATTTGAGGCTGTTTAACTTGTGCTAATATGAAGATGCTTCTTATCTTATGCAGAGATTCTGTCCTAATAAACCCATTGATAATTGAAAATACTATCACTTGAAAATGCATTTAGTAACCTAACCTTGCTTGTGGCTTAGTTCACCCCAGTTATGCTTAGAATACTTACATTTGGCAAAATAATCTTACATATTGTAGAATATAGTATAGAGCATCTCATGTAATTTATTCAATACTCTATTGAAAGGAAAGAAAGCAAAATAATTATATACTCTTTCTCACCATCGTAAAATTTAAAAAGTTGCAGGCTAATAAGTTGAATCATCATATATGTGGACGACTTGTAAGCCTCAGTTCATTTCCCTTCCCTGGGATTTTATTTGGATAGCCAGGCTTGGACTTTGAATACCACCAGTGCAGTAAGGCTGCAAGTAGCTTAGGTATATTCAGGTAGCTTATTAGGGAGATTTATTTGCTGTTTGAGACCTAACTAGTCTTATGTTAACATGAAACTGTTTGTAGAAATAAACACTGTTCCTTTAAACTCTTAATGTAAAGAATTATTTAAGTGTTTCAGTTATTGCACTCAAAGATTACTATGATGTAGCTGTTTGCTTCAGTTGTGCATCTCATATTGCTATTCATCTGTCTGTGCTTCTCAACAGCCATATTTGGGGTTCAATGCTAAGGGGAAAGGAGGGAAGGAACAGAAACTGTATCTTGACTAATGAAGAACAGTTTCAAAAACAGTTCAGTATCATATGATATCCAAAGGCCCCTTAGCTACAGTATTTATAAGTAATATGATTGTGAAATCAGTTAAAATCAGGCATAGCAGCACACCTTAAAATATCCCTGCCGTCAGGTCATTAAATTCCCAGACTGTCAGTCTCCTCATCTGTACAGTGAATGTAAAACAACAAAGTAGTTATGAGAATGAAATCAATAGCACTTCCTCTGTGGCATTACTTCTGACTATGTAGACATATTAATTCTCTAGAAACTTCTGTTTTCACTAGAAGCAAATAGTTATCCTTATATTATTGTATCATTATTGTCCTTGCTCAAAGACAAAATGTCAGGGAGCAAAGTTCTGATCATTTGGTTTTACTTTTGCAAACCCAGGTGAAAAAAAATAAGGTCAACCATTCTTTTTTAGCACATTAATTTGTATTGAGACTTCTTCAACTTGTTCTCTTTGCCCTCTAAGATTAAAGATAATATGTATTGGGAATTCTTTAACTTGTTCATTTTGTCCTCAAAGATTAAAGATATAATCTTTTTATTTCTAGAGGAAAATGCATGGAAGAATCCTGCTTCCAATACCTCTGATTCTAGTGTAAGCATACACTCTAAAAATGGTAGGACTGGTATTTGTCTTGAGTCTTCATAGTCTTTGACTGTTTTCATGTATTTTACTGCATGGTATTCCACAGAGAATTTTTTGTTCACACAAATGTATTTTAACAGTCACTATTTTACTTACTGGGTTTTGTTAAATGACAGTTAATTTCAGCTTCACTGAATTTGCTGAATTTCTCCAGAGATTCTTTCTGAACAACTACACAGTTAAATGAGTTATCTGGCAGTGTTATCTGGCTTAAGTGAATACTTTGAATTTTGTCCATTGCCCACAATAAATAGCAATTTGTAGTAAGAGGGAGTTGGCAATTTGAACAAGCTCAGTGTTCAGTAAGAAAATTTTCTATTTAACTTGGAGACTTCTTACCCTGAATGTAAAGAAACTGGCCATGCTTCAGACATAGTGATATTTAAAATGGTCACAGGTTTTGGTTATTAAATCACTGATGGCTTATGTGCCCTCTTTATCTTCTGTTATCCTCATCTGACCTTTCTTAGTTAATTATCACATTATATTAGACTCATATGCTTATTTCTTTTTAAAATATTTTTATTTATTTGAGGGTGGGGAGAGAAAGGGTATGCCAGGGCCTCTAGCCACTGCAAGCAAACTCCAGACGCATGTGCCACCTTGTGTATCTGGGTTATGTGGGTCCTGGGGAATTGAACTGAAGTCCTTTAGCTTTGCAGGTAAACACCTTAACTGTTAAGCCATCTATCTAGCCCTTGTCTCCTTATTTATTTTGTCTTCTCTCAAATGTGATTAACTTCAGAGAAGGGATAATATATCATTTTCTTTTTACTGCAGTCCTAGATGCTGGCATGTATAATTTAATCAAGAACTATTTACTGAATTCCTGAGTAGTATGCATATGATTGTGACTCTCAGGTTAAGGAAAACCATATGCAAATGCCTTCAACAATGAGAACTTGAATCGATAATTTAGACTTGAGTTTTTAATATCTTGTGATGAACTTTCACCCATAGGCTGATTTATTCAAGAGATCAAAATGGCAACAGCATGTTACGCCAAGAGAAAGTGTCTATGTCCCAAGTGACTAGCAGTCACTCTGAAACTCCCTCTGTTTGGTATCTGTTCAAATCACAAGGCATATTTGGGCCACTATTTGAGGTCCGACATAGCATATGCCAATTTTATCTAACAGGATTATGAGTTGTAACCCTAAAAGCTTATTAAGTTCAGGAGGCAATTGAATATAAGAAAAATAACATTCGCTGTAGTAAATGAATAAGACTCTGAGTTTTTAGTACATACCATTAAATTATAGGGAAATTGTACTGTAATTTTGAAAGTAACAGTAAAAGAAATCTGAAAGTGTCTTTTGATAATTCAAACAATCTCAGTCAGATTTGCATAAACATATTTAAATATATTAATAATAGCTCCTGAGTTTATTCATTGGCCAACGTCCAAAACTTCACCACCGTAATTTACACTGGGCAGTTATTGTCATCAATAATACTAGGAAGGGCCGGGTGTGGTGGCGCACACCTTTAATCCCAGCACTCGGGAGGCAGAGGTAGGAGGATTGCCATGAGCTCAAGGCCACCCTGAGATGACAGAGTTAATTCCAGGTCAGCCTGGACCACAGTGAGACCCTACCTTGAAAAACCAAAAAAAAAAAAAAAAAAAAAAAGATACTAGGAAGAATCTTCTAGCATCCTAACCCCACCCATGCTTCCATTTAAATTAATGAAGGATTATAATTTTCAACAAGAGGTGAATTTTTTTTCTTAAAAAATTATTTATTTGAGGAGAGAGAGAGAGATAATGGGCATACTAGGGCCTCTAGCCACAACAAACGAACCCTAGGTGCATGCACCGCCTTGTGCATCTGGCTTATGTGGGTCCTAGGGAATCGAACCTGGGTCCTTTGACTTTCTTAACCATTAAGCAATCTCTCCAACCCTGACTTTACTTGTGATAATGGGAAATAGAATGAATAACTGGATTAAAAAAAAACATAAAAAATGAAAGAGCCAAAATCCACAGGGTATTTATTTATTTTTTGCTTATATTCTTACTTCTTCAAAACTTTATTTTAAGGGCTTTGAAGATAGCTTGGTAGGTAAAAGTGCTGCTGCTTAAGCATGCAGACCTGAGATAGACCAATTTAATTCCCCAACGCCCATGTGAAAATCTAGGTGTGGTCATTCATGTCTGTAACCACAGTCCTGAAAAGGAGAGGTACAGAATTGCTGGGGGTCTCACTGACTGAAAACAGCTGCTCCAGATTGAGGGAGAGACTGTGTCTCAAGGAAACAGGTAGAAAAGTAGTGTAGGACACCTGAAGTTCCCCTCTGGCCTTCATATGTGTGTCTACAGGAGAACATACTGCATAAACCTGAGCATATACCACATACCATATCATTCACCACACTTCTAGTGTCCTATGTACAGACAAAACCCATAAAATTTGATATATTTATAACTTAAAAGGAAATGAGTGAATTAAATACCTCAGAAGAGAAAATATAGCCAAGTCACAAAAATCAGTATTATGGGAGTCAATGCTTACTATATAAAACTTAAGTCTGATGGTCTGGTATTCTGCTTCTTCAGAAACTTAGTATCTCTCCTTTCTTTTTTTATTTTTGTTTTTTTAAAGTTTTTTAATACATTTTTATTTATTTATTTGAGAGTGACAGAGAGAGAGGGAGAGACAAAGAAAGAGAATGGGCGCGCCAGGGCCTCCAGCCACTGCTAACAAACTCCAGACGCATGCGCCCCCTTGTGCATCTGGCTAACGTGGGTCCTGGGGAATCGAGCCTTGAACCAGGGTCCTTAGGTTTCACAGGCAAGTGCTTAACCACCAAGCCATCTCTCCAGCCCAGTATCTCTCCTTTCAACCTCATAAAACTCTATTATCTGATCTATTCTGTGATTGATCTCATACTATCTTATAATGCCACTCGGCCACTTTCATTTGCATGCCTTTTTCTCTGTAAACAAAACAAACAAATAAAAAAAAATACTGATAGAATTTTGTCTTATTCTTCCCTAAAATTAGCCCTAGCATTTTGTAGTGTTTTCCAATAAATAATTACTGCCGGATAAATATTGTGGGAATTCAGTGACATGATCTATTTCACAGTGATTTACACAATGGTGGATGGAAATTGTGTGAGATTGCTAATTTAAATGTTTTCTAAAGGGAAATGGGAAATGAGAGGTTTATAGAACACATGGCATGAGAGCAGACTGGTGGGCTCTGGGAGAGCAGGGACACAGAGAAGAGCAGGGATGGGGGTGGCGGGGGAATCAGAACAAATTATAATAACTAATGTATGAAAATAAACCATTTCATTCTAATTTAAAGGATTATTAATTTTTTCTTCATTAAAATTCATACTGAAGCATAAATACATGAAATAAAAGAAGCAATAAGAAACTATTGACTTTAAGAGACCATAAAAGTGTTTGAATTTGCTTTTGTTGCTTTTCTGATGCCAGATTTCTAATGACTTTCAAACAGCATAGATAATAAAGAAAGACGTTTTTTTGTAAATGTCATTGCACTTATATTTATTTCTTCCATAAAAATTTCAAGATATGGACAGACTATAATGTTATTCAAAAATTCTTCTTCAATAGATCCAAGGGGATTAGGAAAGATGGTGCAATATCATTATTGTTCCCACATTTGTTGCTGTAAACAATGAAGTCCTTGTGTTTGGTGAACTGTCAGTTCACAGCATCTGCCAGAAACCTTCTTCAAGCATGTTCTTATTAGAATCAATCACAAGTGTTTGTTGAGACAGTATTATACTTCGCTTGTAATTTAAGCAAACAATTGTAGCCTATGTGCAAAATATTTGCTTTGTTTTAGATATGGAGTTGGGCCATAACGAGATGCTAATGAGAAGAAGAGAGTCATTTGGCCTTGCTGAAGCTCTGCATGCTCAGCAACTGAGGTCACACACTCTGATGTCTAGTAACATATCTGTATTCTAGGTCCATCGTAACTGTTCATTCTCATAGCAACATTTATTCAAGTCACCTAGAATGGAGGATCCGGAGTGAACTGAGAGTCTCCATTAAATTCTCCACATCCAATCATTTGTTGTCTTATCAATTCTTTCTTGGAAAATTCTGATTTCATATGGCTTAAATCACATATTCCCCCATAAACCCATGCGTTTTCAATGCTTGATCTCCAGGTGGTGGCAATTTGGGAGCTATAGAATTGGTGCAGAAGGTGTGTTGCTGGGCATGGACTTTATGGTATTATAGCCAGGTCCCCCTTGCCAGAGCCAACTTACATCATTTTCCACCATCTTTGGCAAAAGTATTGTCCAGCTTCTGCTCTAACATATTTCCCTGTCATTATGAAGCTTTCCTTTGAGGCAGCATACCAAAGTATTCCTTTTCTCCCATCCACTCATTTTGGCCAGGTGTTTTGTCATAGCAATGCCAAAGTAACTACAGCAATATTTTCCTAGCATGCAGTGTAATACAGGAGAAAGACTGAGCTGGTAGGTAGATTGTCTTGCTTTACTTTGGCTCATTCTCTAGCCATTTTATGACATCAGTTAGATCACCTAACATTTTCTAACTTCTGTTTCTCACTTTCATGCATCTGCTTGGTCAAACTGAGCCCCATGAGAGCATTCTAATTTCTTTGTTACATTATACTTGCTGATGATAATAGTCATTTACCTGGTACTCCTGTCTTCCTTAACAGGAATAGCTGCAACTGGCAAATAATCATTCTGCTTCACCTGCTATGGCATATATTTTGTGGCATTTGATTGAGTTTTAACACACAATTTGTACAGTTTCTATACATTCATGATGTATTTAAAAAAAAAAAAACAGTTATATTGAAGATTCTGTTTTCTGTGACATCCCTCAACAATCTCTTAAATTGTTGTGGCTTGTCCCTGAAGGTTTGTTGCTGTATCAGGTGGGATATAAACTCTCAGAGGTGACACATAGTGGGAGGCCTTCTGGATGTTGAGGGTGCGCTCTGTAAGAAACTGGTGAAACCTTGGTTTCTGTTTCTATTCTCATCATGACCATAAGGATCTTGCACCCCTTCCTTCTAGCATGGTGTGCTGCCTTACCCCTGGGCCAACATCATGGGAGCCAGACATGTACCAAAGCCTCCAAAACATGAACAAAATAAACCTTCCTTTCTGTAAACTCAATATCTCAGGTATTTCTTAAATGAACAGAAATCTGTCTAAGATTCTTCATATAATAAAAACAACTGGTACTTGAGACTCCCTTAACAATTGGTTCTCAAGTTATTCCCATATATGTTCTAATATTGTATTCCTGTATTCTAGATATTACCAAATTTTTTCTCCATAGATGAAAAAAAAAAACAAAAAAACCTCCTACAAGCTACAAATTCTACTTGATTCTAATGCTGCAAGCCCAGTGTTCATTATTTAAAGATCCCCTCCCCACCATATCAAATACGTTCTCATTGTTGATCAGAAGCAGGTCAGGAAAGGAGGCACTCTTTTGGCTTACAGTAGCACAGGTAGAGTTCATCATAATGGGGAAAGCAGATCAAAAGTAGGAAAAGTGGCTTCGATCAGTGCCTCAGCAGCAAGGAAGAGGAGAGCGGAAGTCTTAAGTCCTTCCCCGACTGGGCACTTTCTCTAGCAAGTTCCACCTCATACAGATTCTGTAACCTTCCCAAGAAGTGCCACCAACTGAGGACTAAGTATTCAAACACAAGAATCTATGGGGAGTGTTTTATGTTCAAACCACCATACCTCCTAATGCCCTTGTTTGTTACAGTGATGCTTAAACTTCAGTCCATATCACACGTACTTAGAATTATTAAATTAGGTCTAACTAATTTTATATTTTTAAATTTTGTTTGTTTGTTTGTTTGTTTATTTATTTGTTTGTTTATTTGAGAGAGGGAGAAAGAGAGAGAGACAGAAAGAGAATGGGCACGCCAGGGCCTCCAGCCACTGCTAACAAACTCCAGACGCGTGCGCCCCCTTGTGCATCTGGCTAACGTGGGTCCTGAGGAATGGAGCCTGGAACTGGGCTCCTTAGGCTTCACAGGCAAGCGCTTAACCGCTAAACCATCTCTCCAGCCCCTTAACTGTAACTTTCTTTTTCGGTTAATAATACATAGAGCTTGAGAATATTCAAACCTAACAATGTCCCAGGGATTGCTAATACTGCTGGTCTGGGGAGTGGCTCAGGATCTATTGGTTTATGCTAAGGCATTGTGGTGCCACTTTATAGTGCCTTCACCTACCGTGACTCAGGCACTTCCTTTGTTGAGCCACCTTAAGCCTCCAGGGAGCAAGGCTCCTCAGTATGCAGCCCAGCACAGTATTTCTTATCACATTATCACTTTAATCAAAATTGGATTTTATGCTCCTTCAGACCTTATTTCATTTCCTCTACAATATCATATACTCATATCTGAAGTTTAGAGATTGGTCCAAGAGAGAAGTTCAGCACACATTCCTGATTGAATATCAACCACTTGAAAATTTTTTCTTTCACATTTTTTCTATATTTTACTGATAGTTTACATTTTTTCCTTTTAGTATGTTTTTAATCTCTCAAGATAATTACGCTTGTGTAATGATTCTATTTAAAATCTTAAGAGATTCAGTAGAAAACCTTTTTTCACCAAAGTAAACTAAGCCACTGTTCATTTGTTTCTAAATTATGCAAATATTTGCCACATTTGTTAAGAATTCATCCTTTCTTTCATCAATCTAAGTTTACCTCCATTGCTACCAGTCAGAACCTATTTTGTGTGACAGGCCTCCTGCCATGTTTCAGATATGTTTCATGTTATTCTTTGTAACTTTCATTTAATCTCTAACCTCCTCTTATCATAGAACTGTATAGAAAAGTACTTTTGATATTTGGTGTCATAGTATTCATTTTGCAGACAAAAAAAATAGGATGTAACCCTCTGGTTCATGCTGAACCAGAATTTTTCATGTCAGGAAAGATCTGCAGAATATAGAGTCATTACTCATTCCCTTATACATAACATACATAAACAGACCCAAACTGGGTAAGATAAAAGAGTATGCTTGGTCCTGTGTAAAACTGAGGGCATGGCAGTAATTGTGTGGCCCAGAGCTCGTCTCAAAACCTCACAGAACCAGCTAGACTCTATTTATTGAAGCTGAAAACGACTTTCAAAGACCAGCTGCCATGTGCTGGAGCTACAAGTTTGTTACCTTCTGACTGTGCTAAAAGGAGCAAGTTCTGTTGAAAGGCCCAAGATTTCAGACATGTGCAAAGAAAGCAAGTTTCCTCTTTCACGCCTTTCGTTTGAAAGTAGGATTATATTTATTCTATGTATTAAATATGTATGACATCCATTTTCAGATATTTAATGGCCTTATTAAAAAGAAACTTAGCTCAATACTTACTAATTTTTAGTGTTTCACATACATATTTACATTTAAAACACAGGTTGTATCTCCTATGTAAACACATCAGAAAATAGAAATAGAAGCAAGTTAACTAAATGTAACCTGAGACAGTCCTTCACAGAAAAAAAAAAACAAAAAAAAAACTATGTCCTGAAAGCAATTTTGTTTGTGAATTTTCTGTTTATTTAATGGTCTATATTTTATATCTCTACTCTTGTTAAAAAAAAAAAAACAAAACATTTTTCCTGGAATTGGAGAAAACTAGTTGCAAGGCCTAAATTTTAAATCTTGTACATCCTAGGGAAAACAAATTAGAATTTTAATTGAGTTTGGTAAGAAAAGGATAAAATGTTAGCTGTAAATACTAGCTGTTTTTCTTCATACAAAATATTATTTTGTACTTGAAAATATTTAACTCGATTTTATTTTAAAATAAATATATGTATATAAAGAAAAATTAAAAGGCATAAAATATGAAGTGAAAAGTCCTTCAGAAGTCCTCTTTCAATCTACAGTTCTAGTCATTAGAGATGATTTCTAACCTGCTTTTCACTTGCATGCAAGCACACACATACATGAACACACACTATTCTTTCTAATTGCTATAATAAAAACATGAAATAAATAAAGATAAGTTTAATGTGAGCTATTTACCCCACATTAATGGCACTCTGATCAGGAGCTGGGGAGATAGCTTAGTTGGTAAAGCACTTGGGTTGTAAGTAAGGACTTTGTTTGTTCCCCAGAAACCAGCTCAAAGTTGTGGGTGTATTGGAATATACCTGCAATCTCAGTGCTGAGAAGGCTAACACAGACGGGTATCTGGAGCTTGCCAAATCGGCCAGTGAGAAACCCTGTCTCAAAACAAAGTGGACAGTGCTTCTGAGGATGTCACTCTCAGGCCTCTACATGTAAGTGCACACATACATACATGCATATACTCATAGACACACACTAATACAGAAAAAGCACCCATTAGGATAAAAGGAAGCAAGATTCTCTTAATGTTTTATTTTATTTTATTATTATTATTATTTAGTTTTTTTGAGGTAGGGTCTCACTCTAACTCAGGCTGACCTGGGATTCACTATGTAGTCTCAGGATGCAATTGAACTCATGGCCTCCTACCTCTACCTCCTGAGTGCTAGGATTAAAGGTGTGTGCACCACACCTGGCCTTTATTTATTTTGAATTAATTGATTATTACTTCATTTCTCATAGTGTTGTATGGAAACCTAGCTCTTGCTCTTTGCAGGCTCTTATCATCACCACCCACTCCTGCAGGTGGTGAGAGGCATGTGAGAGGTTGCAGCAGAGGTTAGGTATTTAGGTATTTCTGGTGCTTTCAGGGTCACATTTCCATAAAATTTGTCATAAAGACAGTGGGCATTTATCTAAATTCATATGTGGTTCTTTGAAGCTACATACGGTATCTTAATATATTTTTTACAACAAGATGTTATTTTGTCATAATTTTTAATCACTAAAATTACATCTTTACAGAAATATTTTGACCATCTGTTTTCTCACTTGTCACTTAAAAATGTTGACCCTTGCTGTGTGGAAGGCTTCTCCTTTAGCAGCAATTACCAATCTCTTACTAACCTCTCCAATCATTTTCCCATGGTTCAGGAAATTAAAATACAAAAGAAAATAGATTTCATTCATTTGTTTCTCGGCAATTTACTTGAATACTTAGCTCAGAAGTGAATTCCAAACATGTCATGAGTAAATTTTATTCATATATGTTTCCTCTGCTATTGTAATTTATTTTTCTTTTAAAAAAGAATCCAACCCAACAGCTTTCTCTTTTGCAGGGTTTTGGGTTTATGGTATCTAAGCAAGCTAGTCATATCTATGCATTTGAAGCATTGTAGCAGAATGGTGTCTCGGAATTGAGTCAGCAGCACTATAGTGACAGGAGGGATGAATAGCCTTTTAAATGAAAACCATATTTTAAAGACACAGGGTGCCCCTATCCTTGGGGTTGGCTTATTCTTTTCGTCATTCTCCCTTGCTGTTCTTTAAGGTTTGCCTTACTGAGAAAAATGGAGGGAAAACCTTGATATTCCAGATAGGCAGGATCCTTCCAGCACATGCGTCTGCGTGATGCAAAAGTGTATTATATTCAGCCTTTGTGGGGGAGGTAATAATAGTCACATGTGAAGGGAAATCACACAGTATGAACCTTCACACAAGGTCACATGCCATTATTCTTCATATGAATGTTTATTAAAATATTGTTACTTCAATATAGACTCATGTTTTGCACATTATGACTTTCCCTAAAGCAACCATTTATTAATCTGCACACTATTTAACAGAGTTGTTTGTTGACTTGATCCATGATGAGACATATTCCTTTAGTGCTCCCTTCCCATTTCTGCTCCAACCCTTATAACATTTAGTGTGTGAATGAGCAAATGGGGAGCACTGACTTTGAGATAAAACCCGAGATTTCAGCAAAGCGAATTTGCCTTGATAAGACACTGTTCATTCCTGTGTAAAATAACCAAGAGTACTTACTGACTTGTTTCCAGATGGCTATCCCTGCAGATAGAGGTACTCTGTAAGTGACTCTCCTTCCCATTAACCTTGCCTTTGGAGGTTAAGTTGTTCTCAAAGGTCTTTGGTCATCTTGCTAAAAGGTAGCACCAGTCATGGTAGAATGCTGAGCTCACACTTAGCCACTGTGTGCTATGCTAGAGGTGAGTAGCACGAGTTTCCACTTGTAGCAACCAGAATTGTCCTGAATGATGCCAAATGCACTCTGGATGGCAAATTATTTCTGTTTGAGAGTCACTATCTCATAGTGAAGAAAATGTGTAGTAGACACAGGTATTACTTAAACAGTCCTTAAAGCAGTCATTTTTTGAAAGTGAGTATGAACCCTGTGTCATTGTCCTCAATCTAGGTATAATAGTGAGAGCATACATTTTATTACTAATTTCAACATCATTTTCTGTAGTAGTTTCCATCTTACTGCTAGGACAAAATACCTGACCAGAAGTAGTTTGTGAGAGGAAAAGTTTTATTTCCAGATTATATTTTTTGAGCATTAATCAGCCCTTTAAATTAATTTTTGTTAATTTTCGAATATTTTCTTCTTTAAATTTTTTATTAGCAGTAGACATACTCAGTATGTAAACAGCCCATGTTGGTAACATCATCCTTGACCCCCCAAAGGGACCTTCTTCATGGGGGAGGCTGGTTATAGCCAGGGGGATTGTGGGTCATGTATTGTGGGGGTAGCCATCAGTTATGGGTAAGAGGCAATGTCTCTGTGCATAATGTCCCAACTTGTGGTTCTAACAATCTTTCTGGCCTCTCTTCCATGAATTTTCCTGAGTCATGTTGGGTTTGTTTTAGGTCTACTTCAGTTATGGGCTCTTAGGAGCAAAGTCAATCCAAGTGGAAGTTTCATAATGGTGATAAAACCTTCTCAGGAGCAGGAAGCAGGCAGATATTTCACATATCAGCAGGGAGGAAATAGAATGAGCTTCTAGCAATGGTGACAGAGGAGAGATTATAAAATCACAAGTCCCATACCCAGTATAACACCTCCTCCTGTAAGACTTTACCTCCCAAAGGCTCCACCACTTGGGGTCAAGTACAGGTTTAATTACAAACACATGAGGCTATAGGAGACATTTTCCATTTGCATTCTAACTACCACAGTTATAATATTTTAAATAATTTATCTATTGATCTGTGACTGGAATTGAGCTCCCCATTGTTGACTAGACAATTTCCTATGCCATTGGGCATTTACATATAAAGCAGGTGAAATTACATAGTTAAGAACATAAGTTTTAGAATCAGACTAAATTGGGAGAGTAGTTCTGGAATTTTTATATGCATGTTCTTCCACAAGGAGTACTTCAGTTCCTTGTATGTAATACAGTGGTACAGATGATACTGCCTGCTTTCACATTGTTGTTATGATGAACATGTATCATAAATGTAAATTGAGCAACACCATAATACTGTTATGCCCAGTTCTCAGTGACCCCAGTGACCACCAAAGAGAACCATACACACATGCAAAGGCAACAAAAGAGCTATATTTTGGGCTTAAACTTGGACTCTTGACTTCACCAGCATAGTGGACCCACGCAAGATCCCCAAGTAGCAGGGAGGGCAGGGTTTTTATAGGGATTTGAACAAAGAAGTAGGGGGCAGTTACATGATTGGTTGGTTTAAACAGTAACTATACGTGTATTCTTTTGATTGGCTGGGGCAGAGAGGCAGGAGAGACAAGTCTTGAGCATGCCTGGACATGTCTAGGGGCTGACTCAGGTCCTCTGCCTAAGTGGGAATTTGAAACTTAGGCCTAGCTGGGGCAGCGCCTTAGGGAAGCTTGTCATGGCACCAGACTGGTTTCCGGGTCTTTCAATACAGAACAGTTGTTCCTGTCTGTGTCTTAAACAGCTTCAATTTTGTTTGCAAGATCCAGCGCCAGCTGTGGGTTCCTGGGTCCTTTCTCCAGAGGCAAAAAAGTAAAGGACTTTCCAGGTGAAGTTTCAGTGAACAGCTCTCTCAGTTTATTGTCATTGAAATGGGTTTATAAGCATCTGAGAGTGGGGGGAGGGTCCTAAGGGGACTGGACTTACAAGGTTACTATGGGAACATTCATTTCAGCACATAGGCAATGGCTGGGGGGGTTCAGGTGGCCGAGGGTCTCAGGGGGATGGGCTGTGTAAAGGCTGATAAGGAGTTTCCTAGGCAACTGGCCAAAGGTTACAGGGTCATGGGCAGAGCCTAAGATCAGGTGTGCTGGGCTTGGAAAGGGAGTGGCCTCCTATAGTCTGGGGGGTCCTTAGCCATGCCTGGCAGCTCAGGCGCTCACCCAAAGGCTTCAGCCTGTACCTGGCAGTGCCCAACAGTTGTTGAGGACCTGCTCACTGAGGAAAGCAGCCCTCTCCTGCAATGTATGCAGCTGGGGGAAACATCTGGATCCTTTCTGTAAACAGGAGCCCTAAACAGCCCTGGAGGCAGCCACCCAAGTGACAGCTAGGTGAAGTGGAGGAAAATTATTCCATTGCAAATATTAGCTCTTTTTAATACAAATATAATTTCAGCTATAAAACAGGTAACTTTGATCTGTTTCTTTGAAAGACTAAGTATGCAATTAATTTGATTGAACCAGTACTTCTTTGGCCAGTTATTTTCTACTTTATGAAAGATTATTCTACTAGAATCATTCTATGAAGCATTCTTTAGCATTTTAATAAATTTTATTTATTATTATTATTTTGTTGTTTTTCTCAGTTAGGGTCTCACTCTAGCCCAGGCTGATCTGTACCTCACTGTGTAGCCCCAGGCTGACCTAGAACTCACAGTAATCCTCTCATCTCTGCTTCCCCAGCGCTAGGATTAAAGGTGTATGCCACCACATCCAGCTGCATTTGAACAAATTTTTAAGACTTATTCATCCTGGAGAACTACATGATAGTCTTGTCTAATTCTTACATTCTTTTTGTTGACAGATGTAGAAAAGCTGCTATTTCCAACTTTCTTTTGTCTCTTTTCAAATAATATTAAGACACAATTTGCACCTATTGGACAATTTTTTTTTGATCTGTCATTTCTCTTAACTACTTTAGTTGAATGGGAATATGATCTGACTCCCTGTTAGGCAGACCCCAGTGGATGGTCAGCTGACCTGGTGTTTTCAACTATAGCATTCAAATGCAAGCCTTACTGCTTTCTAGCACATTCAGGGCATAGTGTTCTCACTATAACATACATGGGCTTCTATAACTGACCCACAGAATGACCAATGGGATTGATCATTAGAGCAAGTTAACAGGTGATTAACTTGGGAGATGGTTCAGGGTGTAAGAATGATAATCTGAGCTTGATCACCAACTCTCATGTAAAACCCCAGCAATGAGGAAGGGCAGAGGTTCAGTAGTCAACCATTCTAAAGAAATAAATAGCACAACTTCAGTTTCAATTAGAGACCCTGTCTCAAAGAAGCAAGGCAGAAGAATGACAGAGAATGACACCTGACATTCTCCTTTTGGCTTCTGCATACATGTACACAGGGAGTGCACACCTGTATACACACATATGTGCATATACAACACACACGCACACCAGATGTGGTGCATGTATTACACACCGAGATCCACAGATATTGAAAGTTTGCAGGTGAGGAATTTGGCCTAAGCAATATTAAATTTTGACTAGTTTGACTTAGAAGGCCACACTCCCTTACTCCAAGGCCTACTATCTGTGCTATATACACAAGGTCGTACTAGAACATGCACCATGCAGCCAGACACCATATTCTTAATGACACTGTTAGCTGCCTGGGGAAAAGGATCTGCAGGCAAGCTTACCATCTTCTCTGTGCTTCTTTTATATGTCATAATTTTAAATCACCACTCATGGTCTCGGACTAATGCTTATTTTAGCTTGTTAAATTTTATAATATTTTGGAATTCAGAAAGAATAGGTCAACTTCATTATAGCATTTATGATACTCGAGAATCCTTTACCCTGTCTATTCTGGGGATTTTCCTGCATTATCTTCTATGACTTCATGTTTGATACCATTTTCTCTCAGAGTTCTACACCTCTTAAGAAGCTCTTTAGAAGGTAAAAACTTATTTTTTTTAAAAAAAAAAGCTTTTAAAAACTATTTTTATTTATTTATTTGACAGACAAAGAGAGTAAGCACAAGAGAATGGGTCCTACAGGACCTCTTGCCATTGTAACAAACTCCAGATGTATATACAACTGTATGTCTGACTTTACGTGGGAGTTGGGGAATTGAACCTTGGTCACCAGACTTTGAAAGCTAGTGCCTTCTTTATTTTGATTACTTGTCCTGGGAGTATGTCAGCATTCCTTTTATGAGGATAAACACATAGCTTTTTGGGAAGGCATATATATTAAGGAACCAAAGTGACACCTTACAAAAAGCCATGTAGGGAGCAAATACAGCATTTTCAGAGACACTGAGGACTAAAGTCCTAGTCACCTTGGCTGTATCCTCAAGAAGATGCTAAACTACTACCAAAATCATGGCCTAGCACACGATTAAATAATATTATCTATTAACCTACATTGACTCACAAAACAGTGCTAATACATAAGAAAGATTTCAAGTGCTCTACATGTATTTATTGTATTCAAAAATGAGATATGTGTTTTTGTCCATGTATGCTCAGTACTACAAGCTAACATTAGAGATTATATTAGAAGATATTATTGCTAGGATTGTGAGGTTAAAATAAATGGCATATGTGGAAAGCATTCATAAATCTAGTGTTAGACAATTATAGACTATTGAATTAAATTTATTTCTAAAATATGACAGTATATATATATATATATATATACATATATGTATATATACACTGTATATACACATGTATATATACATATATATATACTGTCATATTATATTTTTCTCATAATATTAATATATTTCATATATATTATTCTCATAATATTAAACATCACAGCTTGAAGATATTCTACCTTAATAAAAATGATCAAATCCTTGGATATTATTCCATTTCCCTATTGTACAAATGCATTCATGATTTTATAATGTCCCAGAGAATCAGAAACATAAGGGAGAACAAAAAAAGCAAGACACAGTAGTAGGTAGTGTTAGACCCTCACCTACAGCAAATACTGAAAGCACACAAAATCTAAATAAACTGCTTGTCAGTAATCTAGATGAAGTTTTGGTGAGCAATATGGTTTATATTTCTTTTAATTTATTGTTTCAATATATTTTGTATTATACAACCAATACATATGGTTTTGAAATCTAAGAGACAGAATGGTTGCCTACAGAGATTTTCTCACAAAATACGAATGTTATTGTCATTGTCATTGAACAGAATATGCTTTGTAAATCCAGTGAATACACTAAGCAGCTAGCATAATCGTTCTTCATTATTTTATTATGCTTCCCTTTATGTTGTCAAATTGATTTCTTACATTGGCATAGTATATGATAACTCCCATGATTCTTTGTGCTTCCACAGAAAACTATTCCAACCTCATGGCCCCCTTTAATAAGTTTATTGACACTGTCAGAAGTCCCAAAGCTTTGTAGAAGACTTCAAAAGATTTCATATCCATCAGCAATACTTTAAGCTTCTATGAGCTTCTGCTGATTAAGGTAATAGACTAATTCACATCCAGAAACCAGACGCTGTCTTTTCTACTGACCCTTTGTCCTGACCAGACCAACTGCATTTAGTTTTTGTCTTAAATCTGACAATTCTCTCTGCTGGTAAAGTCACTAAAACATATGTGCTCAAAATGTAGCAGGGAGACTCAGCATGTTTTCTTCCCTTTGAGCTTCCATTGCAACTCTGCTTGGCCTTCTCAGCAGGCGTTGTGTGGCTGTTGCCAATGGTGTGTAGTCAGGTGGATCCATGTATGATATATGGCATTAATTGTTTTTGGACTACTGAAGGAATACATGACTTAGCTATTACAGGGGACATGAAAACAAAAAAGTGAATAAAGTTGTCATGGTGTGCATTGTTCTTCAAATCACCAGTTTTCATGTGTATATTTCTGTTTCTAAAGGAACATTCCATTTTCCACATGAATTAGAATGGAAGAAAATTTCTGCAGGGTTTAGAAAACTACAAGTTGAGATAACTAATTTCCCTGTCCACCTTTCTCTCCTTTCTCTCTCTCTCTCTCTCTCTCTCTCTCTCTCTCTCAAACACACCTGGTATGTTGGATGTTTTCAAATCCTTAAGGACATTTGATAAAATCTATACTGAGGGGTGTGAAAAATAGAAAATTCTGATGTTGTTCATTTTAAATTAAATAACCATAAAAGGAAACATGTAATTGTTAGAGACTATAGGTGTTATACTCACACACTTGTGGTTTAGCTTGTGGTGGCTAATATTGTCAATGTCATAGGCCACAGGATCACCTGAGAATGATTTATCCAGATTGTTATCCTCTATGGATGTCTGTGTGGGATTATCTTGATTAGCTTAAACTGAGATGAGATCACTCATCCTATGAGTAGTGCATTCCCATGGGTAGGTGACTGTATGAAAGGGAGAGAGATAATTCAGCATAGGCATTCATCATTATTTTAGTCCTTTCTGCTGATGTGACGAAGTGATGCTCTCTTTCTGCTCCTGCCATGTTTTCCCCACTATCATAGACTACATTCTGCAACTTTAAGCAGAGTAAAACTCCTTCCATAAACTAACTAACGCTCTCTTTCTCTCTCTCTCTCTCTCTTTCTCTCTCTCTCTCTCTCTCTCTCTCTCTCTCTGTGTGTGTGTGCGTGTGTATGTGTATGTGTGTGTGTGTGTGTGTGTGTGTGTGTATGTGTGTGTGTGTGTGAGACAGAGAGAGAGAGAGAAAGAAAGAGAGAGAGAAATATTTTGCCTTAGCAATAAGAATGTGATGGATACACTACTCCAGCTGCCAAAATTGCCACTCACTACTAGCAGTGCAACTTTTGGAAATTTACCTCCCTGTTGTGCCTCAGCTCTCGTATCCATACAGTGGGGTTTCATTAAGAGTATCAATGCTACAATTGCTTAGCTCACACTGTTTCACATATAGGAGTTATTCAATAGATGCAGTGGCTTTCCTTAACCATGAAAATGTCAAATATTTACATTAACAAACGAAGAAACCTAAAGAAGTCAATTTGTTTAGCAATGTTACTTGTGCTTATGTCTTGTATCTAAAACAATTCCAATTTTGAGCATCCTTTTTTTTTGTTGTTATTAAGAAAAATGGAATGCAGATAGATAGATACTCAATGAATACTCAAAGAAACCATCATGCCACTTATTTTTAAGATTTGAACAGGATGTTGAAAATTTAGTAAAGTATGAAAACCAATAGCGATCGGGCATTTGGAACGTAAAAGATGAGAAACACAGTGACATGGTGGTCGAATTTAGAAACAAGTGGATGTGGCAGTACGAGTGATAGAAAACCTAGAGAAACTGACCAGTAACAGAATGAATGGGTCAGATTATTATGTATCTATCCATAAATACATTACTCTTGAAGAATTAAGTTTTGATGTGTTTGAAAGTTCTTTCTAAAGCTGTCTTTTATGGTGCATATTTGAAATAAACAAATAATAATGTGTGTTTACAGGAGTATCATTTATAAGATTATTATACTGTTTTAGTGAAGTGCTGCAAAAAGCTAGAGGATGATTAGCATCAATGCCTTCCTTTTAGGTTGGGCATTTGTTGCTATGGTTATAAGTGTTGGCATATATGCACGAAATACTGTCCTCCAACAACTCATTGGATCTGAGAAATGAACCACTGTAGCCACTTGGTAAAATCTGGCAGTGTTTCTGTTTAAGTCCATATGGAGAAGGCAGATGCTAACACTATAGTCAGTGATTACTAGCTTTTAACCACAAAGATTGATCACATACTCTACTTAATCTGGAGCAGTCATGGAAAGGAAGCTGACCTTCCTTGGGACATCACATACTTCATTTCAGGGCCCAGAATATTACATTTTGTATCCTAGGACCAGAAAAGATTTGGGTGGATTTATGGTTTATGATATTCTCACAAAATCACTGTAGCTCTTTTACCCTTCTCACACAGAGCTTGCCCTCGTCATTATTATTTTATCATTTCAATTCAGTTGAGAAGACAGGGGACCCAGAGTGACTCAAAGCGTTCAGTGTCTTTTCACTACATTACATTGATCAAGACCCATTATGCTCTGCAGGGTGCTCACCCATATGAATTTTTAATTAGAAGTTGGAGATGAGTGATTATTTAAGTACCAAGAAAAATGTGTTGTGGAAACTAGTTATAATTATTCCAAGATATTTAGAAAACAATAAAAGTTTTACAGTTTAACTCCTGGCTTAGATATATTTCCAATTTACTTATTAATTATATATAAATTACTTATATATATGAAATTCGACAAAATACATATTTATGTATATAATCTATATAGTCAAAAGCTACCTTTCACTGTATTGTCTGTGGCATAAACAACATAAAGACTATTGTCATGTAGCCTTTGGCATGAAGCACATATTTGAATATACCCAGACAATGTAGAGTGCACTCAGTCAGTAATATTTGTGGTATACTTTCATGTTAGACTACATCATATTAGACGTTAATGGATATCAAATGATGTTGACAGAAATGTGACTGGGTAAACACCAAGATAACGAGGGAATGATTCATTATAGTGTCTGCTTTGTTTGCTTTCATAAGATGGGCTTTGAGGCTGGGACACATTCCTTTGAGTATAATGTATTCTTTTCAAATTAAAATGTAATATTTTTATCTCCTACTGAAAATGGGTTGATTCTTGCATTAAATTTTATAAAATCAAATACATAGTAATGAAAATAAAACAAGAAAGCCTTTTGTACCTACTCTCACTTAGGCATCAGAGAGCCCCCAGTGCATTGTGATTGGTCATGTGCTCCCGGAGGTTCGTCTGACGATAATGCAGTGGAATTGTAGGAAACAAAATTAAGTCAGACCAGTAGAAGAATGCTACGCAGTGCAAGAGCAAACCTCAAGGGCTTTTAAAGCATATTGGAGTTCCATAAGTAGGGGTGTGGCAATGTTGGAGTCATGTTTTAGATATTTACAATGTTTGGGGGATACTTCTGGTACTGCTTCAGTGGGAGTCAGGAGTGAAGTTTCCTGTTCGGAGAAATCTGCACATACAGAGATTGCTAGCATAACTTTTGTGCAAATGATGAAGTGGGATCCTGGGAGTTTAGGTGATATGACTAAAGAGGCAGCACTTTTAAAGGAAAAAAAACAACAACAAAAACTTCAGGTAAGTCTGCTTTGCTGCTGCTTAAAATGCCAGAGTCTAGTATGCTGTTTGGAATAGGTGTCTTTATGCAATGCAGATATCACCCTATTCGCAAGGAACACTCCAATGCCAGGATTTCCTTTGACTTCTCTGGGCAATCATTCTTATTGGCTCCATGAGTACAAGCATTCCAGGACAGCATTTCCCAGAGGAGAATTATACATAAAATAATCTGTGAAAATGATTTAAGAATTCGAGCATGATTCTAAGTTGAATGACATTAAAAGAAATATTATTATAAGGAACTTGATTCCATTGAAGCACACTGATACAAGGATTATGGGATGACATTCTGGGCCTGAATTCATCTGGTCTTTTGACAAGTGTTTTCTGAGCATCTGTGATGTTATCACATAAGGCTCTAGGAATCATACATGTTGTAATGTCCTAAGGGACACAGCAATAGGAGAACTGAAAAAAAAAAAATCGTGTGTATAGAGCTCTCAGAACAGCAGGGGGTGGGGTTGACAAGAAGAGAGTGTGCTTTTAGATGGGCTGGAAAGGACTTTATGAGGAGGGGACATTTGGAGGAGAAACTGAAGGACAGATTCAAGGTGCTGAGGGTTAGCAGTTGAGCAGAGTGATCAGCAGTATAGGTGCTCTGAGTGTGTCTGTCTGCTCCCCATTCAACAAACAGCAGCACAGCAGCAAGCACTGGAGAGCATGCAGTGACTGAAGTTGGAGAAGCAGCCCAAGCTCCAACCATATGAAAAATTGGCAGTTCAGAGAACCCAAAGGACAGCTCTAAGTGTAAATAGGCTGTAATCTGATGCTGTATGAGGAATACTGTTCTCTGGGGAGAAAAGCCCATGGTCACAAGAGTAGAAGCCAGGAAGTTAGAAGTGTACAAAGTCGATTAAGCCATGGAAGTGCAGAAGGTGTGAAGTGGCCACACAAGGTAGAGTTTATGTGGATAGGTAGCTGGGAGGTTGGGAGAGTCACCCAAGAGTTAATCCGAATTTTAAAATTCACTATCAATTTGTGTGATATTCATTTAACATTTTTTCCCAAACTAAAATTCAGTATCATTTAGCCAGAAATAACCATTTCAAGATCTTTGAAATATTGTTGTATCATTATCATTATCAAGGCAGGCTTCCCTATTCTCAGCATTTCAATGGTGATATTTATTTTATATATTCTTCCAACCTTTGATTATCCCTTTCCATGACTTTGCAATAGCATAGTGAATGCCTATGATGAGGTTTAAAAATGTTGATAAGTGGCCAGAGAAGGAGCAGGAGCGCAAGGCGCAGGCCTGCCATCTGCAGAAGTAGCAGCTCAGTCTGCTGGAGGCTATGCTGGGGGTCAGGGCTGGCTGAACCATGCCCTGGAGGAAACCTGCTGAGAGGTACACAGGGTGCTGGACCAGCAGACCATCCTGCATTTGCAGAGCCTGCAGCTGCAGGAGCGCATGAGCCTGCTGGAGAATATCATTGCCAAGTCCAATGTCTAGCCACAGGGCAGGTGATTGGGAATAGCATAAGCCCATCTGTGGGATCACCTGGGCATGGGGCCCCACTCACCCAGACAGAGAACTGGAGAGGTGACTGAATTTAGCCTGGACTTGGTGGGCTGTTCCTGACAGGAATTTCCATTCCAAAAGGGGTTTCTAGGACCCCACAGGCCTAAGGAGACTGTGAGACCCCTGTCTCCAGCATTAAAGCCCTTCCTCAGACACAGGGGCCTCCAAGACCACTCCTAGTGAGAATGAACCAGAGTTCCCTCTCCAGTATAGTCTCCATCAATGATACTTGGAATGACTTTTGACATTAAATATGTGCTTTGCAACAAATAATTAAAATCTATATAAGAAATAAGTTTTGAGGAATAATGAAATATGAATCATTGTTAAATTAAAGGAAGGAGAAGGAAGGGAAACAGAAAAACAAAATTTGTTTGAAAACACCACAATGAAATCTAATTCTTTGTATGCTGGTAAATATTTTTAAAAAAATCAAAAAGAATGTCTATTGTAAAATAGGCTTCCTGGGTTGATTACTGGCATTACCATTAATGAATCATCATTTTAAGAAAGTTAATTATCCTATTTTTCCTCATCTGTAAATTAGAAATCATAAACAGATTACTTATGAGAATAGTTGGAACTATTTAATCATATATATATGATTGTGAGCAATGCTTGATCCTTAGTACATTCTTATATGAATGATTTTATTATCAATTAATACCATTGCTAATAAGAACAGTTATATAATGACTTGAACAAAAAAGAGGCAATTACAGGAGATGTCTGAAAAATCCCCAAACTGAAAAAGGCAAAAATTAATTATTAAATATATAAATTATCAACAGAGTGAAAATATACATTATATTTTTCTTGCCTAACAACTCATTTTATGTTTGTAACCTGAAAGAAGAATAATTACCAATAAACTAGATGGATGTTCTGAATTACATTCATCATTCAAGTATTTGATATTTTTCTGTCTCACTTGCAAATTTGATTTCAGAATGAAAACTATAAATGTATTTTTTTCTACCTTATGTACAATTTTGTCCCTTAATATTATTTGAAATTCAGCAAGGCTACTAAATTGAATCTTCATTGCTCATTCATATGAAAATAATTAACCATATTAAAAATGGCTATTGCCTAACACACATTTTAGATGTTAGTATTTATAATTTTTATAACAAGATTATCTCTAAGGAAAATAATAGTTATAAAAAATGAAGGCTAATTTATTTCCCTAAATACTGTCCTTCTTTGTAGTAACAGGATTCCAACTAGCTTGAACATGTGTATTCAATAAGTATTTGCAGCTTGAATAATATCTATTTATAAATTTTGTTTTGTTTTTTTTGTTTTTTGTTTTTCGAGGTAGGGTCTCACTCTGGCTCAGGCTGACCTGGAATTCACTATGTAGTCTCAGGGTGGCCTCGAACTCTCAGTGATCCTCCTACCTCTGCCTCCCGTGTGCTGGGATTAAAGGCGTGCGCCACCACGCCCAGCTTATTTATAAATTTTGTATGTTAAATGAAGTGGACATTCTGAGCATGCTCTGTGAATCATACAGAGCAGAAAATAATGAGGCTTTTATGAGTATGCATGTCCTGTGTGATCTTTTTTTTTTAATTTTTTATTTATTTATTTGAGAGAGAGACAGACACAGAGAGAAAGACAGATAGAGGGAGAGGGAGAGAATGGGCGCGCCAGGGCTTCCAGCCTCTGCAAACGAACTCCAGACGCGTGCGCCCCCTTGTGCATCTGGCTAACGTGGGACCTGGGGAACCGAGCCTCAAACCGGTGTCCTTAGGCTTCACAGGCAAGCGCTTAACCGCTAAGCCATCTCTCCAGCCCCTGTGTGATCTTTTGTTTGATATTTTGAAGCTGACCTGACAATATTGGGATCTTCACTCATGTTTATTTAGTGTCTCTTATTTAATATTCATTGTGACTGGACCATGAAAAATGTGCTTGTAATGTTATATATAGTATGCTTTCACTGTGTCTTATTCTATTTATTTGAGAGAGAGAAAGAGAGAATGGATGCATGAGGGCCTTCAGCTGCTGCAAACAAACTCCAGATACATGTATCACTATGTGTATCTGGCTTACATGTGTCCTGGTGAATCAAACTTGGATTCTTTGTCTTTGCAGGTAAACACCTTATTGCTAAGATATCTCTCCAGCCCATCACACTTTCTTTTAAATTTCAAATTTCCCTAGAATAAAATGCAAAACATGATGTAATCTCTGATTTTTAAAATACATTTTAAAATATTTAATTTTTATTTATGTGAGAGAAAGAATGAAGAAGACAGAGAGAAAGAGAAAGAGAGAAAAGGAATGGGAGGCAGAGAATGAGTGTACTAGGGCCTCTAGCTGCTGCAAAGGAACTCCAGATACATGTGCCATCTTGTATATCTGACATGCATGGGTTCTGGGGAATCAAATGTAGGTCCTTTGCCTTTGCAGGCAAGGGTCTTAACCACTGTACCATATCTCCAGCCCCCTCTGATTACTACTTTCTTTTCTTTTCTTTCTTTCTTTCTTTCTTTCTTTCTTTCTTTCTTTCTTTCTTTCTTTCTTTCTTTTTTTTTTTTTTTGTTCTTGTTTTTTGAAGTAGGGTCTCACTATAGCCCAGGCAGACCTAGAATTCACTATGTAGTCTCAGGTTGGCCTCCAACTCATGGCAATCCTCCTACCTCTGCCTCCCAAATGCTGAGATTACAGGTGTGTGCCACCATGCCCAACTGCCCTCTCTGTTTTTTTAAGATAGTGTTCATGTGGAAATATCCTGTATTACTATCATCATGCACTGTATGCCTTTTTGGTTTTACGTTTTTATGTGTGTGCATGTTTGTGTGTGATTGCTGTGCGTGCAGGCAGTGGCATGCATGAGGAGGTGAAAGGACAGATTTCAGGTTGCTCCTGGCCTGTCCACCTCATTTTGTGGCAGGGTTTCACTGAGCTCATCTTGACCTTCTGGGAAATTCTGCCTGTCTGCACCTCTTGTCTTACCATCAACGTCAGCAAGCTAGAATTACAGATGCCCATCATGTCTCTGGCCTCAATATGGGGTCTGGGGATTCAATTTAGGTCCTCCAACTTTGGGCTTTGAGAGTTTTATCCACCCAGCCATCTCTCCAGCCTGCTATGTCTTTTGACAATGCCATAGTAACTTTGATACTTTAGCTAAAAGCTAACTTCTCTGTTTGCAATAGAAATCTGTTTGGTGCTTAGATATTGAAAATAGAAACACAGCATGCTTGGGAGAAGATATGGTGGGAGTTACATAATGCCCTGATTCAGACTCACAGCCAAAAATTCCTATTATGGTGCAACAGACACATTATTACCTGAGTTACTGTTGCATTCAACTCATGGCAACATTGATTTGAAGGCACAACAGGTTGTAGAAGCTACATAAAAGACAAATATTCATCAGGGTCTAAACAGTAGGCTCCGGGAAGTAAGATCAGGACAGAATTTGGGCAGTTTCTGTATCAGAATCTCCAGGTAGATGTATAAACAGCATGCCTGTCATTTGCAGATTCCTCTGCCTAGTGATGAGTGAGCTTCTGACTCATCCATCCTGCTGGTTGAGCTCAGGGATACACCATGCCTACAGATTCGCAGATGATTCCTTCTGGCAGCTCTAAGCCCCTTAGTCAGCCAGAAGTTGAAACATCCTTCAAGGCTACCAGCGCAAATCTGTTTTGGTTCCCTGGGCTCAACTTAATCAGCCTACCTTCAGCGCTACTGATAGCATGCTCTTTGAAATGCTATGGTATCCAGTACATTTGGCTTCCTAACAAGGGTAGCTGTGCACTTTCAGACCAGATCTCCAGTTCTCCACAGGACCTTGCCTGTAGAAATTTTGTATTAGACAGATGCCTTTTGTAGCTATGCAAAATACTTTAAACAGCTAAAAGAGAGACAGCACATGTTCTTCCTAGCCGTATTATTCTATTGAGCTCCCTGCTTATATTGAAGGCTTTAGACTCCAGTAAATTTCCTATCTATATATTAAGAGAAAGACAAGAGTTTTATTGCTTTTATTCAGCAAAATTTGCAGATTCACACCTAAGAATTTTATCAGCTCTTTTAGGCCTCTTTTACCCTCTGCATGCTGGGTGAACAACTTGATGCTCATAAAACAGATTGTACATTAAAACGATAGAGTACATTGGCAGAAATATCATACGTTTGGTGATAATTAGTAGTGTTCATTTCCTCACTAACTACTAGGGTATACCACACAGTTTCCATAGCAACCCTATCCTGTTCAATTAAGTGCCTAATGTGAATAAATGAATAAGTTTCTGTGTTTAAGGAAAAAGCCCCCTAACAATGCGGTGATAGTGGTATATAGTTGCAGATGTAAGCATGCCAGTTTTATGTTATTTTCCAGGTTGTTTATAGAAATGTTTTATGTTTTCAGGCTATGAAGAAACAGTTAAAGCTTAAAGAATGAATAAATTTTAATGAATTTCTAAATGGCCTACTGAACCAGACTCTCCCAGTCCCAGACCCTCAGCAACTCCCTGGTTGTAAATTATGCAAATGTGCAAGCTGCCTTAAATCAGGACACTAGGGTACCATTCTGAAAGTAGCTGCTAAGAGAATAAATTCATCCTGGAGTAATGGGTAGAAATGAACAGAGGAAAAACAGATTAATTCAGTGTTGCTTTGATTTATAAAATTCTCTGGAAAGCAGAAGTGGCATAGTGTTAATTTTTCTGTAAAGAAAAGGTTAGATATTGTCAGCAGTATCAGAAGCTCTATCTGACAGCAAGCAGTAGTGGAGATAGCAGTGATGTGGGAGCCAGAGCCAAGATGAAATTATAAGTTCACTTTGAACTAAAATGGAACTAGAAACATCAGCTTCCTTCATTGTGGGGATGATGGGACACTGAATGGATTTTAGTGTGCTGCCCCTTTACCTGAAGTATGTCAGAGTGACAACAGTTAGAGGAATTAGAGACATAAGTCTCACTGTCTTTACTATGCATTCTTAACTTGGTAGTGCTTGACCATTTTGAATTAAAAAAAATATTTTATGCCAGACCTAGTGCCAAAGGACTGTACAGGAGATATTTTGGTTGTGTTCTGTGTTGCTGTGTTCTACTTATTCTGGAACCTAAGTTCATGGCCTATCTAGGCAATATAGTGAGTTCAAGGTAACTTTGTAAAGTAAAAAAGAGGGCTAGGCATGTAGCTCAGTGATATGATGCTTGCTAGCATATGTAAGACCTTAGGTTCAATCCCTAGTACTGAGGAAATATTATGTGGTGCTTTTTTTTTTCATGGGGATCAGCTAAGTATTGAGGTGCAGACAAATGAAGTATGGTGGTATGTCAGGGGCCAGTCCATTATTCTAAACCAGGAATATACACTATTTGGTTAAATAATCAGAGTAGCCTGCTATGGTATGGAAGCTACCCCAGTATCATTATAATCCTTTCCAGACAAACCCATGACAGAGTCATGGGTAGAATGGAAAGGGGAATATAATTTCAGACAGAATGTTTGGCTTTTTCTTGTGATTCAGAGCTTTGTGGTAGGATGCAGATAAAGCATGGAATCAAGACATTGCTTTATTTCCTACTCAGTCCACTTACAGAATCGATTTGGAAGTTTAACCAGACTGTTCCTCTTTATATTACAACAGATGTTTAGGTATTTTCCTAACAGGTTAAGAAAATAAATGAAGATCACTTATATTGTCCTTCTATAAAAGTTAATGTCTTCTATATCATATATATATTGTATATATATATAATCTTTATTTTCTATGTCAAAGACAAAATTTCTGAAATCTCATATTCTTCTTTACTCTTGGAGTAATAATGAACTTTTAAAAAGCAATACATAAACTTGTTTGTTTCTCATTTTTTGACAGTTATGCAAGTATGAAAATCTCAAAGAATTCAAAGAATTTCACAAGTATTAAATAACATTTAAAAATTTAATTATTAAACCAATTTAAATCTAAAAATAGTATAATAACAACATTGAAGTTGAAATTATAAATCATGGTTAGAATATACAGTTCTTTTTAAAAATTATAATGTTTATGTATATCAATTCACAAATGAATGATATCATGCAATATTGTTCTGTCTGTATTTAACTTATCTCAGCATAACAAAATGAATGTTCATTTTTAATATTTATTTTTTACTTATTTATTTGTCAGAGAAAGAGAGAGAAAATGGGCATGTCAGGGCCTCCAGTCACTACAAACAAACTCTAGATATGTGTGTCCTCTTGTGCATCAGGCTAACGTGGGTCCTGGGGAATTGAACCAGGCTTTGCAGGCAAAAGCCTTAACTGCTAAGCCATCCCTCCAGCCTAAAATGAAGGTTCTTCCATTTAGATGGTAAGTCTTTTAAAAAGTAAGATTAAAGCTGGGTGTGGTGGTGCACGCCTTTAATCCCAGAATTTGGGGAGCAGAGGTAGGAAGATCACTGTGAGTTCCAGGCCACTCTGAGATGACATAGTGAATTCCAGGTCAGCCTGAGCTAGAGTAAGACCTTACCTCAATAAACAAGACAAAACAATGAAAAAAGTAATATTTACAAACAAGTTAGAAAGTAAAATGATAGATTGGGTAACTTATTTGGCTATAGTTATTTTCTATTGCATAATGTCATATTTACCCCAAACATATATGATGTAATTTGTGTTTGAAAGAAAAATGCCAATCCTTTCTTATTATTTCTAGAATGGTTAGCAAGATCACTGTCTCTTTTCACTTTATGTTCTGATGGGTAACAGTATTGAAATATGTATTTTATATTACTTTAAAAATGTATTATTGGAATTAAAATTGTATCACATTACAGGTTGAGTACCCCTTACACAAAATGTTTGAAACCAGAATATTTTTGGAGTTTGCATGTAATTGGAGCCAGCTCTGAACATAAATTTATTTCCATTTCATTTATATCTTACATACTATACCCTGAAGGTAATTTTATACAATATTTTAACTGGACTTGTGTTTTGACTGTGACCTGTCCCATGAGATCAAATTGGAATTTTGTATCTTTGGCATTCAAAACAGTTCAGATTTGGAGTACCACAGAGTTCTGAGTATTTTGGACTTCACGTATTTGGATTAGAAATGCTATATACTTCACCTGTATTTCTTTTGACGATGTAACATTTTCATGATAAGTTTTCCCACATCAGAGTATAACATGCTTCTCATTGTTTAAATCATATTTATGTACTTCAAAATAGTTTGGTATATACATCATATAACCTGTCTCCATGTTAGTTTTATCTTTAAAAAAATTTTTGTGTTTATTTTTACTTATTTGAGAGCGACAGAGAGAGAGAGAAAGAAGCAGATAGAGAGAGATAATGGGCACGTCAGGGCCTCCAGCCACTGCAAACAGAACTCCAGATGCGTCCGTCCCTTGTGCATCTGGCTAATGTGGGTCCTGGAGAATTGAGCCTCGAACGCGGGTCCTCAGGCTTCACAGGCAAGCGCATAACCACTAAGCCATCTCTCCAGCCCATTAGTTATATCTTTATATAACAAATACATATGGTTTTGCTAATGTAAATGAAAAATTTATATTTCTGTTTTTCACTTTCCTTTTTTAAATATATTTTATTTATTTACTTATTTGAGAGAGAGAGAAAGAATGAGTGTGCCAGGGCCTCCAGCCACAGCAAACAAACTCCAGGCACATGTGCCCCTTGAGCATCTGGCTTATGTGGGTACTAAGGAATGGAACCAGGGCCCTTTAGCTTTGTAGGCAAATGCTTTAACCACTAAGCCATCTCTCTAGCCACCATTTCTCACTTTTCTAAATAAGTTTAATTTTTTTAAAGATTATACCCTTATAACTCCTCTTCTTTTCCCCCATTCCACTGAGTGCCCCCTTATGTGGGTTATATGGTGTTATATATATATGGTGTTAACTGTGGGGTCCTGAAGGCTTCAGTCAGTCTCTCTGTGTGGGCTGGGTAGAATTGTGCCTCAGGCTAATCCTGCCTACCCTGTGGGTCTTACAATCTTTGTACCTCTTTTACCATAATTTTCCCTGAGCCTTAGTGGAAATATTAGAAATCTGATTTACTGTTTAATTCTATGTTGCCTCTGGTTTTCTGTTTTGATGAGATTTGAGTGGCCACAGCGTCTGTTCGCATCTCCCTGGAGCTGGGTTTTGGGCTTAGACTGAGGGCAGTACTTGTGTTACTCCTCACTCTGCAGTGTCTCCTGGGTCCTGGCAGATGTGGTAGGGGTGATCTGTCACATGGTAGGCAGTTGGCTCTATTCTCTTGATGCTTCTTGTTTCATTAATGGATATCCATCTGTAAGATAAAACAGATTCTCCAACCAAATGTGAGAGCAGCTTGGATTAAAGTGGATAAACATAGTTATTTGAAGGTTTTTGATGTTTATACCCACTCTTCTTAGCCAAAGAGCAGTAGAGGTTCTCTGTAGAGTCTATGCATTTCCTACTCATGGGATTTTTGACTTGGTTCCAGGATTAAGTTTGCTCCCACTGAGAATGTCTCATGTCTATTCTGAGAACAGCTGGTTACCTGTATAGGTTGTTTGTCACTATTGCACAGGGATATACCTTTTGTCTGGTTGGCTGATTTCATAATTGGTAACAATTGTTTTCCAGCAGCTCCCATAGCACTTTCCAGCACTCTGAGGGCTATCCAGGAAAAAAAAAAAAATGGTTTTTCTGCTTAGGTTGTTGCTGTCATATGGCTGCAGTCTGTGGTGCCTTCAGCAATAGTGTCTTACCTTTTAGCTCTGGCAGGTAAAACCAAGTGCTTTGGCAATCCTCTTCATTGTTTTGAGGACTTTATGGGTCTTCCTGACCAACAGCTTACTAGGGGTGGTGGTGGGGGGGGTTTGCCCAATTCTGATTTACCAGCCAAACCTATGGTTTTAGGGTTTAGCTTTCTCTACCTTCCATGGTATACTTCTGTCTGGGTCTCCTGTCCCATAATTGAGGGTTATATCTTGTAGAATGCTATCCAAGAGAAAAGTTTCTGTGTGTTTAGTCATATTGTCATTAGTTTTGTATAATTTACCCCACCTCCCTTTTACCCCCCCCAAGACCCTTTTACCCCCTATATTCTTTCTTTTCTTATTCTGTACCTCTACTGACTTAATTGTTGAGTAGCCCCCCTTTCCTTCCTCTTTATTTCCTCTTTTTTCTCCATTTCATTCTACTTCCCTATCAATACTCCTGATACCACCACTTACAGTCAACTCAGGCTGTTCTCATTTCTTTTGTGTATCTTATTATTTACAGCTATCTTGGCAAATCTCATTAATTAAAAGTTATTTTACAAGAGTTACTTGGGTTTTTGAGAAGATTAACATGAAATATGCTATTAAATATTTAAGCCAGTGTCTGGCAGAGAAGAAATGCTGTCAACAGGAGCTCTTCTGGCAGAAGCTGAGATTACACTTTCTGACTCCTCTTTAGTGTCCAAATCCTCTTCACTGTCAGTTGTATAAATGGCTGTTTTCATTTGCTCAGTTGACTTTGATTTTAAATAGAATTTCTTGGTCAGCTATAATTACATGCTGCTTCCTTTAGGTGGTAATTTTTACTAATGTGAACATGTCTCTACATAATCCAAGGGATCAGCCTGCAATTCTAAAATCCAAAGATATCTCTTTTCTTTTTGCTGGGCTCAAATGCACAGTGATCCTCCTACCTCTGCCTCTGGAGTACTAGGATTAATGGTTTGTGCTACCAAACAAAGCCAAATATTTAATTTCTTTAAGACAGGGTCTTACTCTGTAGCCCAGGCTGGCCTAGTACTCTCTTGCCTCAAATTTATGGCAATTCTCCTGCCTCCAACTCCCAAGTCCCAAGTGCTGGGATTATTTCTTAATTTCGAACCCCAACCAGTAAAAATCAAATGGATATGAAAATGTTTATGTTTAATAGAAAAGTATTATATTCTCAAACACAAGAAAAACATATATAATGTTTTAATATGTAAACCATGAAAGTCATGGTGCTATCTCATTATGGATAACTCACCTTTATTAAATTTGGTGTTCCCTTAAACATATTCCCCATGTATGCTAATAATGGGTCTCTCTGATCAACAGCTCATTGTGGGTGTTAACTGCATGCTGGTACTGGGGGTTATAGGCCAGTGCCAAAGGAAAAGTAGGAAAAAATGATAGGTAATATAAAAGAGAAAGAGAGAAGAGGGAGAGTAGGAAAAAAAGAGAGGGAGAGAGAGAGAAGGGGAAAAAAAAAACAAAAAAACCAAAAACAGAACATTAAGGTTAGTCTTCATCATACCCTCTACAGGGCCCTGTGATTCAGGTATTCCCTCTAAGGCCTTGATGAAGGTTCAACCTTTTAGTCTGTCTTTCAGGATATAAGATTTTATGGTACCAGTTCCATTTGGGTCCAGTTTTGTGTCCCCCCGTTACCCTCCCCTTCCAACTCACCCTCCCTATTGTCTGAACCTTGAGATGCTTATTAGGTATGTCAATATCTCGGGCAGATTCAGGTTAGGAGCCACAGATGAATGAGACCATGTGATGATTATCATTCTGTGATTGGGTGAGTTTGCTGAGAATGATCTGTTCTAGGTTTGAGCACTTCAAATTTCACCGTGTCATTTTTGCATACTGCTTTGTAGAATTCCATCATGTATATATGCATATCTTGGTTATCCATTCATCTAATGATGGACATTGGGGTTGATTCCAGCTCTTAGCTATTATGAATTAAGCAGCTATAAACATGGTTGAGCAAATCTCTCTTAACTGAGGCACGGAGATTTTAGGGCAAATGCCCAGTAAGTGAATAACTGGGTCTGTTGGTAGCTCTATAGTCAACCTTTTTAGGTGTCTCCATATTGCTTTCCATAGTGGTTGTACTATCTTGCATTCTTACTAACAGTGGATGAGGGTTCCTATTTCTCCACAGCCTTGCCAGCATTGGTTTTAATTAGATTTTTTAAATGTTTGCTAATCTTACTTGGGTAAGGTGGAATCTCATAGTTGTTTTAATTTGCATTTCCCTGATAATTAGGGATGTTAAACATTTTCTTTTGAATAGTGATTTAAATAGTTTGTAAGCCTCATAGGGATGACTAAATGATTTTAAAATGAAAAGATAACTCTATAAATGTTGAATTTGGGGAGATTATTAAAGAAAGGTATTTTAAAAAAACTGACCATAGAATTTGCAATATTTAAACCACCTGGGACATGAAAATAAACCTGACTTTTGATACTGTACTTGGAATTGTAAAAAGTAAGTAGTAATTACCATATCAGGAGGAAAATCTCATGATAGGGAAAATTGCAGAATTTCATTAAGAAATCTATTGGAAGTTTTGGTAGTTAATGGTTGAATTGAAATAATTTCTTTCTTTTTAAAAATAATTATTTTAAAAGGTTTTTTATTGTAATTATTTTCAAACAATTATATTAAATGACAATTTGGTTATATTGTGTGTGAGTGTGCGTGTGTGCACATGCATACACTGTGCACTTAAAGATCTCTTGACATTGCAATTGCGTGCCTATTTAGCTTTATGAGGTTGGATGGAGAATTGAAACTTGACCAGCAGGGTTTTCAAGCAAGAACCTTTAACCACTTAGGCATCTTCTTAGGCCTGTATTACTTTCTAATGTTGATAAATTACAAATATCTTCAAAGACATGCATTTTCCTGTGAAGAAAAATAATTTCCTTGCATTTATATTGTTGGTGAAAATAAATATTGAATTTAAATCTAGGCTAATTGTAGAGTCTATACTAAATGCTTCCTCACAGAAATATCTCCTAAATACGTAATTTTGTGCCTAATTTCTTATTTGAAATTTATTATGAAGTGTATATGTCCTATTAGGAAATTGATGGATGCTAGTCATAAATCTAAAGAATGTGATTATTTTTCATTTGTCTTGTGACAAGATGTCATGCAATTCAATTTATTTGTGTATTTGACTATTGTCAAAGAAGATTCTGACTTCAGTGACATGTTGATTAACAAGTCAGTTTTCTCAACAGGCGTTATTGACACAGAGTGACCCATTTGGTGTGTTGTGATGCGATTTGTCATCTTCTTTGTGCACTAGAGCCCAGAACAGTTTGTTGTCTGTAGGGAATTCTTCAGTAATTGATCATTAATTGAAAAAGTCAGTAGTGTAGCTACATCCTAGGGGAAAAATTAATGTCTCATTCCAATTAAATGCATTAATTAAAATTAGCATCTCTGTATGGTTTTTGTGAGTTAACAATCTTCATAATATAGTCTGGTTCCAGGACTAATGGGTAATTATTTCCCCTTGCTTATTTGAAAACATAAGATAAAACTTTGGAATTTCTCTTCTGGGATATTCCAATTTTAAAGAGGATAATTTTCTTTGTTCTCTTACATTATTGTCATTTAAGACAAAAATGCATGCAGTATGTTTACTGTCAGCTTACTATCACATTTCTGGCCTCCACCTTTCTCTCCTTTGCTACCTATGATGTTTGGTATCCTGTTAGCAATCTTAATCTTGTATGCAGACTATGCCTAGCTTTTGGGGGGTTGGGGGGCAGTATGACAAGTAATGTTATATACTTTATTTAGTGTAGTTATTTTAGTGTAAATTTTTAGGTATCATAGAAGAAACTAATGAACATGCTGCTTGAATTACAATTCTCTCAGGGATTATAATCCTTCTGGATACTTCTGTTCAGTTCAATCTATAATTCTCTCAGGGATCATTAGCCTTTGGAAACTTTTAAACTTCAAACATTGATTGGAGAGATGGAGCAGTTGGAATGCATAATCACAGGTGAGCATCCTTTATCTTGAGTAGTTGGCACCAGAAGTATTCAGATTATCAAGATTTTTAGATTCTTCAGTATTTACCTAGATTTCACAGATTGTCTTTCCCTAATTTGAAAATCTGAAATGACCTAAAATCTGATACTTCATGAATTCTGATGCTCAAAAACTTTTAGATTTTATTAAGAGGTTAGAAATGCTGATTGCTGGTTTATTAAACATTAGATACATATCACAAATAATTATACTCTGCTTCACAAACATAGCACAATTACATGGTCATAAAACCAGCTTTGATAAAAATGTTTAGAGTTTAGACTTTTTGATTGTACATTTTCAGATTATGAATGTTAAGCTTAGATAATTTTGAATTTATGACATTTTATGTGCTAATAACTTTCGCTTTATATTTGATAGATTAAAAGTCTCCCCAAAACAACAAAAATTTGGTACTATTTAAAATGCCATCTCCATAGTGATACTGCACTGTTTCTAATGGTCTCCTGTGAGTTTTATTTATTCTTTATGCTTTGTTGCTGTCTGAGATAACTATGATCTAATGTGTTTGGGACATAGTATTTAGACAAACTCTAGGGAGGATGCAATAGAGATTTGTTACTATACTGTTTTTCTGCTTTCATTTGCATTATATTTTCTAAGTTGCATTTAAGGTATATAGGAATAATGATGTGAATATTAAGCCAAAACCTTTTTTAAAAAGTCTTTATTTATTTGAGAGTGACAGACAGAGAAAGAGGCTAAAAGAGAGAGAATGGGAACATCAAGGCCTCCAGCCACTGCAAATGAACTCCAGATGCATGTGCCACCTTGTGTATCTGGCTCACCTGGGAACTGGGGAATTGAGCAATGAACAGGTGTCCTTAGGCTTCACAAGAAAGCACTTAACCACTATGCCATCTCTCCAGCCCCTAGCCAAAACATTTTAAAGGGACACTAGAAAATCTCTATAGACAGGCATAAGATGCACTTTATTGGAAACATTGGGTTACTTGCAGGCATAGGACCTGGTATGATAATTTTGGGGTAAATGAAATCTCTCCATTCGTATGTAGATTTCTGATAGTTCTATTAATATAAGCTTATGTTTACCTTTATCTTATATGTAGAAAGGGCTAGATGAGATTTCTTCATTCATTAACTCAGACTATACCTTAGGTGCAAGGAACTTGTATAGGTGCAAGTGATTCAGAGATGAACAATCTTGGTCCTTTCTCTGCTCTTGGGTTATTTATAATCTCCAGAGGAATGCTGAAGTGGGATGTTCATGCAGTCATTTATTCAGCATGCTTTATATTTTTTCTGTAACATTCACTATAATATGACACAGTATACATTCAATGCTTTGCTTGGGGCTGTCTTCTTCCATCAGAATGGAGCTTCTAGAAGGGCAGAACATTTGTCAACATGGTCTGATGTTGAAATTCCTATCCTAGAGCATGTTTGGCCCAGAGTCCAATGTCAGTTTTGAATGGGAGTAATTAAGGTGCAGGTATTTCTTATTTGTCTGTGAGGATGTTCAATGTTGGATGTAGAAGATGAGAGGGAACAAGAGGGAGTAGAGGAACTGATGTGTGAACTCATGGCTACAGAGTGGTGGTGGCCACACCCAGGGGCAGAGATAGATGCCAGATGGTTGGAGGTGTACAAAGGAGAAATAAGGGACATAGACTTCAGAGGTGAGGAATAGCTTCTTAAAGAAAATAAAGTCTGAATTCTCAAAGCCATGTCAGCCTGAAAACACCAGATAGAATTCTCAGATCTTAGTGATGATGCCATCCTCACCTGAGCGCACACATACACATACACACACACACACACTTACCCCAAATAGACACTTTGGGTTAAGTGTATGTGTGTATGAGTGTGTTTATACTTTGAATTGTGGTAGGTAGACAGTTTCTTGGAGGCCACCACAGAGAATGCTGGGATTCAAGACTGGCTGGAGGCCTAGAAAAGATCTCCAAAAAAGATTTAACAAGAGTGTTCCAAAACAGGAACCTATGTGTAGAAAATTCTTGTGAGTAAAATTTTGGGCTGAAGAAGTAGCCCTTTACAAGATGCTTTTTACCCAGCTTCCTCATCACTCTGATTTCCCTAGCCCTGGTCTATGAGACTGTAGCCCTGTGGTCATTATAGTCCAGGACTGTGAGACTGTGGCTCTATGGTCATTCTTGCCAGGGTACTTTGCATTGTTGGGAAACATGGTGCTTTGTTTCTTTCTTTTAAATTTTTTTGTTCATTTTTATTTATTTATTCGAGAGTAACAGACAGAGAGAAAAAGAGGCAGATATATAGAGAGAATGGGCACCAGGGCCTCCAGCCACTGCAAACGAACTCCAGACGCATGTGCCACCTTGTGCATCTGGCCCACATGGGTCTTCGGAAATCGAGCCTCAAACTGGAGTCCTTAGGCTTCACGGGCAAGGGCTTAATCATTAAACCATCTCTCCAGCCAGGTACTGTTTTTTTAAACTAAGTTATCTGATATTAAATTGTTCCAGAGAAGTCAAAGAAGGAAATCACCATGTATGCTGCATAGACAAAATGAAACGATGCCTTTAGAATCTCAGTCTCATCATGGCTCGAGAGCACAAAGTGAGTGTAGCTTAGAGAAGGAAGTGGTTCCTCAATAAATGGATGTGGGTCACTTTTTTTTTTTTCTAGAGAGAAATGGAGTAAAGCAAAACTTTTCAAATAATACTCTTGAGTACCAACATAAATTTTCATCCTTGGCCTACTTCCTATTTCTATCCACCCACCTTCTCATAACCACAAGTCTACACTCTATTAATGTGACTTTATGTTTTTCTTTAAGAGTCCTCATACAAGATTGACTATCTCAGGATCTTTCTGTGTGTGGTTTATACTTCACTTAGAATGCTCGACAGTGTCACCCCTCCTTGTAGCCAAGTTCTCCTTGCTGGCAGAAAGCACCTGACCAAAAGCCACTTGTAGGGGGAATGGTTTATTTTGACTTACAGACTTGAGGGGAATCTCCATGATGGACATCACCTTGTGGTCAACATCAGGTGGACCACAGCAGTAGAAGACTGTGCTAAACACTGGCAAAGGGAAGCTAGCTATAATACCCATAATCCCACCCCCATTTATACATAGGAGGGTCAAATTCCAAAATTGCCACCAGCTGGGGACCTAGCAGTCAGAACAAACAAGTTTATGGGGGACACATGAATCAAACCACCACACCTCTATAGTCTCAAACAGAAATTAAGCAGATGAATCATCTAGCAATCTTATGTTCAACATGGGGATTGTGGTCAATAATACTATATCACATACTAAAACATTGGTAAGAGTACAAATTTTAGCTGTTCTCATCACACAAAAGCACAACTTTGAAAAGTCATGAATATTTTACTTGCAGTGATACTATGACTATCTCAAAATATATTGTACAGCTTAATTGCATAACCATAAAAATAAATTTAGGAATGTATTAAGATGAGTGTGGGAGTGCACAAATATAATACAAATCCTTCGGAGGCTGAGTTCAAGACCAGGCTGACCCTGCTAAAAAAATGAAAAGGAATGTACACATGCACACATGCATTTTATATATGTAAATGATGATAGCATTTTTGAGAAAGGTTTTGTAAAATCTCATAGCCATCATGTGACCCAGCAAGTCTTTAAAGAATTTAGTTGAAATATCTGAACTTATTTATACTTCACTATTTTTACATACAAAAAAATTACACTTCATTTGGCTTAATATAGATATTTGCAGAATATCTATCTCTGAATTTTTACTTCTTTGCAGTTAAAAGATATTGGAATTTCTTATATCTTAGAAACCAGAGAATAGCTCTCTGGGTATTACAAGTTTTAAGTCCTTCAGTTGATGTACTAAACTATATTTTCCTTATTTCCGCATCAGCTGAAATTTTAACAAAGTGGTCATTCATCTTTGGAAGCTACTCTGTGCCACAGCCAACGACAAGACATCAGCACATTTTCCTTTGCTGAAAGTTGTTTCCTTTTACATCTCAGAAATTCAAGAAAGTTTAGGTCTTGAGATATGACAGTTTTAACCTCCTCATTCTCTTTAGTAACATTTGTAAGGCTGTGTGATCAGAACCAAATTCCTGCTTGTATTTTATGTACAATAAAGGGATTTATTTTCATTATAGATTCAACACCACAGTTATAGTACACCCACTCTCTCAAATGGATGGGATGATATTATGTACATGCATCATGTTTTCTACCGATATTACTTTGGCATTGTGTTTTGGTACCTGAGAAAAATAAAGCCTGCCACTGAGGAAATAGCTTGATGTAAAAGCATAGCTCGCCTATTTCTGTAACACACTAGAGCAAAGTGGCTTTCTGTGCCTTAATTTACAGTATACATTTCAACTTCTCCTAAAACAAATGGGCATATCCAATAATATTACATTTTGGGCCCTCAAAACCAAGTAAGAATGTAGCAGCAGCTCAAACATAATTGATGTAACAATGGAAGAAAAAGAGATCTGATTTTCCTTGATGTACTCTTTATCATGGGCCAGAGATGTTGGCCTATTTGAAAAATCATGCCTATTTGGAAAGGAAAACATAGTAAAATTGAGCACTTCAGCTCATTCTACTACAAGTAAAGGACTGATTTCAAAGGAATTTCTTTTGGGGGACTGTAAAAGCAAAGAAACTGCTGGAATTTATTATCAAACAGGGCCTGATAACAAATCATGCCATAATAATTCAGCTGTAGTTAGAGCCTTGATATTTGCTATATCTTCATATGTATGCAGGCACACATGCTCCCAGATACCCCTTTGCTTGATTGATTGGGAAACTGTAAGTCATGTATGGTGTTTTAAGTCAGAAACGTCGAAGATAGTGAGCACTGCAGACAAGTAGCTTAATAGTAGGATTTATATCTTACAGATTACAGTGTCTTATTACTGAATGGTTATTAAATAGTAATATTTGAATCAGGGCCAATGTGATTAAGTAGAAATCAAGCATTTCTGCTTCCTGATTATGAGCTCAGCACTCTGGGAAAGGGGTATTCTGAATTCATTAGGGAGTCCGGGAGTAACTGTAAAGAGATCTGTCAATAAGCCTCTGGTATTGGTCATTTTAGGAACTGTGAAAATTGGGGAGATGGATCAGTTGGTAAAGTATTTGCCTAGCAAGCTTGAGGCCCTGAATTCAGATGCCTGGCAGCCACTTAAATGCTAAATGTGGTGGTGTACACCTACACCTCTAATCCCAGCACTTAGAAGGTAGAGACAAGCAGATGCCTATGGCAAGCTGACTAGCTAAACTTGCCAAACCACTGAGCTCTATGCTCAGTGAAGGACCTTGTCTCAGTAAGGTAGAGAGTAATCGAAGAAGACGTGTAGCAAAGGAAGACACTCAGCAGCTACCTTTGGTCTCCACATGCATAGACACACACACACATTTACCTATTTACTTGTCTCCTCCGCTCCCACACACATAGACAGGCCCCACACCCAGCCCCCCCCACACCACATTTGTGTACAGGCCCAAATCTGACTATATACTTTTTTGCTTCTAATAACTGCATCATTTTTGCTGTGCACATGAAAGATAGTCCTAAATAAGCCTTTTAAATTAATCTATTTGTGGGGGGCGGGGTCAGAGAAACAGAGAGTGAGAGTGTGAATATGGGTATATTAGGGCCTCCTACCACTGCAAATAGACTCTAGACACATGTGCTACCTTGTGCATTTAGCCTGTGTGGGCACTGGGAAAGAGAACCCAAGGAGTTAGGCTTTACAAGCACCTTTAACTGCTGAGCCATCATTTCTTAGCCCCTTAAATAAGCTTTTAAAAATGTTTTAATTTGCCTAACAATTTCAAGGGGAACTTTCATCATGAAGAAGCTGTGGAAGACAGAGGCAGGAAGGTCACCTCATATCCCCCCAGAGATAGGAAGTAGAGGAAGGACAAGTGGGGCAGAGTTATAAAATCTGAAGCCCCGCCCCCGGTGACACACACTTCCTCCCACAAGTCCACCTCCTAGAGGTTCCATAACCATCCCAAACTGCCCTACCAGCAACGGACCAAGTCCTAAACCACATGAGACTGTGGAACATTTTATATTGCAAGGGGGCACTGATGGAAGAAGTCTCACTTAGTCTATTATAGTCATAATCTATCTTTAATATCTAGGTTTTCTCAAAGTTGGTCCGCTCGAGCTCTTTAGTAGATTTCAGGAGAATGTTTGAATTAGATCTTACTATAGCCACTGACTTTCAGATAGAACACAATGGGTGATTACATGGTCACTCATTTGATCCACAAATTATTTATTGTGCACTCATTATGTGGTACAATTTGCTAGGCATTGAGAATAGCTCAGTGTGGTGGTTTGAATGGGAATGTTTGATTGCATTTGACTCAGGTGTTTTATTAAAGCTTGTAACTTGAGGCTTCAGCAACCTGGCTGGAAGAGGTGTCACTGGGGTTGGACCCCAGGGTCCAGCCTAAAGGTGCATTTGGGGGCAATTCGGAGATCCAGCCCAAAAGTATGCAAAGAGCTTTTAGCACTAGGGGCACTGCTTGCTTCAGTCTTCTGCCTGCTGCTTTTTGGTGTTTGCTGGCTGGGGATATTTTTCTTTTTCTGGTTGGATTTATGAATGAGAGCCAACTTCTTCTGCCATTGACAGAACTTCCCAGATCTGTAAGCTTGAAATAAAACCCTTCCTCCCATAAAACTATATTTGCTAGCTGTCCATCCCAGCCTTGCGGAGCTGTACTATACACACATGTAGTGAACAAAGCACACATTGAGCTTCGGTATTCATGGTCTAACGGTTTTTGTCTGTTTCTATCTCTATATAGAATATTGATACTAGGTAGAATTCATTGACATAATGTTGCCCTGATATAAAAAGATATACTATACTATATTATTTTTCCCATTGATATATATTTCAGGTTTAATTTAATGAATGAATTAGTACATCATGGTCAAACTCCATTATACATTTGAGAACTTGGATTAACTTTGATTCACAAAGTACAGAACAACTTGCTAACAGAATGAGTAAATCAGAAATAGCTTTTAACTTTGAATTTTAAAATAAATAAAATAACTGAAATTCTAATTGTATTGTTATAACTTGTATATAATATTCCAATTTAAAATAATTTTTTTATTGGGTTTTTGGAGCTGTCTTTCATGTCAAATACAAACTAATTTGCCTGTATCACTTCTGTATTATATTTCATATGTCCAAAGACTGAAATATAAGCCTTTAAGCTGAATTATGTAATAGTTATTTATTTTAACAGTGACAGTCTCCACTTTTGTTTACCCTTTATAATAGTGTTATTTTCTTCACCAAGAAATTCTTGAGTTGTTAAGTTCATTTGGATAGCTTTTTAATAAACCAATTTTTTTTTTTTTTCAGAATAGCCCAAACCAAAGATCTCTTTCAGGTATGAGAGAGATGCTTTCATTTCAATGATATGTCTCTTCTACATTGTCCCCTCTTTTTGGCACCTGAAAAACCTCTTTCCCCTATTTCTTATATTCTCTGAGCATCTCCTCTGTACTGGATTTTAGGGGTATACTGACAAACGCATTGCATCACTCAGGGAACTTAAATGAAAAAAGTATTAAAAATCAACATACAGAGTAACTGTATTGGAAGAACAAGGTAATTTGAGGGGGTGATAGGGAAATAAAGTTACTCTCTGCTGTGGAAGAAGGAAGAGCTCATGAATATCTTCTCTGAAGATCAGCGTTTAATGTGAATTGTGTTTGTAGTTGGAGAGAACACTATACCACCCAATGAGAAGAGTCATTGCTGTTAAGAAAGAATTTCAGTTGATACTGAGTTTCTACAAGGAACAGCTGGAAGTTTTGATATCATTTATGTTGAATTAATATAGTACATGTTGCGAAAAGAAAAGACTGAAGTACAAAAATATGATGGAGAAAAGATAAAGTAGTATATACCATTATAATGTTTGTATATGTCCTTGGTTTATTTTGTGTAGTTAATTACTACAGTGTGAAACTGTATATATTATATATTTTTTTTGTTTTTTGTATACTACATGTTTTACTTGATGCTGTAGTAGGTAAACATTTGTTGATGATTGTCTTAAAATTTCCATTCAAGTTATTGCTTAATAATACATTAAGACCTTCATAGAGATGGCCCTATTAGTATCTATGATTATGTCAGGGGTAGAAATAGAATAAAGCTATTGATAATTATTAAAACTAAGGGGCTGGAGAGATGGCTTAGTGGTTAAGGCGATTGCCTGTAAAGCATAAAGATCCGGGATTGGTTTCCCAGCACCCACATTAGCCAGAGGCACAAGGTGGCACATGAGTCTGGAGTTTGTTTGTAGTGGCTACAGACACTGATATGCCCATTTTCTCTCTCTTACCCCTCTGTCTTTCACTCTGAGCCTCTTTCTCCCTCACAAAAATAACAATTTAAAAATAAAAAGTTTTCATGTGACTTCATTAGATTGAATAGTGAGGATCAAAACTCCCATTTATCATGTTTCTAGCACTGTTTTAAATATAGATAAATCCATCCAGATAATGGCTGAAGAAGTTATTAACACTGCCTGTTCAACATTTTTGACTCACAGAGTATGAGTATGTTGCATATTTTTGATACATTTGCATGAAAAACATCTGAGACTATATAATCCCTTTGAGTCAATTTAATTGTAAAACTATTCCATTTTTCAGTCTAGCTTCTTGCATAATTTCCAATTTGGCAACTATATGACTTTATCAATTCTTCAGAAGATATTTGGATGTTGAAACACAGGAGAATTCCCATCATATTTATACTGCCTTTAAAAATATTGAATAAATTTCAACTGCTTTTTCTCCAGGGGCCCTTAATCCTTTCAGACTTAAGCTTTTTCCACTTTGTTATTGATTCAGTTTGCTACTCCTCAAATATTTTCCCAGAACTTTTCTTCAGTAGTTCCTGCTGCTGGTATGAATGATGATTAGATAAGATTATTTAGCGGCTACATGGATTTTTAGATACCTTAAAACAAACAAAAACAAATCAAAACCTCTTAAGTAGGATTCATCTTTGGCAAAGCTCTTGTACTTGCCCTCATCTTCCTGAGCCTGTTTGTATGCATACCAATTAGCTGTGTGACTTCTTTACCAAATGGCCAGTGATCCATATTTTAAGTCTGTTGGTGTTTACTATTTTTGTACTACTTCAGTTAGTGCAGAAAAGGCAAACAGGCCAATTTAAGAAATCTGTATTTAATAGTGGATTTTCACTAATAAATGCAGTGGAAACATGGCTGCAGATCCAGGCTTATGAAAGGATCTGAGGTGCTATGCTTTTGTAGCCGTAACAATGTCTTGGGGTTTGTTGTGTAATCTTGGGGAGGATCTGTTTACCTTGTCATTGTCTTATTCTCCAAATGTGCCTAAAGAAAGGCGAGACACTAGTAGAGAAACAGTAGCTTTCAAAACAGAGAAGTAGGGGCACAATGACCAGAAAAAAATAAGACGAAAGAAGGAAGACAAAAAGTTTCTATTCTATTTTATGAGATTTACTATCTCCCTAGAGTTCTTGCCAGTAAATAGGAATATGACCATTACCTCAAAGTCAGTAACAACAGTGAAAGAAAGTGTTTATACCAGTATTTAACAACAATAAGCCCTCAATATAGATATTATCTCTTTGTGCAGGTGAGAAATTATAAATCAGAGAGGTCTAGGGGCTAGAGAGATGGCTTAGGGGTTAAGAGCTTGCCTGTGAAGCCTAAGGACCCAGATCGAGGCTCGATTCCCCAGGACCCACGTTAGCCAGATGCACAAGGGGGCACATGCGTCTGGAGTTCATTTGCAGTGGCTGGAAGCCCTGGCACGCCCATTCTCTCTCTCTCTCTCTCTCTCTCTCTCTCTCTCTCTCTCTCTCTCTCTCTCTCTCCCTCCCTCCCTCCCTCTTTCTCTGTCTGTCACTCTCAAATAAATAAATAATAACCAAAATAAATTAAAAAATAAATCAGAGAGGTCTAAATATTCTGGCCAAGATCCCACTAATAGAGATGGATCAAAATAACAACACATACCATCTCCTTACCAAACATCCCCTCTACAACACTCAAATCACTTGCTCCCAGCAACCAACTTTCTCCTAATTTTACTACTTCTGCCTTCTCAGTATTTCATGCCAGTCATTTAAAAGTCTTAATTCTACTTCTTCACTTATAAACTCAAGTCCTTGTATTTTTCCTGAGTAAAATATGTTACTTAGTCTTTACAGTCTCTTTTAGAGAACAGTAATATAATCCACCTTCTACAGATGGTTAAAGTTGAGCTTAGATGGATTAAATATATCCAGATACACAAGACAAGCCACTGCAGTATCTGAGGTTTAAACTTTGATCCATGGAATAACCCTACTCAAAGATGTGAAAGACCAATATAATAGAAATATAAAACCCCTCAAGAAAGAAATTTAGGAAGACATAATAAAAATTAAAAGACCTCCCATGCTCCTGCACAGGAGGAATTAATATGAAGAAAATGGAAATTCTACCAAAAGTAATATACAATTCAATGTAGTACCAATAAAAATACCAGCATCATTCTTCACAGAGATAGAAAATATAATCTCACAATTCATATGCAATGGAAGAAGGTCTTGGATATCCAAAAATATCCTCAGCAAAGGAAACACCACTGGATGTATCACCATACCAATTTAAGACTATACTATAAAGCCACAGTAACAAAAACAGCATGGTACTGGCATAAAAACAGTGGAACAAAATTGAAGATACAGCTATTTTATCTTTGGTAAGGGAACCAACAATAACCACATGTAAATGACACTAGACCCAATCTTCTCACCATGCACAAAAATCAACTATGGATCGACTAAAGATCTCAATATAAGACATAAAACTCTTAAATGACTGGAAAAAATAAGGGATGCTCTACTACATAGGAGTGGGGAAAGACTTCCTGAACAATATCTTGGTAGCCCATAAAATAAAATAATCACTCAAACAGTGGAATCTCATGAAGCTTAAAATCTTTTGTGCAAACACACCATAAACAGAGCCAGCAGACTACCCACAGAATAGAAGAAAATATTCATCAGCTAAACCACTGGCATAGGTCTAATATCTAGAATCTACAAAAAGCTCAAAAAATTAAGCAATAAAAAAATCAAACAATACACTCAAAAATTGGGCAGAGAATTGAATAGAGAATTCTGAAAGGAAGAAAAACAAATGCTGATACTCACCTAAGAAAATGTTCAACATCATTAGCCACCAGGTAAATGTAAATTTGCTCACCTATTTCATATCTGCTCTCTTCACAATAGCTAAGAGTTAGAATAAACAAAGATGCCTATTATTTGATGATGAATGAATTGTACATATGCACAATGGAATGGATGGACTTGGAACAGATCATATTAAGTGAACTCACACAAGCACAGAATAACCAACACCACATTCTCTCCTTCATATGTGGTTGGTTCCTCACCTGGAACAGTTTGAGTTTCAGGCACACCTGAAAAGCAACTTGAGAGACAGATAATAGGTAGGTAAGGGTTTCTGGTGGGGAATGGGAGAGCAGGAGAAGGCATAGACAAAACTGTTTATACAAGAGTTGTGAATCTTACATAGGGAATTTGGAAAGCACAGTCATCCCTCAGTATCTGGGAAGGGGGTAGGCAGGCTCCTTGTCAAGGATAATCTCTTCTTTAGAATGGCTTGGATTTGTATATATTTAGCTCATATACTATTTATTTTTGACTTCTGATTGATTGAATTGGTGGATGTGGTACCCCAGGATATGCAATGCCAAGTGCATTTAGTCCTTTTTTTCTGTCTTTAATGGATGTTAAACAGACTAGTGGGCTAAAAATAACATACAAATCTGCAATAATAAAGGTAAAAGAGATGTAAAAGTTTCTAAAAATTCTTGCAGGACCTTTATATTATTATTTTTCAGTAAGGGTGAAATAATAACAAACTTTCTAAAACCTACCTTACCAACAATTTTTGGGCACTTGTGCTTTAAATATGCAAAATATTTTATTGTTTTAATTTAAGTGCCTCCATTAGAATCTCATACTGCTTCCAGTGAGGAGTTACTCTTGACTATTTTATGTCACTGACACATAATAATGTGTGTGAAATCAATGAATGCTCATTGGTTGTTTGTTAATTGACTGGATAATTACATAATGAGTGGAATCTAAGAACAAAACTGTTAACATTTTGATAATATTATCAAACTGAAATGGCAAGAAAGTGGTCACTTAAACTTCATTAAAATTAGTTTATTCCTTAATTTAATTTATTTATTTTTTATTAATTAGTTTTGTATTCAGCAAATACAGTCAGTTTGGTACCATTATTAGGCTCATATGTGACCTACCCCTTCCACTTTAATTTTTTTTTGTTGTTGTTTATTTTTATTTATTTGAAAGTGACAGAGAGAGAAAGGGGCAGAGAGAGAGAGGGTGCACCAGGGCCTCCAGCGACTGCAAACGAACTCCAGACGTGTGCCCCCTCTGTGGATCTGGCTAACCTGGGTCCTGGGGAATTGAGCCTCAAACCAAGGCCCTTAGGCTTCACAGACAAGTGCTTAATCTCTAAGCCACATCTCCAGCCCCAAACCCTCGATTTTTTTAAATATGCTTTTATTATTTACCTTTTTTAAAATTAGTTTTCTATTCAGCAAATACAGGCAGTTTGGTACCATTATTAGGCTCATCCATGACCTACTCATTCCCCATCAGCCCCTCCTTGTTGAAGTATATGGGTCATGCCTTGTGGAGTTAGCCCACAGTTATTGGTACCATAAATGTCTCTGCATATCCTGACCCAACATGTGGCTCTGACATTCTTTCTGCCCCCTCTTCCACAAAATTTCCCTGAGCAATGTTGGATTCATTTTTGGTCTGCTTCAGTGATGAGGTGTTGGGGACCTCTGGGGCTCTGGCTCTCTGATTTGGTAGGAGTTGATTTTTCTCTGTGTTGGTCTCCTTCCCCCTTGTGCTGATATCTGGTTCATCAGGAAAAGAGCACCCTTGCTTGTTTCACTAATTTTCCTTAGTTTCAGCCGGGGCCTTTTGAGGTATGATGGGGTGGCTCTCTCCTTAGGATCTGCATCTATCTGGAAAAGAGAAGCAGATTCTCCAACGGAGAGTAAGTTAGTTCCAGGACAAATGAAATAACCCTTACTTTTTTTTATAGAGTTTAATACGTGTAGGTCCTCTTGTAGCCCATGATTGGTGGTAACTTGATATTGGAGAGAGGGTTTATGTTTGGATATGATTCTGACTTGTTTCCCAGCTCCAGCTATGGGTCCCGTACCACTGAGGGGATCATTTAGCCAAATCAAGACGAGTTGGTTACCCAACATGGCTGTGTGTTACTCTTGCACTTGAGTGGGCATCACAACCAGTTATTTGTTGCTAAGTAGGTTAGACCATGAGTTGCTTGGAGAGATATTGGTTATTTCCCCCAGTTGTCCATGTAGCACCTTCTGGCACTAGATAGGCTGACTGTCTGGGGACTTACTCTCTCCTGGCTTCCAGCCATACCATTCCATTTTATGTGTCAGCTGCATGTGGTGATTTCAGCAGTAGAATCTTACCACTAACATTTGGTGGGTCATCAAGTACTCTGACAGAAATCTGGTCATTCTTTTAGGAAACCTTGTAGGTTTCTCTGATCAAAAGCTAATTGTGGATGATAGCCCCATGCTGGTACTGGGAGTCACAGGTCAGTGCCCACTAAGAAAATGAGGAAATATATAACTAATATACAAGAGTTAGGGAGGAGAGAGAGAGAGATGGGGGGAGGGAAGATGTAGAAGGTTTAGGTTAGATTGATCCTACCCTCTCCAGTGTCGTGTGGTTCAGGTGTTTCTTATAAGGGCCTGGTGAGGGTTCAACCATTTGGTCTGCCTTTTAGGAAGTAGAATTTTATGGTACCATTGCCATTGGGGTCTAAATTAGTGTTTCCCACCCCTTTTGTGCCCTCCTCTCCCTCCCCATCCCTCCTAGTGTCTAGACCCTGAGATGATTGCTGGGTGTGTAAGGTATCTTGGGTAGATTCAGGTTAGATACTGTAGATGAGTGAGACTATGTGGCGATTTTTTTTTTTTTTTTTCTGTGATTGGGTAAGTTCACTGAGGAAGATCTGTTCCAGGTTCACCCATTTTTCCTCAAATTTCTTTGTGTCATTTTTTCTTACTGCTGTGTAGAATTCCATTGTGTAGATATACCACATCTTACTTATCCATTCTTCTAGTGATGGACATCTGGATTGATTCTAGCTCTTAGCTATTACAAATTGAGCCACTACAAACATGGTTGAACAAATCTCTCTGGCCTGTGATTTGAAGGTTTTAGGGTAGATGCCCAGGAAGAGAATAACTGGGTCTGTTGGTATCTCTATAGTCAGCTTTTCCAGGAGTCTCCATATTGCTTTGCAAAGTGGTTGTACCATTCTACATTCCCACCAACAGTGGATGAGTATTCCTACTCCTCCACATCCTCACCAGCATTTATTTTCATTTGATTTTTTGATGTTTGCTATACTTATTGGGGTAAGGTGGAGTCTCATAGTTGTTTTAATTTGGATTTCTCTGATGATTAGGGAAGATGAATATTTTCTTAAGTGTGTGTGTTTGCCATTTGTGTTTCTTCCTCTGTGAACTGCCTGTTCAGCACTTTGCCCCATTTTGTGAGGGGGTTGTTTGACTTCTTACTGTTTAGATTTTTGAGTTCTTTGTAGATTCTAGAGATTAGGCCTCTACTAGTTGAATAACCCACAAATATTTTCTCTCATTCTGTGGAATCTATTGGCTTTGCTTACTGTATGCTTGTCTGTAAAGAAACTCTTCAGCTTCTTGTGATCCTATTGGTTGAGTGACTGCTTAAGATCATGAGCTAGTAGGGTTTTGTTCAGGAAGTCTTTTTCCATTCCTATATCATGGAAAGTACTTCCTAAATTTTCTTTCAGTAGTATTCAAGTTTCTGGTCTTATATTGAGGTCTTTGATCCATTTGGATTTGAGTGTAGTGCATGGTGAAATGTGTGGATCAAGTTTCAGTTTCCTGCATGTGGTTATCCAGTTTATCCAGCACCATTTGTTGAAGATGCTATCTTTTTTCCAGCCTATATTGTTCAGACCTTTGTCGAAAATTAAGTAGCTATAGTTGCTTGACTCAAAGCCCAGGTCCTCAAGTCTATTCCATTGGTCTATACTCTTGTTTTTATGCCAGTACCATGCTGTTTTTATTACTATGGCTTTGCAATATAGCTTTAGATCAGGTATGGTAATGCCACCAGAGGTATTTCTTTTGCTGCTGATATGTTTGGATATGCGAGGCCTTCTGTCTTTCCATATGAACTTTGAGATCATTTTTTCTATCTCTGTGAAGAACACTGTAGGGATTTTAATTGGAATTGCATTAAATCTATATATTGCCTTTGGTAGGATTGTCATCTTCACAATATTAATTCTGCCTATCCAGAAGCATGGGAGGTCTTCCCATTTTCTCAAGTCCTCCTCAATTTTTTTTGAAGGTTTTTATGTTTTCTTTGTATAGATCTTTTACTTCCTTGGTTAACATTATTCCAAAGTATTTTATTTTATTTTTTGGTTGCTATTGAAAATGGGGCTATGTCCCTTATTTCTTTCTCTGTATCTTTGTCATTTGCATATAGAAATGCTACTGATTTTTGTGCATTGATTTTGTATCCTGCTACTTTATCTATATATAGGAGTTAATCACCTTCGGGAGTTTTGGGATGGAGTCTCTTGGGTCTCTTACATATACAATCATGTCATCAGTGAATAGAGCTAACTTAACTTCTTCCTTTCCAAATTGTATCCCTTTTATTTCCTTCTTCTGTCTTATTGCTTGATCTAGGACTTCCAGTGCTATATTGAAAAGCAAAGGTGAGAGAGGACAACCCTGTCTTGCTCCTGATATTAATGGGAATTCCTCCAGTCTCTCTCCATTAAGTATTATTTGGGACTTTGGAGCTTTGTATATTACCTTCATTATGTTAAGATATGAACCAAGAGCCGGGCGTGGTGGCGCACGCCTGTAATCCCAGCACTCGGGAGGCAGAGGTAGGAGGATCGCTGTGAGTTCAAGGCCACCCTGAGACTACAGAGTTAATTCCAGGTCAGCCTGGACCAGAGTGAGACCCTACCTCCAAAAAAAAAAAAAAAAAAAGATATGAACCAAACATGCCAATTCTCTCCAATGTTTTGATCATGAAGTGATGTCGTATCTTGTCAAAGGCCTTTTCTGCATCTATCGAAATGATCATGTGGTTTTTATGCTTAACCTTGTTTATGTGGTGTATTACATTGACAGATTTCTGTATGTTGAACCACCCTGTGTTCCTGGGATAAATCCTACTTGGTCAAGGGGGATAATGCTTTTGATGTGTTGTTGGATTCGGTTTGTGAGGATTTTGTTTAGGATCTTTGCATCTAAGTTCATTAGGGAAATAGGCCGGTAGTTGTCTTTTCTTGTGGCACCTCTGCCTGGTTTTAGAATTAGGGTGATACTAGTTTCATAAAAGGAGTTGGGTAGTTTGCCCTGTTCTTCAATTGTGTGGCACAGTTTTAGGAAGATTGGTTTAATTTCTTACATGAAGGTTTGATAGAATTCAGCTGAGAAGCCATCTGGTCCTGGACTCTTCTTTTTGGGGAGGATTTTTATTACTTTTTCAGTCTCCATGAGCGTGATGGGTTCATTGAGGTGATTAATCTGCTCTGAGTTTAGCTTTGATAGTTGTATACGTCCAGGAATTTATCCATCTCCTCCACATTATCCAGTTTTGTGGAGTAGAGGTTTTTGAAATAAGTCCTGATGCAAGTCTATATTCTACTTGGATTTAATGATTGATTTAACTCAACTTAAATGAATGAATAACTTGATATTATCATATGTTGAAATATTTAAGGTGCAATTATTATACCCATACAATAAGCCTAAGTTTTTTTCTTGACAGGGGATCAGGTTTGAAGGATCTTCTACAGACCTCTATTGTCAAGACAGTTTAACATTTTTGCTAAATACAGAAATAAAGATGTATATATTCTTATGTCAATGAATATATATATGGATACATATATATAATTGATATATATCATAACTCTATGTATATATAAATATTTTAATTTCGATTTTTAATATCTATTTGTGGGCAAAGATTTGGCAAATTTATGGTTTTGTGAACTAAGAGAAGGCATGCAGATGTCCCCTGAAGTAAGAAATAAAAAGCAGCAATCTCATTTTATGGTAATTACATGTGTGAAATTAATTTATCAGAAATTAGTTGGAGTGGGTGGAGCAAAGTTTAACTGAAGCATTTTAATTCAACTGTCACCATCAATTTAATAATATGGTGGGTTAAATGGAATAGATAAAAATTTTTCTGAACAGCCGGGCGTGGTGGCGCATGCCTTTAGTCCCAGCACTCAGGAGGCAGAGGCAGGAGGATCGCTGTGAGTTTGAGGCCACCCTGAGACTCGATAGTGAATTCCAGGTCAGCCTGAGCTGGAGTGAAACCCTACCTCAAATTAAAAAAAAAATTCTGAACAGATATTAACCTAATTTTTTCCATTTGGAATGTTGTTTCTTTTTATGTTTAAATTTAAGCAAAATGTTGTAGTGTCATAAACAACAGTTTATGGGTTAGAGTTGCAAACCCACAGAATAGATTCACTTCTGTTCACTCCTATATGGAGCATAGATTCACTTCTGTGGATTAACTGTGTATATTCAATAGTACCAGACTTTCTTATTTTTATAGTTATATAATACAAGAATTAATTGAATGATTATTTAAACCTGTTACTAATTAATAATTTGTGTAAGAAAAATTACCATTGTAAACTTAAAGATTTTTTTTTTCCTGTGCATATAGTAAGTGTGGTCTGATGCATTTGTGTTGTGGTGTAGGTGTGGTGCATGTGTGAGGCAGATAAATATACTCTAGGGTATGTATGCTGAAGCCAGAGGAAAACATCAGGTATCTTTCTCTGTCACTTATCCATGTGCTTCCTTGAGGCAAGTCTCTCACTGAACCTGGAAGTGGAATTTTTGTTCAGACTGGCTGACTTGTAAACTGAAATCATTTCCCTTCCCTGCTTCCAAAGAACAGGGGTTATAGGTGTGCATGGCCATGCCTAGCTATTTACATGGGTGGCTACGGGTTGAAATTCAGTGCAAATCAGGCCTTATCAGCCCCTCACGCTTGTGTGGCATGCATTTTTACCCACTAAGCCATCTCTCCAATTCCTAGAGCTTGGTATTTTTAAGGAAATATATGCAATATTATATGCATAGAAACTCATATTACTCTTAACTCAGTTTTAGAACATGTGCACCATCACCAGTGTCCCTGTGTACCCATCGATTTACAGTCAGTCCTCCTTCCCATCTCAGACAGCCATTGGTCAACTTTTTTTTCACTATAGTTTTGCCTTTAGTAGGCATAGATACTTCATGACATGAATCATGTAATAATAACCACTTTAGTATTGCTATATTCTACATAATGTTGTAACTCTTCATCTATGCTGTTATGTTGTCTAGCACATTTTTTATACTTCCCTGTAGTATTCCATAGAGATTCCACATTTGTTCATAGAATTTCAAGTTATATCCTTTTAAAATGTTTTTGCTTGGTGCTTTTATGAATAATTGACCTATAAATATTTATATTATATTTAAGTCTTTATGTAAATGTGCTTTGAGTAGTTTGGGAGACACTTAAATCATTTGATAAGTTTTCATTTAACTTCATGAGAAATTGTCAATTATTCTATAAAGTTGATGTGCTCTTATAAATTCCTATAAGCAATATATGTGAATTCTAATTTTACGTATCTTCCTCAAAAGTAGCTTTACCAGATTTTTGTATTGTAGCTATATTGGTATTTTTTGATGGTATCTTACTGATTGTGACATTAATTTGTATTTCAAAATTATTAATGATGTTTAGAATGCTTTCATGTACTAGCCATTAATATATTCACTTAAGGAAATGTCTAACCAAATGTATTATCACTTTTAATTGATTTAATCATAATAAATAATATATAAATGCCTTTATCAGATATGTTAATTGCAGATATTTTGTTTTACCCTTGATTTTATGTGAATTTTCTGTTTTTAAACTTTTATTTATATATTTGCAAGTAGAGAGAGATAGAATAAAGTCACAGAGCATGGGCACGCCTGGGCCTCCAGCCACTGCAAAAGACTCCAGATGCTTGCACCATTTTTTGCATTTAGCTTTATGTGGGTACTCTGGATTTGAACTGGGGTCACTAGGCTCTGAAGGCAAACACCTTAATTGCTGGGCCATCACTCTAGCCCTTTATTCACTTTCTTTATTGTGCTTTGGAGGTCTTTGTTTTTTATTTTGCTGATACTTACTTTATCAGTTTTTTTTTAAATCATGACCTTGTTATTATGTCATATGATATCTTGGTGTTTAATTGCTGGTTATAAAATTATTCTTCTATTTATTTCTACATGTTAGTAGCTTCTTGCATATACTCAGATATATGATCATTTTAGTTTATTTTGTGGAATCTTATGAGGCTATATTTAAGCTCATTTCTTCACATAAATCTCAAATTAAGGTCACTTACTGAAATGGGGTTAACATTCCCATTGAATTGCCTTGTCTTTTTTGTGATTTTAAAAATCAACTGATGCGATGGAAGGGCATGTCTTTAGACTTGATGTTCTTTATCATGGAGATGTTTACATGTCTGACATTATGAAAATAAGATCCTGTATTTATGATTGTAGCTTTATGTTCATGTTTAAATCATTAAACTTTAACATTTCCCCAATTAATGAATTTTTAATATTGTGTATAAAATTTAGAATTTAGTTACCATTTTTACAATGGTGTTTGCTGGGATATAATGGAAGTTCTGTTGTAGATCATGTTGAAGAGAATTGTCATTTTAACAATTTTGCAATTTCCACTTCATGAACATACTCTGTCACATTATTTCATGTATATTTTAAATTATTTTAGGATTGCTTTACAATGTTCAGTTTGCAGGTTGTAGACTTCTATTAAGTTTGTTTCTAAATAATTTTATTCCTTTCATGGTACCATGAGCTACTTTTACATTACTCTTTTGCATGGCTGTAGAGATGTCTCATCAGTTAAAGGCACTTGCTTCCAAAACTTGATGGGCTGGGTTCAGTTCCCTAGTACCCATGTAAAGCCAGATGCACACTGTGGTGCATGCACCTGCAGTTATAAATAGTTGTAAGAATCCCTGGCGTGCCCATTCATTCATTCATTCTCTCTCTCCCTTGCAAATAAATAAATAAAAATACATTTTCGCACTATTTATTCATAATATATACAAATATTATTCATCTTGATCTTAATATTGAAACATAGAAACATGTTCAAAATTTTAAAGAACAATTAGCACTTTCCAAACTTCCATTCTGAATGTTGTCCATAGACAGATTGTATGTTACTATGGTTTAGGTAACCTATGGTTACACATAGTAGATGTTTAGTAGATATCTGAATGACAGACTAGATTAATGCATATATTACTCTACGATATTATGTATTTCCTAACTATACCAATTATTTTACTTACAAAAACAGAATTCTGTATATGTATGTTTGAAGTGCATTTCCTAATATCTAAAATTGCAAAAGCTTGATAAAAACACCATTTCCAATCTATGTAGAAAATTGAAGAAAATGTGAAACACCCACTGGTAATAACATAGATTTACCTTTTTTTTTTTTTTTTTTTTGTTTTTTGTTTTTTGTTTTTTGAAGGAGGGTCTCACTTTTGGCCCAGGCTGAACCGGTATTCACTATGGAGTCTCAGAGTGGCCTCGAACTTATGGCGATCCACCTACCTCTGCCTCCCAAGTGCTGGGATTAAAGGGGTGCACCACCATGCCTGGCTTAGATTTACTTTTTTAAAAGTTTTGGTGAAAAAAACTTGTCCCTCTTTTTTTTTGCCCCTAAATATGAGTGATTACCTAATCAGCATTAAATGCATTAAACATGTATATCTCACTGTCAATGTTTTATTTCATTAAAGAAAACTGCTTACATCTTGTGTGGATTGCATAATTTGAAATTTACAACAATGAATTTCCTTAATTTTCACCTAAGTGCCATAAATTATACTCTTTAAGACTATATTATGCACACATCATTTTATTTGATTTTTTAAACTAACATTGATTCATTTTTACCCATTCTATGCTTTGCTAAAATAATCTTTTTTCTTAAGTAGTTTTTAAATAAACATTTTTTTAAAATTACTTAAGACACAAACACCTTTATTTTCCACAGTATTGACTAGCATAATTGCAAACATACATCATATTCTGACTACTATGTTATGAGATGTGTCAAAACAGACTTCACTTTTAATTTCAAAGGCAGCTTTGTGAAATTTCCAACTTGTCATTTGTGAAAATGAGTACATTACTTTGGAAATGAAAGGCACAGTGGCAAAAATCCTATAAAATAAACATACAAATATACATGAAACATAAAGCAATGTTTTTTTTTCAAGGTAGGGTATCACTCTGGCCTAGGTTGACCTGGAATTAGCTATGTAGTCTCAGGGTGGCCTTGAACTCATGGCAATCCTCCTACCCCTGCCTCCCAAGTTCTGGGATTAAAGACGTGTGCAACCATGCCCGGCAGCAATATTTTTTTAATATGACAGGTTTTTAAAAAATATTTTAAACACTTTTTTGTTTATTTTTATTTATTTATTTGAGAGTGACAGACAGATAGAAGGAAGCAGAGAGAGAGAGTGAGAGAGAGAGAGAGAGAATGGGCACACCAGGGCCTCCAGCCACTGCAAATGAACTCCAGACGCGTGCGCCCCCTTGTGCATCTGGCTAATGTGGGTCCTGGGAAATTGAGCCTCGAACCACAGTCCTTAGGCTTCACAGGCAAGTGCTTAACTGCTAAGCCATCTCTTCAGACCAATATGACAGGATTTTACTCCATGTAAAGTATCGGTGAATTTATGCATTCATGTGCATAAAAATGTACATGTAGATTTGATCAGCAATGTCGAACATATGAACAATCAACATTATTTTGGGTTTTTTTTCCAAATATTAATGAAATCACCTAGTATAATATTTCTTGGAGCTATTTCCATATAAATCCTTTCTCAGTGTTAACAATTTAGCACGATACAGTTTGATAATGGCAATGCACAGTAATAAACTTGGCAAAATGAAATGTATATTATTCAGGTTTTGACATGTAGCTATGGAAAAATATGTACCTGAAGTGGCTAATAATATTTTGAATGTTTTTTGGAGATATTTGGATCTAAACGATTTCTTGTAGTTATCTTCATGTTGCTTGGATAAAGTACCTGATCAAGAGCAGATAATCAGAGCAAAGGTTTTATGCTGGCTTGCACTCTCCAGGGGAAGCTTCAAGGAGTCAGGGGACGGCATGGCATGAGCTGAGGCTGAAAATCGCCTCTGTCATAGCAGGTGGAAAACACCACTAGGAGAGAAAGACAAGTTCTAGAAAGAGGGAAGTGGTTATTATATCCCCAACAACACACCTCTTATAAGAAGGTTCTACCTCCCAAATTGCTATCAGCTGGGGACAAGGCATTTGGGACACATAGTTTATGGGAGACATATTGTTCAAACTACCACATTCTGTACCTGGTTCCCATAAACTCATTACCATGCATCTTGTAAAATGCAGTGCATTTCCTCTACCTTTAAAAGTCACCATAGACTATCAATCCTAATGCTGGTCCAATATCCTTATAGTCCAAATTCTCTTGATCAGAAGCACTTAATGGCATATGCATTCAACCTGCAAATGATGGCATTGCAAGGGAAGACTGCACTCATGCATAATCTAAAACAAACAGGGCAAATATCTTTCTGTGGTTTCACATCTATCTGAGACCCACAACAAAATCTTTAGGGTTCCAATTCTGTCCCTCCAGATGGGCTAAGCCTAGAAAAATCTCTTGTCTTGAGCCAGCAGCTCTTCTTGGCAGCCTTCCCATAGTCCTGGCATGTCCAAAAGTCCTGGGGTCTCTACTGTGACTTACAGTTTATCTCCATGGCTCCTTAGGGACTTCACACCAGGTCTTCAGCAACCCTGATCCACATTACCCAGTAGCCATTTCACCAAACAAATCCATGTTGCAAATACAATGACTCTCTCTTTCCTGCATTCGTTATACATCCATATTAAAAGGTAGGCTACCAATTTGTTAATTCAGTAGTGAACAAAGCTAACTTTGAAGAGCAGGAAAAAACCTTCAGCATTCTTCTTTTGGACTCCCTACTTTCAAGTCAGCATTCTTCCTGCTTTCCAGTACAGAACAGTTGGCTCAATTTCAATGGTGGTAGTATCTCAAATAATGGCAGCTGAAGTAGGTTTGTATGACCAGGTCAAAATACCAGCCATATCTGTGTGCTCACACCAGTCTGTTTCTTATAAACTCAACCTTGCTTAAATGCTCAGAATATAGGGAACCATGCTCAAGTGCTCAGAATCAGGAAGAACACAGTAAGCCTCTCACACAATTCTAGTCCAGTCCAGACAATCATCTTTCTTTCCCCTCATAATCTAAACTTCACAGTTCTTTTTATGCTTACATCTTTCAACTCTCTTAGCAGAATAGTCTATGAAACTCTGCTAATAGCACTGTAAGGCATCTTTTAAGCCAAACTTTTTAAACTTCCACATTCCTACCAAAAATCAGTTTCAAAAGGCCGAAAACCACAGTTAGGTTTCTAGTAGCAAGAGATCCAAGCCAATGGTAAAAATTTCCTGTTGTAGTTGCCTTCTCATTGCTGGGACAAAGCACCAGATCAGAAGCAGCTGATGGAAGGAAAGATTTTTTTTTTTTTTTTTTTTTTTTTTTACTTTAAGTATTGAAGGGAATCTTCATTATGGCAGGGGAATGCATGGCATGAGCAGAGGCTATACATCACTTCTGAAACAACAGGTGGAAAATAGTTAAGGAGAGTTGAAAATTATTTACTTAGAGTATACATTATTAGGGAATTTAATTAGTAAGTGGTATAGATGCATTAAGTGTGTGTGTGTCTATTAAAATCTCATTATTTCCCGCTTTCAAATGAAGGAAACTGAGGCTTAATCAGTACCTACGCAGTCACAGACTGAGATCTGTACCAGTCTAATTCTATAGCCCCTGATCATAACCATTCTACTTCAATTTAAAGTAGTTGATTGAATCATAGAAGAGACTTTATACTGATATATTCCAAATTGTGAAATGTATATTATATCTCAAAATATTAATATTTTAATTCATTTACCCAGTAACCATGTAATGCTTGGATTAGCTGTTATGTCTTTGAGAAATCACAAAATATGGAACCTATGTAATTATGTGCTAGGGTTTGAATTTGTCTCCTAAATTACAGATGTTAGAAGTTTGGATTGGACTCCAACATCGAGTCTTTATAGGTGACAGAACCTTTAAGAGGTGGCATCTTTTGAGCAGTCATTTATCATCCTGCTGTCTGAAATAGTTTCTCGTGGGGCTGTGGAATAAGTTAATTGTTCTTCATAAAGATATATGATACCAAAGAATGAGCCGTTCTCTTGAAGCTCTCTTATCTGTCTTACTGAATGATGACTCTCTCTTCACTTCTATTATGTGACAGCCAGTGGCCCCATGTTAGAGCCTGTGCCATGCTCTCTGAATTTGGAGCTTTCAAGCCTGTGAATTAAGCTTACATCTTCAAAAAAATATCCAGCCATGAGTATTTGGTGGTAGCACTGAAAAATAATTAGTACATGGTTTAAATTAGTTTATTGTTCATTGAATATGACTTACATGTATATATTTTATTTATGCTTTTTCTGATTTTATAAAGTTTGATATTAATCTCTTTAATATCTGTTTGTGCAGACACAACTAGCATAAGGTTATTCCAGTAACTGCATGGTTATAGTTTATTATCTAGTCAAAGACTTCTCTACCCAGTCTTTCAAATTGCCATTCAATTTCTTTCCTAGATATGGACAGAAAATGAACAAATATAAGAATGAATGGATTATTTAATAATTGCTACATTTTATAAACTATCAAATTACTTAAGTGATATGAAGTGGCATTAAATTATCTGAAGTCTTTTAAATAAGAAGCTAAATGTCACAAATACTTGTAGGGAAAATATTCCATAGAGATACCAGTTTCAATGTAATATATTTAGAGAATAATTCAGTAATTGTGAAGCAATTGGTTTGTGCCACATCTATCCTGTTAAAAAGTATTAAATCAAATTATGAGTTAAATCCCATTATTTAGAGGGATATGTTATGCTTCTTTGAGGATTATTAGCAAGATTAATTTTTTTTCTTGATTTAGAATTTTGCTTTGATACTTGCATTAGCTAGGAGGACTGAATTGTTGGAAAGAAATTCTTCTGTGATCGATTTGATTTGCCATACTACTGAACATTTTAAATATGCTACTTATCTTCTTTTGTATAAATTAGTTTCTTTTGGAAGTAGGTTTATTTTCTGGATGTTCCACAGAAGCCAAATATGTTAATGACCACATTAATGGATATTTTTTGAATGAAATGCTTGTTAATACAAATTGTATGAATTAAGATACAACTGTGCATATTGATTACTGAGATTTCTAGAAATAATTGAGTTTTTAATAGATTGATTAATTCCATGTGCAAATCCTTAAAATAAGCAAGTATATCCCTAATAACTAGAGTGATTTGGTAGTATGGAATTTTGTGGGTAAGGAGTTTCAAATTTTAGCTATTGTGAAAATAGACCTAACATTTTTATGGCTATACTGAAAGATCATAAGAGAAGGGATGGTAAGAAAAATAAGTATTTCTTGATAAAATATGCTTCCCTTTTGTCCCATTAATTTACCCACTTTTTTCCTTGAGAGCATTTGTTTGCTCATACTAAGAAGTACTTGAATATGTTTTGTTACATATACTTCATTTTAAACATTTGCACACCTAATCTTATCAAACCAGTAATATACATTTATGTTTTTGTTGAATGTAATTTATCTCAAAACTCTATTAAATTTAAAATGTATTGTCTTATGATGAGATTGCATTGCAAAAGGCCCATACTCATTGTGCTGTATGAATGATCCAGTGGAGATTAATAGCCACTTCAGTAACTTCCTGTGATGTGTTGAAAGAGGTAGCATTGGTAAACACTAATAATGACTGGTAAGACAGTTTTCAAACACTAAACAAAATATGATATACATTTTCCAGTTCCTAAGTCTATATTTAAGCAGGAAATCTTTCTTGATCCAGTAAAGTTTGAGTCATGTACATATAAAATTTTTAATTTGTTGAACATTCCTGTTAGCAATCTGATAGCATCAGGTCCATTTTCAAGTGCCTGTTAATCAATTTTTATGATATATTTGACTTCAACCATTCCTAAGATTTACCTGCTTCCAAAAGAAACAAATAAGGATGCAGATGAATATCTCCCATTAATGGGATGCTTACAGGACTACATCATTCTTAAAGTGTGAAATCTATGAACTTAGCCTCATGTTCTATTGTAATATCTATTTATTTTATTTCTAATATTATTTTGTGTAAGCATGTATATGTGTATTTATGGGCCTACATCTGCACTGGCTCATGTGTGGATGTCAGAGGACAGATTTGGTGTGTTGGTTCTTGGTACTCTCCTTACACCTTGCTTGAGACATGGTCTGTTTTTTGGCCCTGGAGCTTCAGGACGCTGATGCTCCCATCCCCCATTTGTATAGATACTTTTGGATTACAGACCACTTTGCATACAATTTGAGTGCAGGTTTACATGAGTGGTAGGGACCCGTGCTTCACTTGGAAGGCTTGTGAAGCAGTCAATTTCAACCACTGAGCCATTTCTTCAACCCTGTATTTTCTTTTAATATACAATGATCAGTGCACAGTATGAGATTGCTTTTTACAGAGTCAACTGTACACAAGGACAAAAATGTAGTTAGCATTCATAATGTTTCTCTATACTTTTAATTCAAAAACTTACAGCTTTAAATATTCTAACTATTTAAATTTGGCTTCAAAACTAATATCTTAAGTCTTGACATGAATCATTATTTTTAAAGGAATCTTAAATTATTATTAAGAATATCATAAAAATATGTCATCTTGTGGTATTGGAGAGGCATGGACTCTATGATTCTATATGAATGTAAAATTGGCAAACAGCTTTATTAGATTTTATTCATGCAACACTAGCTGTGGGCCATTATTAGCTCATGTAATTTGAGTTGCATTTACTGAAAAGGATTTCATGGAATTCAGTTATGTATTTGTCATATTTCCAATCTCTATTTTCCACATTCTGAATACTGGGCAAATGTTACTTGGAAGATATTTCTAAGGATCAGTTATCAAATGCAAATACTTTCAAATTATATTCAAACTTTGAGTTTTCATTTCTGAAAAATTATATATTGACTTATATACAGATATTCATTCAGTGAACATTTTTATATAGTGAACACACCCAAACAGTAAAGATGCATTAGTGACCATGTCAGGCATGGCCTCCATCTTCATGGAACTTAAAATCTAGCTGGAAAGACAGATAAGTGTCAAACACATATGTGTTCACTATAATATGTCCCGCAAAAAAGGCTCCTGTTCTGTTCTTTGTGTATATAGTTGCTGTTTATCTGGAGTTTGGGTTCTTGCATTGAGTCAAATTGATTGATATGTGCATTTGGTGGTTTGATTCAAGTGTCCCCCATAAACTTAGATGTTCTCAATGCTAGATTCTGAGATGATGGAGATTTGGAAATTAATGCTTCCTGGAGGCAGTATATTGTTGGGGAGGTCTTATGGGTATTATAGCCAGTCTCCCCTTGCCAGTGTTTGGCACACTATCCTGCTGATGTTGTCCATTTGATGTTGGTCAGGAGGTGGTGCCTAGCCTGTGCTCATGCCATTGGTTTCCCCTGCCATCATGGAGCTTCCCAAGTCTATAAGCCAAAATAACACCCTTTCTTTTCATAAGCTGCTCTTGGTTGGGTGATTTCTGCCTGCAATATGAACCTGACTGCAACAGTGCCCTTCAATTATGTGTTTTAATCCTTCTAGTCTCTGATGAGTATTAACAATGTTAGACCTCTTGGATTCTGCTACATAAGTTTGTGGCAAAACCTAGCTATTACATCTACTTAACGTGGATTCTGGAGATTTGATCTCACACAATCTCAAATATCCATGTTTTCACTGAAAGCAAACTTCACCTCTGATTCATCTCTGCAGCCACTTTCTTCTCCACTTGAAGAATTCATTCTGTGAAGCCTAAAAACCCACCCTTTAATGCCTTTGAAACACATAATTTAACTAGCGGTCACATTATTATTAACGAAGCATGAGTGGAGAAAAAAGACTTTTGTTACTTTACTAACAAACTGCTTATTAGTGAATATTAAGGTATGAAATTTGGGGCAAGTTTTATGAAGCAGGAGATAAGAGTGAGAAGTAATATTGCTTAGAACCTCAGAATTTAAATGTCAGCTCCAGAAAGAAATGATAATTAGATTTTTAACTGGTTTCTCATAGCCATAAAGAATCCTGAACCAGCACAAATCGAGCATAAAGTGTTCCTACCTGCGGCCTAGATATATTCCTGACGATCTATTTCTCTTTGCTTTACTCATCCTCACAGTTACCCAGAAACATTTTCAATATGAGTTATAGAAGGGTGCATTCTGAGGTGAGGGAGTAAGTTCATTTATTCAACAAATATTTATTGAGTGCATCTAAGTGCAGCCTGCATAATATGAAATTTGCATCTTTGTTTATAATTGGATAAATAGCCATTACAATGACATACAATGAAGGACATAATTTAAATAGATGGAAAATAGAATTTTATACATTTCATGACTTGATGGAGCCAAGGCAAGGCTGGCGCTAATGTGCCTACCAAGGCCTACAATGAGTTTAATGTTTTACTCTCGTCATCTGAAAAATCATTAATGTTTCAGCAAAGATAACTATAATTTCTTTTTATTTTGGTTTATACCTAGAAATTATGTAGTTTGACCTAAGCAGAAGTATGTCACCTAATCCTGGTTTTACTTGCTAGTTGATAGGCAAGTTATTTAATTCTAAGCCTCATTGCCTCATCTGGAAAATGGGGATGCAACTGTGCCTATACAGAAATGTGGAGAAGATAAAAGGAAATGTGTGAATGGGGTAATTAGTGTATCTCTTAGCAATTAGCAAACAGTAATTACTGGAAGCTGCTACTACTGATGCTACTATATAAGTGAGTGTGTTTTGGAGTCAGACTACTTTTGAGGTTTGACATAACTTCCAAGCAGTACATAACTTTCATTCTTACACAAAAATATATATGTCATTTAAAAAAAGTCAAAGCTGGGCTGGAGATATGGCTTAGCATTTAAGGCACATGCCTGAGAAGCCTAAGGACCCTGGTTCAATTATCCAGATCCCATGTAAGCCAGATACTGCACATGGTGGCACGTGTATCTGGAGCTCATTTGCAGTAGCTAGAGGTCCTGGCATGCCCATTCTCACTCTCTTTCTGTGTGTTTCTCTCTCCTTCTCTCTTTGTGTCTAATAAATAAGTTTAAAAATATTAAAAAATCTGAGCATTGTCCTAAGACTGCCAAATACTTTATTTCATTAGTAGTTTTCTTACAGCAAATAATTGCTGCTTTTCAAGAAACAAATTTAATTTGGATTCTTTTTTTAAAATTTCTTGTTTATTTTTATTTATTTATTTGAGAGAGAAAGAGGCAGAGAGAGAGAGAGAGAGACAGAGAGAGAGAGAGAGAGAGAGAGAGAGAGAGAGAGAGAGAGGGAGGGAGAGAGAGAGAGAAAGAGAGAGAGAGAGGGAGAGAATGGGCACACCAGGGCCTCCAGCCACTGCAAACAAACTCCAGATGCATGCGCACCCTTGTGCATCTGGCTAAAGTGGGTCGTGGGGAATTGAGCCTCGAACCGGGGTCTTTAGGCTTCACAGGCAAGCGCTTAACCACTGAGCCATCTCTCCAGCCCTTAATTTGGATTCTTATAACTTTAATATTACTCAAAATGTTCAACATATTTTCATGAGAACTATTATTTCTTTCTACATTTTAAGTATTGTGGGCATATTATTTAGAAAATTCAACCTAGTAGGCATTATTTAATCTTTATCAATGATTGAATGTCTTCTTAAAAATTATACCTATATGTTGTTTTGTATTTGAAAGGGGCATAGGAGTCCTTTTAGAAGAATGCCCCTAAATCTCTGTAGAATGCAAGCTAACACTCACTAGATTGTTAGCACAATCTTAGTTTTCTAACATTCCTTTACATTACAGGTAGACTGTATGTGCTGCTTACCCCCTTCTCAGGTTATTTCAAGATGTGTTTTAATCTTCTCAGTACTCCTATGTGGTCAGAATTAAGAGTTCTTTGAAAGCTCAGGACAAGTATCTCAGCCATTTTATATCATATATTATGCAAAAGAAGACAAATCTTGCCCCATGGAGATCTGAAACAAAGAGACAAGGGAGGACAGAAGGGCCATGGAGAGTGCATGCTTACATGCCTGCTGGCTTTCTGGCTGCTGTTTCTAGGGCCTGTGAATTTATTTTATTTTATTTTATTTTTTGAGGTAGGGTCTCACTCTAGCTTGGGCTGACCTGGAATTCAGTCTGTAGTCTCAGGGTGGCCTTGAACTCTCAGTGATTCTTCTACCTCTGCCTTCTGAGTGCTGGGATTAAAGGCATACGCCACCACGCCTGGCTTGCCTGTGAAAAAAATCTCATTGATAATTAAGTCATTCCACAATTTACCTATTGTTTATGGGATTATGTTTTTTGAATAAAATTACCTTAAAACCATCACCTATTAGATGTCATAATGATTATAATTCAGTGTTCATTTTAAGTTACTAGATTATAAAGTAGATATAGCTTTAAAAGAAATTGCTTAATGATTTTTTAACAAATGGTGGACAGTTAAACATGTCCGAACAGAATATCTCAGTGATCCCATTGAGCACATCATCACCTACAGGACTCTTCTCAATTGTAGCCATTCCAATGGTTGTCATGCTATGACTTTAATTTGCATTTCTCTTAAGGCAGTGTTGAGAATGTTTTCATATAGAAATTTTTTTTATTCACTTAGTGTTTTCAGAAGTGTCTTTCCACATCTCCTTTTGATGGATTGTTGATTTTTATTATTATTTGTAGTTATTATTTATTAGATAATCTGGGTACAATTTGTGCATATCAACAGTTTCTCATATTTTTTTAAGTTTGTGATTATTGTTTCCCTAAAGTGTCTTTTAATGAGCAGGTGTAATAAATTTGAAGAAATTAAATTTATTCATTATTTGATAATGACTCCATTTTGTGTTGCTAGAGATTTGTTTATACCTGGAGGCAAATACATTTTCCATTTTTTAAGAAAACAGTGTACTTTAATAGGTACTTTAATAGAAACTTTGTCTGAAATATACCTAATTTTCAATTATGATCTGAATTTTTTTTCTTGCTGAATTCTGCATGTTTCATACCTTTATACAAGATGATTTTATTTATTTATGGAATCTCTTTCTTTGATCTGTTCTTCTATCTTCATATCAGTGTTACTTTTATCAAATTTATATCTAAATTATTGTTATAATCTTTCTACTTTTAAAGTCCTGAAGTAACATGATATTAATTGTCAAAGTTTATTCTTTTCAACTTTGTGAGGCTAGATTTTTAAAGGAGTCGCTTTATATACATGTGTCATTTTCTAGTCCACTGATATCCTCATTGAAAACTCACTTTTATATGTAAATTATTGAAGTTAGCCATGTAAACATAGTGTTTTTTATTTTAATTTTTAGTTTTTTATTTGATAGAGAGAGGAAGAGGCAGAGAGAAAGAGAGGATGGACATGCCAGTGCCTCTAGCCACTGTGGATGAACTCCAGAAGCATGCACCCCCTTGTGCATCTGGCTTACATGGGTTCTGGGGAATTGAACTGGGGTACTTTAGCTTTGCACGTAAATGCTTTAACTATTAAGCCATTTCCCCAGCCCATGGAATAGTGTTTTAACCTCTCCTCCTGTGATCAGTACTTGCCATGCCATTTGAATCTATGAAGCATCTTAGAGCAGTTCTGTTGTATCAGGGAAAGGTTTCCTCCCTGTGAGTCGCCTGAGTATACAGCTCAGTCCCACCATAGTAAAGGAAATACACTAAAGTTAGATGACTGGAATAACTTATCCAGATTTTAATCAGATAGTGAGTGATGCCAGGATTTTAATTTAGTGCATCTGACTTCATAGTTTAGCCTCTTAATATTCATTACTATTTTGCTAAATCAAATATTTAATGATATAAACCAGATTTTGATATAAAAACTTTAATGAACTTATGAAATCACAGTTCTTCCTTTCTGATTAAGATTTATGTTATAATTTGCAAATATAGTGTTAGGGAGAAATTTAGAAAATAAAAGAACAAAACTCAGATTTTTGTGTGTCCATGACTCAATGCTGCCTCTCAGTGGGATCTTTTTCCATAACAGCCCTCATATTATCACTTTCCCATTAGTCTCCAGACATTTTCTATTACCTAAATCTCTTTTATTCCAACTGGAAACACATTTACTTTTACATCTCAATATGAACTTATCTATCTTACTAGCTTTTATAATGTCTTCATAATATATTTTGTCAGTTTGATTTTCTTCTGCTATACCTATAGACTAGACAAATGCCATAAGTTTATGGACAGTTTTCCTTTTAAAAAAATTGTTTGCAAGGAGTGAGAAAAACAGAGAATAGGCACACCACAGCCTCTAACCACTGCAAATGAACTCCAGATGCCTGCACTATTTTGTGCAATGGGTTTCACATGGGTACTAAAGAATCAAACCTGGGTCCTTAGACCTTGCAGGCAAGCAACTTAACCACTGAATAATCTCTCTAAGCCTCATATGTTTTTAATTATTTTCTATGAAATGAAATCAACTACAAAATAGAAATAAGTGCCTTGACACATTTTATTGTCTTAGATATTGTACTTGACTTTTACTTGTGATTTTTTTTTTCACTATTATGATAATCTGTATTAGGAGAGAGGCAGAGGAGGTAGGGGAGAAAGAGAAGGAAAGTGTGGTGGTTTAATTCAGGTGTTCCCCATAAATTTAGTTGTTCTAAATGCTAGGTTCCCAGCTGATGGAGATTTGGGAATTAATTCCTCCTGGAGGCAGTGCATTGTTGGGGGCAGGCTTATGGGTGTTATAGCCAGATTCCCCTTGCCAGTGTTTGGCACACTCTCCTGTTGCTATCTATGATCCACCTTATGTTAGCCAGGGATGATGTCCAACCTCTGCTCATGCCATCATTTTCCCCTGCTATCGTGGAGCTTCTCCTCAAGCGTGTAAACCAAAATAAACCTCTTTTTTACACAAGCTGCTCTTGGTTGGGTGATTTCTACCAGCAATATGAACCTGACTGCAACAATAAAGTGGTACCGAGGAGTGGGGTTGCTGCTAGACACCTGACTGTGTGACTGAACTTTTGGAGCTGATTTTCAAGAGGAACGTGGAAGGATTTGAAACCTTGGCCCAGAAGATGACTTGCAGTGCTCTAAGAACAGCATGATGGACTATTCTGGTCAGAGTTGAAAGATCTGAATGCAGTAAGAATGGACTGTGAGGTTTGGCTTAGAATGGTTAGAAAGAGCTTTGCCTGGACTAAAAAAATAAATGTAGGAAGCTTGCTGTTATGCCTGGGCCCTGAAAAGTTGTGCAGGGTTTCTTTGCATAGAAATGAACTGGTGTGAGCAGAAGGATATGGCACAGGAAACAAAAATCTTTGGATGAACTGCTGCCCATTCAGCTGCAATTGAGAAATAACAACCTTTGAGATTGGGCTAGCTGACCTACACTGGGGCAACTGGAAGAATGTAGACTTTTTAGAAGGGTCCTGAGGGCTCAAGGAGTATCCTATTCTTCAAAGTCTGCTTTATTCCCCACTGGATTAACAAAATGTGCCCTACCTGATATTGTGGAGTATTAGAAATGCAGAAAAGAGAAGGCCATTGAATTTGCAACACAGTCTTGTGTTTTGGAAATGGCCATGGGCAGTGTGAAGCAGGCTTGCTGGATGCCTGCATGGAGACCCAATGGAGCCATGAGGAGACACTGTGAGTTGCAGTGGAAACCCAGGGGAGATGCCAGGACCACGAGATGGCTGCTAAGGAGAGCTGCCGCCCAGATGAAGTTCTCCAGGACCATGAGTAGCCTAGCTGGAGGGTGGAATTGGAATACCAGAGACTTGTTGCTTGTTAGAGTTATCAAATTTAGAGACTTGTCATTGACTAGAGTTGTTGGACTTGAAGTTACAGAGTTTGATGTTTGCCCTGGTTGTTTTAAATCTTATATTGACTGAATATTATTTGCTATAAGCAATGCCATCTTTTGCAGTGTGAATGTTTATTCTGTGCCATTATGGTTTTTTTGGGGGGGTGATTTTTTGGTATTATGGCTCAGTTAAAAGATCTTGGACTATGGAGAAGTATGATCATTGGAATTGATAAAAAATATGGGGACTTTTAAAGTTGTATGAATGCATTGCATTTTACATCATGTATGGTTATCAGTTTATGGAGGCCAGGGACAGAAAGTGGTGGTTTAATTCAGTTGTACCCCATAAACTTAGGTGTTCTGAATGCTAGGTTCCAAGTTGGGGGTGGGCTTATGGGTGTTATAGCTAGTTTTCCCTTGCCAGTGTTTGTCATACTCTCCTGATGCTATTGTCCACCTTATGTTGGCCAGGGGTGATGTCCACCCTCTGCCCATGCCATCATATTCGCTGTCATTGGGGAGTTTCCCCTCAAGCCTGTGAGCCAAAATAAATCCTCTTTTTCCCACAAACTGCTCTTTGTTGGATGATTTCTACCAGCAGTGCGAACTTAGCTGCAACAGAGGGGAAGAAATAGAACACCAGGAGTAATATATGGAAGAAAGCTGTGCTGGAGTGCAAATTCTTAGTGAGTCCTAAGTGCACTCTTTACCTTTCCAATTCTGGGTCTACACCAACTCATGTATGAGAAAATAAGACTTTAAAACACTTGAAAGCCTTCAGTTGAAAATGATCCGGAGTTTAGAAATTAATCCAGAAAATGCCTAGAAATAATGAAAGAGACTTCATTAATCAAGCTTGTAATGTGCCAGGGTTTTTATTAGAGAATTTGGTTATTCAATAAAAAACTAAATTTCAGAAAATTAGGTAAGCATATTGAAGCATTCTGGCTTTGTAAAAGCAAAAAAATAAAACTTGAGAAAACCTGGGCTACAGACTATTATTAAATAGTAATACAAAGATTTTTTGTCAGTTCTTTCTGCCAAAGAGATAAATGTGAATGTTGTTATTATAAGTCATTTGAGGATTATGAATATATCTTAGCACCTTTTTATTAATTAAAGCTTTTAAGTAAATGAATACATGATATAGAATTCTCAATTCTTCTTTTTGCATATGCATGTACATATGCAGGTTTGCATGTGTGGATGCACATGTTTGTGGATGTACCTGAACATGTGTTCGCACATGCACATATTAATGTATTAATGGTACTAATGTAGGATGTCTTCATTCATACTCAGTATTTTATTGAGTCAGGCCTCTGTCTTGAACCCAGTGCTCACTAATTCAGTTATTCTAGATACACGGCTTACCTCAAAGATTCCTTGTCTCCACCTCCAGCATGCTGGGATTACTTGCAGGCTGCTACATATGACCAACATTTATGTGGGTGCTGGGGACCCAAACTTAGGTCCTCACACTTGCACAACAAGTGCTTTAGCAACTGAGCCATATCCCAGACCCATATGTCAATTTGTTATTTGAGTACTCTTTCAAAATATTTTTGTCAACAATATACTGTTATAGGTTTTATTTGTTCTTTATAACTTCATAAATAGGAAATTTTCATCACTTCATCAGTCAATCATCTGCAAAGCTAATTTACTATTATTTTATCAATACCAAATGGGATGTAAGTATCATAGTTGATTGAAATCAAACAACTTTCCTATAAATTGTATATGATCAACCTTCATGTTAGTAGATAAGGTTTTTTATTTTTCATGTTTTTTAAATTTATTTATTTGCAAGCAGAGAGACATAAGAGAGACAGATTGAATAGGTGCTTCAGGGTCTTCAGCTGCTGCAAGGGAACTCAAAATGCAGTGTGACACTTTGTGCATCTGGCTTTACAAGGGTATTGGAGAATCAAATGGGTCATTAGGCTTTGTGGGCAAGCACCTTAACAACTGAGCAATATCTCCAGCCCAGGTAAAGGTTTGAAATTGCTCAGTTTTCTTCTTCTGTTTTTAATCCAGTCTACTCCTATAAGAATATCATCAGTACACAGGGGATCAAAAACATGAGGATAAGCTACATGTGATGGTATGTAATCCCAGAACAAGGGGGGATAAGGAAAGTGAATCTTAGGCAGGCTACTTTGGGCTACATAGTAAGACTCTATCCCTAAAAAGCAAAATAATAATAATAATAATAATTAATTTTTAAAGAGAAAGAAAGAAAAAAAAGGATAAAGAAACTCTTACACATATTTAGATGTATCAGAGACAAAATTTATTTTAAATGGATGTCCTGATGATGTGAAGAGATGAAAATAGCCTTTGATTGAAGCTGCAGAGCCAAGTCAGGGAGACTGTCCTTGAACTCCTGGAAGAGATTATACTCAATTACTGTTTGCACTTAACATACCTGTGCTGCCTCTTTCTTAATATTTGATTACTTTTTATTGTCAACTATCTCTCTAGGTTCTAGCCATTAGAAAGCTATTCTATTTTCTGTTATCTTATTGGCTCTTTCATCTCCAAAGATTGGCTTAGGGACAGAAAGATAGTAGATACAAATTGAATTCAATTGATTATGTTTAAGGAATCAGTAAGTGAAGGTGACAGCGTAAGAGCTCAGGGAAATGGTAGTAGAAGAGTACAGCATTCTGAGAGTGGGCATTAGGAAAACCAACTGTCAGACAAAGCATAATTACAAGAATGAGTCACTGCAAGTGCATTTGGTGGTAAGACTAGCATTGAACTTGTGATGTCAGAGAATAAAAGTTTATTAAAGCAGAATTAAATGAAACTGAATTTTAAAGTGGGTACTGATGAAGGGAAGACAGGAAAGCAAAGAAAAATTCAATTTATTGAGGATCTATTGCAAGGGGGGAAGATTAGAGTGACCTGCTCTGAGCACTTTGCTACTTGATCCAGCCAGAGTAAAAAGAATGATTTCTGAGAAGTATTGGGAAGAGAGCCAGGAAGATTGTAAGATCCACAGGCTGAGTAGTTATACTTTGAGGCTTAGTACCTGCTATCCCTTAGGGAAAGACTGAGGCCTCCATGACCTCACAGTGATTACCACAACCCCAAGGAGGGAGGGGGCCAGGGTAACTGGAGTTTGGGAAAGATATCATACTACACGATCTGTCATAATATATCTAAATTATTTTTTTTAAAATAAACTAAAACAGGAAAATCTGAATTATGAGGGGATCAAGTTAACATATATTGTAAAAGGCTCAGGTGAAACCAAGGCAGTACTAAGTAAATAAAGAGAGTTATCCAGGATTTAGGACAAGGTGCAGAAAGGTTAGGGATGTGGTACGATAGAGACATAAGGAGGTCTGGCTATGCAAGATCTCCATACACTCAGCGATATTTGCAAGCATTACCAAATGTAAAAAAGATAAAAATGTCCTGCTGAATCTGCTGCCTCTTTCTAAAGCAAAATATGTTATTCTCATATCTTGAACATCTGCTTCAAGAGAAAAATAAATAAAATGCTCCGAAAGCCAGACATGATACCCCAGTGCTCAAGTCTAAACTTGGGGTGTAGTCAGTAAAGGAATAAAGATGAGCTCATCCAAGGTTCCATTTTAGAATGGTTGTTTACCAATCAATGATCGAGTGCATTGAAAATTGCAAACTAAACAGATCAGCCTATTTGCTGTGATATACTAACCAAACCGAGATGTAAAATCTAAACACAATGAGCCCAATTTCCTAAGCAGTGGCTTTTATGTTGGGTGTTTTAGGAAGGTGTGTTATATGCTTATGAACTCAGAACTTTTAACAGAGTAACAGATGGTGGTTTCCTTAGCAACTGTTATAGGGTACTATACTTAGATGTTTTTCTCTGAGGGCTGATTGTAAGAATATTATCCTGGGGTTCAGATGGAGTAGAGTGAGAGGAAAAAACGAAAAACAGTCTAAACTGAGATAAAGATTTCTCATTAAAGTGACATTTGTAGTTATTTTTGCTTAAAACAATAATTAAAATAGGTAGACACTATTTTAAAGACATTAGCACCTTGTACGATTGGAATTTAATATGTGAAAATTTTAATATTTTAGCAATCACACTAAACTCTAAGTCAGCAGTTATATTTTGGAATGTTTAGTTTTAATTGCAGTCCCCATTCCCTAATCCTCATATCAAAAACAAGGGTCAGGTTGGTGGTGCACACCTTGAATCCCAGCACTAGGGCAGCAGACGTAAGAGGATTGCACCGAGTTCGAGGCCACCCTGAGACTACATAGTGAATGCCAGGTCAGCCTGAGCTAAAAAAAAAAAAAAAAACCCTCCCTTGAAAAAAACAAAACGAAAACAAAACAAAAGCAAGTAGGATGGCAGGGTTTTTATCCCTCTATTGTTCTTGAAAGTGAATAATAAATGACATTGAATTATACCTTTCTTTTCACATGGTACAACATTCAACTTTGGTTTCTTTTCACATGGTACAGCATTCAACTTTGGTAGGTATATTAGTTACCTTTCTCATAGCTGGGACAAAATACTGACAAAAATCAGTTAAGGGAGGAATGTCAGCTTACAGTTTGAGGCTATAGTCCTATAGTCCACCATGCAAGGAAGACATACAGCAGAGAAGTGAGACACCTGTCGCATTCCATCCACAGTGAGGAAGCAGAGCTCTGTAGACCTTGGTGCTCAGCCAGCGCTCTTTATAGAGTCCAGGACCATGGCCCACAGTTAAGGTGGGTTTTCCCACCTCAGTTAGCCTTATGGGCATGGATAGAGGCTAACCTAACCTACATAATCCCTCATCAGCATGCCCAGAGGCTGTTTTCCTAAGTGATGCTAGGTTCTTTCAAGTGGACAATCAATATAAACTCACATACTAAATTATTCAGTGGCGATCTATATCACACTTTATATTTAGATTACTGTCTCACTTGATTACAATTCTGAGGTCCCTTTCTCTCAATCTACCCTAGGAGTTGGATTCTTTTCAACCTCATGAGTTATTTTTATGCAAATGGTTCTTAACACAACAGTGGAGAAATGGTGTCTCAGCTTGACACCTCAGTAGAGTGTGGGGTTACTTTGACAAAGGAATGACTCCAAAGAAGGGAGGTAAATGTAGTCTTGATTGCATGAACTTAAAACATAGAGAGCATGTTAAATTTTATGGGAAAATCATTATTTTAAAAGGATAATGTTTAGTTGTTACTATAGACAAAGCAATTAAACAATCAATAAATCACTTATAATATGTTACCCTTTGCAAACAACATTCTGAGGTAAATATATTTTAAATTCCTAAAGCCTACATTTTTTTTTCTACTGGAAAAGTCATGCCTATATTTTCTGTACAGTGCACAAGAGGGATGGGAGACATGGGTTGTATAGGCAGTGAAAAGCTTCTGTCCCAACTCATTTATATCATAGGATATTGGGCAGGTGACTTCACTTGCTAGAGCCTGAACTTTTGGTTTATAAACATAGATGGTTATGGATAACAAAATTTATGTGTGATGTCTAGAATAATATAAATTCTAAAATTATCTCTTATATCCCTCCCTTATATGAAAAGCAGAGCACTAACAATTCTGTGCATTTGTAACTAACTTGGCTAAAACTGAAACCAAAATTTTAAACTATACATCAAGATTATCAATAAATTATGTTCTATATTTCATCTACATATGGATATATGAAGTATACGTTATTTTATCATTTTAATTTTTCAGTTCTAAGCCGATCTAAATGATTTTATACACAGAATTATTAAAAGGACATATTCTAAATGAAACAATATCATAAAGATATTATAACACAACTACCTTAATGCCTGGCCAAAAAAGAAAAACAATCATGAGGCTAAGGCAAGATGGATCCATGATTGCTTTCCTAGTAGTATGCCCCTTGGTTCTGGGAGTGAGACGTCATCTAATGTTGGTCAAGGCAAACAAATCATAATTAATGGAAAGCTAAATGGAATTAATTCAGAAGTTGGTTACTGTCATTCCAGAACTAAAAAGAAAGGAAGTGTAATTCTTATAAGGATGATGTGAATAAGCATCTTTCCAAACATGCCTTTTATTGTTGCTTAATTGTGTGTGTGTGTGTGTGTGTGTACATGTGGGTGCATGTGATTGTGCAAGTGGAGGCTCTAGGGGTTGATGCTGGATGTCTTTCTCATTCACTTTTCTACCTTAGTTTTTTTTTTTTTAATTTTTTTGTTCATTTTTATTTATTTGAGAGCAGCTGACAGAGAGAGAAAGAGGCAGATAGAGAGAGAGAGAGAATGGGAGTGCCAGGACCTCCAGCCACTGAAAACGAACTCCAGGCACATGCGCTCCCTTGTGCATCTGGCTAACGTGGGTCCTGGGGAATTGAGCCTCAAATCTTACTGATGTAACACAATTTTCAAGTAAAATCTATAAAACAAAAACAGAAAAAGCAAGTAACTTGAAATTGGAGGATTGAGCAGCAGGTGGCAAAGCTGGTTAGAAAGGATTTAAACCTTCTTTCATAATCATTATCAGTTTAATGATTGTTATTACTTATGGCTTCAGAAATCTCTTAGCTTATGCCATTTTTCTTTCAAGGACATTTGTTGTATTCTGGATGTAAAATGTCCCTTATTGGTTCATGTGTTTGAATACTTGGTTCCAAGTTAGTGGCAATATTTTGGAACATTGTAGTCTTCAGGAGGTAGAGCCTAGCTGGAAGATTCTGGTCACTGGAGAGTGGAACTTTGGAGGTACAGCTTCCTCTGCTTCCTATTCAAAATCTCTGTTTGGTGATGTGACAAGCTGGGCCACACACTACTATTACAGTGGGAGCCTAGGCAATTACTTCTCTGCCATAATGTACTGTTTAAATTTAATGAACCACAATAAACATTTCTTCCCTAAATTATTTCCATGGGTTACTTTGTCACCATGATGAGGAAAGTAACTAATACAACATTCTTTATTTATCTTCATCTGTAATAGTTTAACTGTTACAATGGCTGATGTGACTGCAGGATGTGGCATTATTTTGGGAAGGTGCACACTGCTATTTCACAATAGTCCATTTAGATGGAATATGTAAGACAGTTGTGAAGCTTCAAGTGATACTATTTTGAAAATGATAATTCCAGCTTATAAGTAAAACTCACATAAGATGCTGTTTGTTTTAATTTTTATTTGTGCATATAGTTCTGGACATTTTCTTCTTATTAAATTCTTATATCAAAATAATGATATGGAAAATTGTTATAGCTAAGAATAAATATGAAGCTACATATACTTAGATATGTGCATATATCTCTCTTTTTATTTCTCTTTCAACCATAAATTTTATATATTTAGCCATTAATTATTAATTTTAATTCTTTTTTAGTTAAAATGTTGCTGTCATAAAAGATGAGTACTTTTTTATTAATCATTTCCTGTAAGTTACCCTGATGATGGTGATTCACTCTCATGTTAGCTCTCCCATAAATAAAAATGATATTAACCTCATAGTAGAGATTTGAATAATACCTGATATGAATTGCCAGACATTAATAACATTGACCTTTCATGACAATTTTAATATTTCTTACTTTGAACCTCTACATAAATTTCTTTGTTAAGATTTATATTTTGGCTACTGTTTACATTTTGAATGATTGAATTCACCATTCGTGATTACATATTGAGGTCCAGAAGTTAAATTTGGTAATGCCACTAAATGGAGAAATTTGCATTTGTACTAAGATGTCAGAAGCAAAGGCATGTAGGCTATTACATGCCTTACTTTTCTATGTCAAGTAGAAAATATGTATGTATGTATGTATGTATGTATGTATGTATGTATGTATGTATATATATATATATAATCGATAGATAGATAGATAAAATTACTGGTCTGTAGACATTGCTCCGTGGTTAAAAATGCTTGCTTACAAAGGCTGATAGCTTGAGTTCAGTTGTTCTGTGCCCACATAAAACCAGATGCACAAAGTGGCACATGTATCTGGAGTTTTGTTGCAATGACAAGAGGCCCTTGTATGCCCATACTCTATCTCTAATAAATAAATGTTAGTGAACATGCATATTAATAACAATAATACTTTCATATCATGGTATCATTTCTGGTCATGATTACAAATGCTTATTTATTGGCAATCAATGATAGCCAGCATTTATGTAAACTACCAGCAGTGATTCTAGTGCACAACCGAACATGGGAATTCCTAGATTTAGGATACTCACTAGTGATGAAATATATAAATAGGATATAAGAATAAGGAATACTGTGAAACTACTATCACATGTGTCTGTTTATTTACAAAGCATATTATTTTGAAATATATATTGAAATATATTAAAAATATATTAAAAATATATATTGAATATATATTGAAATAAGTGATTATATTAAACTGTTATGTAAAAATCCATAATTAAATGTTATAACTGTGTTTCCTGTATACAATTGTATATACATACACACACACACACACACACACACACACACACACACACACACATATATATGGATATATATGTACTTGAATATTTTTCAGTCATTATTTGGAAGGAGAAGTAGACCAGGGCTCAAACAACTTAGGTTAAAGGCACTGCTCTAATGTTTAGTAGCCAGCATGTCAGCATGCTTCGTGGAGCACTCTTGAATCTGATCCTGTGTACTACTTGTGGGTCTAAAACCTGCTTCCCATTTACTGTCCAGCACCTGCATTCACAATGTTTCTGAGTGACTGCCAGTGCCTCTGATAAGAATTATGATTTATTTTTACATAACACAGTAATTACGTTCGTGACTGCTTTCAACCATTAATTTAGAGATTGTTGTGAACATTTATTATACAAAAGAATGAATGGTGCTTAAAGTAATACATTTCTGCCTTTAATAATCCTTTAGGAAAGATATTTATCACAGAATACTAGAAATACAACTATGATAGGACTATGAAACCACAGCATGTGATTTTAGGAATGGAAAAACAGGTGGATCTTTTTTGACCTGGGAGTTAGCAAAGGCTTCCCTGAGGAATTCTGGTTCAAGTTAAATTATAAAAAGTTAAAATTAACTTAAAAAAAATAAATTACAAAAAGGTGAAATTCATGTCATCATTTCCAGTAGATTTATAGAGTGAAAAAGTTAGTAAGTTTTGTTTTTTTTTCTGTATGTCCTTTAGTATACATAGAGAGACATGTATAGGAGGCCATATGCCTCTTTTTATAATATTTGATCACAAGTGCATCAATGCTCTAAGGAAATAGAAGAGATGATATTGGGTTGTTATAATCCATAATCAGCACAACTGGGGGCACTGTAAAGTCTCCTGGAGTTTTGATGAAACAATATAAACCTCTTTTCAACCATTTCTGTCAGACTTTATGCTGCCTGTGATCTTGATCTCAAACACACACGCACACATACACACACACACACACACACACACACACCCACCTTGGTAAGTATAGAAGCGTGAGGCTATTGACATGAGAACAGCAGATAGGAAAAAGAGAAAGTAAGAGATGCATACAGAGCCAAGCTATAATCCATACATCTGTCTCCAGTGACATATTTGCATCAAGCTGGCCTCATTTCTTAACATTTCCCCTCTCCCCAAACAGCATCACCAGTTGGGCAACATGTGCTCAGACACATTAGGCTCTGGGAGACAGTTCACATTCATGCCGTAGCAACTGTCATCATTACCATGGTGTCCATGCCAGGGATGGTTATCACACAGGTTCCCTTCTTCCTGTGAAGCTGTGACATCCTGTGTACATAGCCATTCCCAACCATTTCCACAGTTCAAACCACATGCTGACAGGTGAAAGCCCAATGCCGAGCTATTCTTAACATGACTAGTTTTTCTTTAGAGAAATATCCTATTTGCTAAGCCCTTACAGACAGTCAATATTCTTAAAACATTTCTTCTGGCCCTTGTCAACATGCTACAGATGACTTTACTCAGGACTATATTGATGTGTCAAGCCTTTCTAAACAAGGGAGAGAGATTGGGTTTCCTCATACTATAGCAAGGAGTAGTGGGAATTTATAGCCAAGGAGCTGCCTGGGCAATTGGTGGCTAAAAGAATTCTAAGAGAAGGTAGCATTAATGGAATTCTTGCCAAAAGTAGGCCATAATGACCTACTGTCAAAGGTGAGGGGCTTTTGATAAGCTGACGTGTTGAGATTCTTGTTATAAGTAGACTACACACCTGAGATAGGACCCAAAGTCGAAGCCTCATGGAAAGAAGGTGCAGAGCACCAGCTTGAAGTACGCTTCAGGAGCTAGGCTTGATTGGAATCTAGTGCTTTGCTCCTTTTCCTACCCTGATTTTTAACTTTCCAAAATCTAACCTAACTGTGGTATTTGGGTAAAGTTATGGACTTTGAAACAAAGATCAGTATTTGAAACACATACCTACTATTTATTATATTATCATAGACAAGTTGCTATAAATGGTTACAAAATAATATGTATTTGAGTATATTCAATTATATGATTTTTTCAATAAAGCAGGCATTTACATAAATCACATTTAAGGTACTTACCCTGTGGACTAGGATACAGTTAGCACACAGTAAATATGACATTTATTTAAAACCCGCAAATCATTCCAAAATCATTCACTAACTTGAAGGTCAACTCTTTAAACAGAGTGCTTTCTTTGTTTTGATTCTAATAATTGTTCCTTAAAACAGTGCACATAAACCAAATCTTTGTTCAAATAATGAATATGAAATTAACCACCTCACATGTCATAAATACAGAAATTAAAAGCAAAGATAGATAGATAAAATTACTGAGTGAAATAATTTTCTATCATGTCAGATAATATAGGCCTATTACCCTATCTAGGTGTACTTTCCCCAGAAATCTCCATGACTGCCTTATTTTGAATAGTGATAATATTCCAATGAACTCATAGGAAGAAGTCAAATCTATATTAAAAGCATGAGGGCCTCCTTTAAAGGGTGAAATCTATTCAGATGTTATTACCAGAAGTATTAGAGTTTCTTGAACTTGAAAAGTTAACCACAAAATGGAAAACTCAAATAGACTTAGGGAAGCATCTGCCTTTCTCAGTTTTATCCATAATGATGCCAAGATATTTTAGAGATACACTGTGAATTTGTGCTGTTACACACAGCAAGAAACTAGTACACAGAAACTAAGTGACTCAGGAAGGTTCTTCCACTAGTTTTGTCATCCCCCTCCTCCTCCCCCCCCCCCCCCCGGGAGAGATTAATACAACAAAAGCTGGCATAGCCTGAGCATACAATAAGTGTCAGAAACTACCCAAGGCCATTGTGTGACATTCTTAAAACCTGTTACAAGATAGGATTTGTTTAAAATTTGGGAAAATGAGTACTCATTGCTTTCTTGGATGGAATAAAATATGATTAATATATCCTAAATTACCATTTATAAGTCACTAATCGCTCTCTCCTCTACCTTTACTACCTTATACACAACTTGTATAATGTGAAAGAGATGTATACAGCTCTATAAGTAGGATGAGACTTTTCCTATGTACAGAATTTTTTTTCTGAAGTTTTATTTTACTATGCCAAATAAAGATTTCAAAATAATTCTTCCCTTGGTGCATTGAATGAAAAAGGGTCAGAATTTCATGACCGGATGTTTTCATGGCCCATATTTTCTACCTCAAGAGATTATAGAAGGAATGTCTTCTCTCACTGAAGCTATAATTTGTCATGACCTTGTTTCCAGGTTATAGATGAAACTCTTTATGTCTGTCCTTAGGGATGACACCAAATCAGTTCAAGAAGAGGGAGTTATGAGTACCACAGTAAGGCTAACTCTTAAATACTACTTTGTAATACCATAAGGAGAGGATGAATCCCTGTGTGGCAAACAGGATCTATAATGGTCCCAATGACATCGCCTCTTGATATCACTGATCTTGAAGGAGGCCCTCTTATTAAGTGTGCGATTAGTTTCTGGCCAACAGTTTATAACAAAAGTGGTGTTGAGATATCATTTCTGTGCTGAGGGTTCTTGAGATTTTATCTTCCTACTTGCTAACAGAGCCTCTCCCTTGCTGGCTTTTTATGGAACAAGCTGGTAGTTTGGAGACTCTTATGGTAAAGAAAAATGGGACCCTTCTTGTCAACAGCTAGTAACATCAACAACAAAAACATATTTAGTCTCAACAGTCTGTGAGGATCTGAACTGTGTCAACATGTTGATCTGAACACATAATACTGCAGGTGAGCCCCAAAATGAGAACTTAGCCCTGCCCTTAAGCGTCTTTGCAGCCTTGTAAGAAAGCAAGAAGCACAAGACCCAGGTCATCTGTGAATGGTTTCTTTAGTGCAACATCTGTAAGAAATTTATTTATTTATTTATTTTTACTTAGGGTAATTTGTTAGGTAGCAATACACAACTATTTGTCAGGGATATACAGGAGGCTAAATTCATACAGCAGAGTTGTCCATCTCAATTCACTCTCTCACATATTCTCCCTATACTGTCTCTCCTTCAGCCTGGATTTCACTCTGCTGCACTGTCTTCCACATGTGTAGGGACATGGACATCTCTCCTTTCCTGGAGTGACTTCACTTCTAGACAAACCACATAACTATGTGCTGGGATAGAAGCTTGAGGTTTTTAGTGATAATAGGTTACTTGATGGAGCTGTTGCAAATTTCATAGAAGAAAATTGTGGTGGATTGATACAGGTGTCCCACATAAACTTAGGTGTATGTTCTGAATGCTAGGTTCCCAGCTGATGGCAATTTGGAAATTGAAGTCTCCTAGAGGCAGTGTATTGTTGTTGGCTTATGAGTGTTATGGCCAGCTTCCAATTGCACACTCTCCTGTTGCTGTTGTCCATCTGATGTTGCCAGGAGATTATGTCCTTCCTCTGCTCATGCCATCATTTTCCCTCCCATGATAGAGCTTCACCTCAAGTTGAAGTTGGTCTAGTGTTTTCTGCCAGCAATGTGACCCTGATTATAACAGTAAAGATAGTACCAAGAAGTGGAATCATTGCTGCTGAAAACATGATTCTGTGGCTTTGGCTTTTCAGAACTGTTTTGCAGGAGAAATGTGGATGAATTTGTAATAATGGCCTAAGAGATGCCTTGCTGTGCTGTAAGCACAGCTTGATGGATGGTTCTGGTCAGAGATGAAAGACCTGAATGCAGTAAGAGCTATGCACTATGGGGTTTGGTTTATGAGGGTGAAAAGAGATTTGCCTGGAGTGGGCTAAAAGCAGTTTGTGTGAGAGGCTTGCTGTTATGCCAGTGTCCTGAGATCTTGCACAGGGTTACATTGCATAGAGATGGATGGTATGAGCAGAGGGATATAGCACAGAAAAAATGAAATCTTTGGGCCCAAACTGCTGCCTGTTTAGCTGAAATTTTATGAGAAGTTGCAACCTTGAGATTGGGCTAGCAGACCTGCATTAGGACAATAGAAAAAATTCAGTCTTTGGAAGAGGCCTGAATGCTGAAGGAATATCCTGTTCCTCAAAGTCTGCTTTATTCCCCTCTGGATTAACAAGTTAGCACTCTACCTGGCGTTATGGAGTATAGAAATGCAGGAAATAGAAGGCCATTGAGTTTGTAACATGGTCTTGTGTTTTGGAAATGGCCTTCGGCAATGTGAAGCAGGTTTGCTGGATGCCTGCTTGGAGACCCCATGGGGCCATAAGGTTTCACTGCAGGCCCAGTGGAGATGTCAGGACTATGAGATGGCTGCCAAGGAGAGTTGCTGGCACTGGATGGAGTTTTCTGGGATGGTGAGTAGCCTAGCTGGAGGGGCAGAATTGGAATTCCTGAGACTTGTCACTGGTTAGAATTATTGTACTTGGAGACTCATCACTGGTTATAGTTGTTGGACTTGGAGCTATAGAGTGTGATGTTTGCCCTAGTTGTTTTAAATCTTGTATTGGTTGAATATTTCTTTGCTAAGCCCAGTTCCATCTTTTGGTGTGTGAAGGTGCCATTATGGAGTTTTGGTATTATGGCTCAGTTGAAAGATCTTGGACTATGGGAATCTTTGAATATCATTGGAATTGATTAAAAACTAGGGACTATGGAAATGTTTGAATGTCATTGAGATTGATTAAAAACTGTGGGGATTTTTGAATTTAGATGAATACATTGCATTTTACATCATGAATGGTTATCAATTTATGAGGAGCAGGGGTGGAATATTGTGGTTTGATCTAGGTGACCCCATAAGCTTAGGTGTTCTAAATGTTTAAGGTCCCCAGCTGATGTCAATTTGCAATTGAAGCCTCCTGGAGGCCATGTATTGTTAGGGGCAGGCTTATGGGTGTTATGGCCCCCTCTTCTGTTGCTGTTATCCATCTGATGTTTCCCAGGAGGTGATGTCCATCCTCTACGCATGCCATTGCTTTCCCTTGCCATCATGGAGATTTCCTTCAAGTTTGTAAGCCAAAATAACCCCCCTTTTTTCCCCCAGAAGCTTCTCTTTGTTGGTTGTTTTCTGCCAGAAATGCGAATCTGACTATAACAAACATAGAGGAGAGTTTCCCCATGATTTCGAATCTGCTAATGTGTATGGGACAGGGTATAGAATGAATGAAAACCTGAAGGTCACTCATGCTCTTTATTTTTTTTTCAGAATACTGTAACAACTGCCTGCATGCTGGTTGCTTTTTGATGGAATGGTCTCTCCAATCCTAACAAGAGGCACTGGGTGCATCTTAAGAAAAGAGAGTTAAGAAGTCATAGACCTTGTCATTAAGAATTCCTTTATAAATTCCCAAACATAAGTAAAAGCACCTTGCCTCAGTAGTTACTGAATTAGTGCTCTAATATGTCCATGACAACATGCTCTTATGTTCTCTGCTTGCACATGTGACAAAACTTGAGCTCCCTGAGGAGTCATTTCTCGTTTCTCTGATAACTCTCCTTGTGCCTAAAGCAGAATAGGTACAAGTACATTCTTTGAATGAGTAAATGAAAATATTTGATGTATGTACAGGAATGATAGATACATAGGATTCCTATACCTGTGAGTTCAATTGTTTGTAATATAAAGCTACTTGAACACAGATATGCCAGATGAGATCATGTATTGTCACCAACTTCTCCTTAGTGACAGATTTTGGTTCATGTTCCTTAACTATTTCCATTCACTACCAGTTCTTAGTCTTAAGTGTACATAGCAGCAGGTATGTAGCTCATTAGCTGCTTCTTTGGTGACACATACCGTCTTCTTTGGCTGGTATCCTGCCTCTGGCAGCTGCGATCTTCACTTTATTATAGAGGTGTGTTTCTCTGCTTCTGACCCAGTTTCTTTCTCCCAAAGGAGTCAGCACATCTTGATATCTTGTACCTCTCCTGGTCTAGAGGAGAATGGCATGTCTAATTAACTCCCTGAGCACTGATTCCTTCCAGTCCCTTCTCCTTCTTGTTTCCTACAGACCCATTCCTTTTCCTGTTCCCCTTCTTTTTTTTTAAATGTATTTTATTTATTTATTTATTTATTTGAGAGAGAGAGAGAGAGAGAGAGAGAGAGAGAGAGAGAGAGAGAGAGAGAGGCAGAAAGAAAGAGAGAGGGAGAGAATGGGAGTGCCAGGGCCTCCTGCCACTGCAAACAAACTCCAGATGCATGCACTCCCTTGTGCATCTGGCTTATATGGGTCCTGGAGAATTGAACCTGGGTCCTTTAGCTTTTCAGGCAAATGCCTTAACCACTAAGTCATCCCTCCAACCTTTCCCTGTTCCTCTTGATGCACCATGACCATGACATTGTCCTTCCCATTCCCATGATTCTCCAGATATCTATCCTTGGGCATCTGCCAACAGGGATGGGCAAGTTTCAAAAGAACTTCAACTGACTGACTAGGCATCATGGCTAAAACAGAGATACTGAAGTCAGAGAGTTTTAGAAATAAACTCTGATTGCTTATAAACTCAATCTCTGGGAAAGTTACTGAAACTCAATTATTTTTTAAAACAAATATGATGATTTATTTTTAAGTTTTTGTTCTTTTGTCTTCTTTCCCCCAAGGTCCTATTTTTGACATTAAACTGGCAGAAACATTTATATAATCTTTTCTTTATTTGACATTGGACTAATATTTAACTACATTTTTTAGTGCATGCCCTTTATCAGTTGAACAATATTTCCTTCTGTTAACATTTAATTATTATTAGTTGTAAATGGGAGTTTCAGTAACCACTGTTGAATCATTTACAAATTAACTTTTTAAATTCTGATTTGGTTTTCTAATATCTCGGTAAATGATATTGTGTAATTATAAGATGTTTGCTATATGAATTTTACATTTCTTAGCTATTTTGTTTTGTTGTGTTTTCCATGTGAGGTTTGGTGATAACCTGGTCTCTTAATGTAAGTTAAAAGAATCCTTGTTTTCTTAGTTCATAAAGTTTGTATCAGATTGGGTTTGTTTCTTTCTAGATTTGTGATTGAATCTACTAATGAAATCACTTGAAACAGATTTTCTTTGCAAAAAACTTGAGACAGGCCGGAGTGACTGCTTAGCAGATAAGGCATTTGCATGTAAGGCCAAAGGACCCAGGTTTGATTCCCCAGGACCCACGTTAGCCAGATGCACAACAGGGTGCACATGTTGGGATTTCATTTGCAGTGGCTGGAGGCCCTGGCGAGCCCATTCTCTTACTCTTTCTCTGTCAAATAATAGCCTTTTCTTAAAAAAAAAAGAGACAAATATACTTTTTTTGCATATAGCCTACTTAGATTCCTGTTTTGTGTCCATTTTGGCACTTGTATTTTCAAAATATTTAATAATTTAATTGAAGTTGCCAAAAGTATTGCAAGAATGTTAATGAAATTATTTCTTGTACCATTCTACAAATATCTTACATAGTAAGTCTGTGTGTGTGTGTGTGTGTGTGTATGTGTGTGTGTGTGTGTATGTATGTATGTAACAGAAAGAGAGAGAGAATGAATATGATATAGGTAGAAAGTACACTGTGTGTGTCAGTGCAGGGGAACATGTGCCATGGCATGTGTGTAGAGGTCAGAGGACAATCTTGGGTGTCAGTCTTTTCCTTCCACTTTGCTTAAGGCAGAGTCTTTTATTATTTGCTCCTGCATTTGCCAGGGTGATTGCCTCTTGAACTTCCATGGACTCTTATCTCTGCCTTCCATCTTGCAGTAGCAGTGTTGAGATTTTTATATGCCCTTGCAGCTGCACTCAGATTTATGTGGTTTCTAGAGATCCAAACAAAAAGTGTGCAGCAAGCACTTTATCCACTGAGACATCTCCCCAGCATACTTCTTTAGTACATGTGACATAAGTATTTGCTCCTCATGTTTGTCTTGGTTAGTTTTAGTAGAGGTTTATCCATGACACTGTTAATGTTTTTACTTTTAATATTTTCCTCATTTGTAAGTTGTTTATAATTCCACCCTTTTAAAATAGAAACTAAAGTTGGAACTTCCTTGTTTTCCGACATAGGCTCTTAAATGTATTATGTCTCTTAGTCACTATTTGAGCTCTACCACAAAAGTTGCTGTGTTATATATTCACTATCCTTGAGCTGAGAACATTTGCTTGCATGCATATGATTTTTATTCCTTTAACCTATAGGTTTTGGAATAGTATATTAATTCTGAACCTGGGTGTTTTGCTACAGCTGGTTATTCAGTGTTAATTTTTTTTTTAGTGCCAAATATATTTACTAAGATTTAATTATCATTAAAACGTAACACATACTTTATGGTCAAAAATTTAATTTTCTTTAGTGACTGTTCCATAGGTACTAAGAGCAAAATGTACTTTTTCTGTAATTAGGTAGAGTGTTTGGTAAGCATTTGTTACGTCAAGGGGATTAGTAAATTTTACTTACTCATATTTGAATTAGTTTTTTTTTTAATTTAGTAATTTCTTTAAGAATTATAATATTTATCATTAACTCTAGCAGTCTACTACAATTAATATATCATTTCATATAAATTATAAGAAACATAAAATATTTTTCCTGGGTCTTTATGTTATTTTATCATTAGTATTAGTTCTGCATATAAACTTTCTACTGTAAAATGCTATGTTTGTCTTAAATCAGCATTTTCTTTACAAATACATTAATGCAAAGAAAAATAAATATATAAATATTATTTTATTTATACCTATCAAAATTTACATATTTCTTCATCCTTTTTGGCTGATTTTCTGTCTATAACTGGCAGAGGATAAGAGTAAGATAGCCTGTTTGATAAGCAGACAGTAAAGGATATAGGTCCAAGGACAACAGTGTCAACCTAACCTGGCTAGACCAAAAAGAAAGTGTAGTCTGAATTAAAATGGCCATCAAGAGCCACTCCCTGATCCTTCACCCTGCATGATTTTCAAGGGTTTTGTCCAAATCTGCATTTCCACCCCTCCCTGGATTGTGGGCCCTCCCAAAGCCTGGGCTCCTTTCTTGAAAGCCATCAACCACTGAGGGCCTTTCCAATAAACCTGAAGCTGGCAGTGATGCTAATCAAATTAGGTGCCTAATTTGCATTTCCAATCTATGAAGAAGCCCAAATTTGGGCTACCACCTAGCAACTTGTTCAGAACCCATCCCAATTAGTTTGGTAGCTCTGCTTCTTTTATCTTAACTATATTCTCTCTCAAAAATAAATCTTTAATAATTTACCCATCATGTCTTCATTTTTTTTTTCAGTTCTTTGCTAAATATGGATAAGAATTTGAGGCTTGAGAGCCACTGGCTTGGGATTTCTATTCCCACTCTTCAACTTTCTCTTCAACCTAAAGAACTTTCTTTTCCCTGGGCTACTGGTGACCAGCTGCCTTCATGTGATTAGTTGGATGGCATTTTTCAAATCATTAGGTCTTTAATTAAAATGACATTTGAAATATAGATAATATAATTCTTACATTTTTAAAATTAAGCACATGCTTTATATGGACACATCATGAGTTTGTGCCATCATCTCCCTCCTCTCTGAGCCCCACCTGCCAAAGCCCCACCTCAGTTGGAATGGTGATGTTTCCCATGGGGTTATGGGTTATGCAGAGTAAAAGCAGAAGCCAATCATTGCAGTTGGTAGGGGGGAGTACCTCTTTTTACATTTTTGACAATTTTTATATAGGTACAAAATTCTTTTTATAATTATTGGAAATATTTTTCTTTAACTTATTTTACAATTTGGTAATAGTAGGTTCATGAAAATACAGAAGTGTGTGTATATGGTAGTTTGAATGTAAAATTTCCCCCATGGCTTCATGGATTTTGAGTACTTGGCCTCCAGCTCGTTCCAGCTGGAAATGTTGAGCATTTGGGAGTTGGAGACTTGCTGGAGGTATATTGCTAGGGGGAGATGTTGACATTTATTAATCCAGCCCCCTGGGTGTTCAGAGCATATTCACCATTGCTGCTTTCCCAAGCTGACATGACAAGATGTGACACATGGCTGGCTGTTGTGCCATGCTTTTGCTTCCATGATGAAGTTTCCACTCAAAAAAATAAAAAAATAAAAAATAAAAAGTTGTCAGATATTTTGTCACAGCAAGCAGGTTAGCTATTATAGTATGCCTAGCATCCGTTCTTTTTCTTATATATTTTGTTATATTTTTAGTGAATCCATGTACTTCACTAATCACAACAATTTAGGTGAGCATATACCTGTGTCAGAAGAGTTTCCACTTGCATCTTTGAAGTGAATTACCTTCTTTTATAATATTTCATTTTTATTTATTTCATAGGGAATGAGCTGGGGGTGGGGGGGTGGGAAATGAATCAGCACACCAGGGCCTCCAAGCCACTGCAGACTCCAGGCTCATATGTCACCACATGCATCTGGCTTCTGTGGGTTTTAGGGAATCGAACTTGCGTCCTTGGGCTTCATAGGCAAGTGCCTTAACCACTAAGCAATCTCTCTAGCCCTAATTCCTTTCTTTTCTAGCCCCTCATGGAAGCTTAATAGATTTAGTTTACATTGAATTTAAAGTTACCTTATTCTACTATTTTAGTAAATTGAATCATATAGTAAAGATTATGTCTCTGTCCTTACACTTAATATAATAATTTCAATATTTATTTATGTTATTCCTTGCCATTAGTTCATTTATTTCTTTGATGAATTATATCCATTGTTCAGATTTACAGTTCTGTTCTTTTAATTCATCCTTGGGAAACTTTAAAAATCTGTCCTTTTTTCTTTGATTACTATGATAAATTCAATACATATTATTTTGTAATCATATGTGCATATGTAGAAGTAAGGTTTCTGGGACAAATGGCAAAATAGGCTTACTTTAATAAGGAACTCAACATTTTATGACATGTGTGTTACATTTCCCTTTTCTCCAAACATAATATAAAGGTTCAGTTTATATAGAGAATAAGTCTATTGACCTGGTTTTGACCACAGTTGTACACTGGATCAGGAGATAGCCCAGTTCCTTGCTAATAGTTCCACAATTAAATAATAAAACAGTGATACTATAAATATAAATAAAATGCTTGCAATCTATTGATTGTTCAACAGTTTAAAATTGTATCTTTGAAAAATAAATTACTTAAAATAATACAAAAATGGGGCTGGAGAGATGGCTTAGCGGTTAAGCACTTGCCTGTGAAGCCTAAGGACCCTGGTTCGAGGCTCGGTTCCCCAGGTCCCACGTTAGCCAGATGCACAAGGGGGCGCACGTGTCTGGAGTTCGTTTGCAGAGGCTGGAAGCCCTGGCGTGCCCATTCTCTCTCTCCCTCTATCTGTCTTTCTCTCTGTGTCTGTCACTCTCAAATAAAAAAAAATAATAATAATACAAAAATGAAGACTATTGGACCATTGAACATGATGATAATACCACATCAGTTTTTGCCAGTATGTTTTTTTTTACTTCCTATATCACAATTGACTTAACCCTGTAATATTTTGTCACATAAAATTTTAAGTTTTTTTTTTTAATATTATATATTTTAAGAGAGAGAAAGAGAGAATGGGCTCACCAGGGCCTTCAGCTGCTGTGACTGAGCTCCAGACATATGTAACCCCTTGTGGTGCATATACAGCATTGTTTCCTTGTGTCACTCTGTATCTGGCTTACACGGGATCTGGAGGTTCAAGCATGAGTTCTTAGTCTTCGCAGGCAAGCACCTTAACCACTAAGCCATCTTTGTAGCCCAATTTTAAGTTTTGAGCTGATAATGATAATGAAGTCAGTTGCACTTTGAACTTACATGTTTAATCTGACTCACGTAATAATTAAACATTTATTGAATAAACATATTTAATAGTTTGTTGAGCTGAAGGTCTTTTGAATTCAACTTTCATGCTTCTTATTCATTGTAAATTCTCAATTGGAAAAAGAACTTTCTTCTTGTCAGTATTAATGAGTTGTAAAGCTATTACAAAGCTTTAAGTGTAAAACAAAATCTAAGAAGCCACAAAATTCTATAAAATCACTGGATAGAAACTCTCTCGAGTCACCTGTGTAGACTCTGGTAAAAATGACTCATGATGTTCTATTAAATGATGCTGATGGATGTTAATCTCTTGGGCAGAGATTTTTTCTTATTCCTTCTCTTATACCTACAGACAGCTAGTTTTATGTGAGTTGTAACCAACTATTAAATTCAAGACTTCCACTGAAATGTCTGACTAGAGGCACTAGATATGCTTTCTTCCACAAAGAAGGAAGAAAAAAAAAGAAAATAGGACACCTATCATTCAGTAAGACTATTTATGGGAGAAGGGCAGGGGAAAAGGAACCACGAGGTTCCTTGCAACTCTTATTCAAATTATGGAACACTGGGGATTTTGCTGCTAGAGTCCTAGAGCTCTCTTGGGCCCAAATCCAGTTGAAGAATTGTCTACAAGTATATGCTCTTGTGCAATTCCAGATGATGAACTTTTTTCATGGGCCATCTTCCCCAAGCCAGGCTGCTACAGCATGGTGCTCGGCACTCCACTGCCATGTGTGATCATCTCCTAGATAATGAGTTTGGGGAGTGGCCCTACTCCTATGTAGCTCTGAGGCTGACAAGCTTGTTGTAGTCCATTGACCTCTTCAGAGACTGACAGACATGCCCAGGAATTCCGCCTTGACTGCCTTGGTTGCTATGTCTCATCCTCCTGTACATGCTGGTATAAAACCATCCCTATGGATTGCAGATACTGATAGGTACATGTAATAGTGAGCACATGTCCTAGCTCATCGTCTCCCGACATGGACCACAGTCGCCAAGTACACTGGAGTGAGCCAGTCGCTGCCTAGCCCATGCATACATACTTCTGGCAGAGACAACCTGCTGCCATGCTCATGTACACACACTGCACTTCACTTTCCTGAGCCTAAAGGAGGAGCACATTTGCTTGTGAGTCACTCTGATGTGAAGTACTTCCCAATGGGCTAGTAAAATGTTCTCACCATTATTGCACCTGCAGAGATGGAGGGGCTCTCCAATTGTAGGCTGCTCCATGACTTGCACACCAAGATGTGAATTAATTAATTGTAGGCAAAAAAAAAAAAAAAAAAACTATAAGGGAACTTTACTATGGTGGCAAAATGGGACCCAAAACTAGTGTAGCATACTATGTAAACATTCTAAGATCTTTAAGCCACTTTTTCAGGAGAAAGTCTATTACCAGAGAATCTCCACAATACATTGGGAGATATGAGTGAGTGAACGATGTGCAGGTATAAATATGAGGAGAAAAGAACTATGAAGAAACTTGCTAATATGCACCCCAAAGAAATAGATTCACTCTCTAACAACAGGAAAGGAAAACAATAGAATACCAAATAAATAATCCAAAACACTGATTCTAAGGAAACCCCATAACACTGGGGAATACAGGAATAAAACAAAACACAATGAAATTATAAATCAAACTGTGGTATGAACGAAAAATTCATCTTAGAAAGAATGCAAAAACAAACTAAACAGCAACATTGGAATTGAGGAACTTGTAAACAAACAAAAACGGCTCAGCTATTCAATAAACAAATTTGATAAAATAGAAGAAGTAATTTCTAAAGTTTGAAGACAAACTTTTTGGACTAACTGCCATATTTGACACTAAATGGCTACAAGTGAAAACATAAGGAAGCAAACAAAAACAAAACAGAAGACATCAAAATTAGAATGACATATTATGCTACCCTTAGAATTGCCATTGTCTCAAAAGAAAGAGCAAAATATACATGCTAACAGGAATATGAAAAAGGGAAATCTTTATAAATTGCAGGAAAATATGCAATTCGCTACATCTTTTAATGAAAAATAGTCTGGAACCATCTTATAATGGTAAATAGATCTACTATTTGCTTCGGCTATCCCACATCTGAGCATATTTCCTAAGGAAGCAATATTAGTAAAGAGATAGCTATGCACTTATATTTATTAAATCACTATTGTTTTTGTTTGTTTGCTTGCTTGCTTGCTTGCTTTAGGTAGAGTCTAGCTGAAAAATAAAATGTTTCAATTAACAGATGATTGGATAAAAAATGTGTGTATGTGCACAGTGAAATATTACTTGGCAATAAAAGAAAAATGAAATTCTGTCATTTGCAAAGTGGTTGAAGCTAGAGGTTATTAAGCAAGTGAAGTCAGTTGATACACAAATACTTTATCTTTTTCATATGCTTCAACAGAGAAGAGGGGAGAATAGGTTTTGACTAGAGTGGAGAGAGGGGAAGTTAGTTATAGGATACCAAATTTCAGTTGGGTACCAGGAATGTGTTTTAGGGTAAGATAGTACACACAGGTGACTGTTATATAGCTGTTACTGATGTTTTACAGACAGGATCAGAGACATTGAACATGAAGAAATGGTGAGATACAAATGCTATTTTCTCCAAATTGAGCAGTATTTATTGTATATATGTATAAAAATATCACATTGCATCCCATGACTACATATAATTATAATGTGTCAATAAAGAAGAAAATTCTAAATTGTTTTATTGCTACAAATATTCTCTTATCTGTGGTGTACAGAACATAAAAATAAATTTGCAAATGATTCATATCATTTGGATTACTAGTAGTATGGCCAGTCTGGATTTTGTAAATCATGATTATTTGAAATCATGCTTTGAAGTACAAACGAAAGTGACTATATCCTAAGTTCTATTCAGTCAACCAGCTTGGATTCCTACTGGTTTGATCTTTGAAATAGCATTGTGCATACTACCTCAGAAATTCTCCTAGTTAGTCAATGCTTATTAGACTTAAACCCTTTAATAGCTTCTTGCTACATCATATACAAGACAAAGCAAAACATGGGATGTTTTCTTCTAGAAAGAATGCTCTTGTTAATGAGGTTTTGTCTTTACGATAGCCATTAGTTGCTAAGGGAAATACAACATAATAGATGCCAACCTTCTAATGTTGTTAATGTGGAGTGAATGAAATTATTTTAACAAACTGGGCATTAGTTGACTAGACTGTTTCAAATGTGTTCTAAACACAAATATACACATGCACACACACGCACATATGCACACACACACACACTATTTCACTAAGAAGGTATATAAAATATTTTTCCTTACCTCATTTTGAAAATTTACTGGACTGTCTGACATGTTCCATCAGATGACCTTAACATATCCAGCAATTTCCAATATCAGTGTGAGTTTCTAGAATAGTCTTATTTTTCTCAGGACTAATTTCAAGTAGAATTTGCTTATGAAATGTTTTTGCTATTTCAGAATATTTGTAGGTAATAGTCATCTTCCAAGAGTCCAGTAGAATCAGGGCAAAGCAGAGTGGAGGAATCCTATTGCTAACCCAAATTACATTAACCCTATTTCTAGGTTTTCCTAAGATGAATGCATCTGTGTCACATATGTGTTGTGTTAAACTGGATTCTGTCCCTTGATGGTGAGGAAACTAATTTAGCTCAAGATATGCTATGTAAACTCTTTTCTAGGAAGAAGATAATGACTGTTTGCTCCCCCAGGTAGGGAACCTCCAACAAACTATAAAGCCTATTCCACGAAAGTTTAACTTGACAGTGTAATGGGTTTGTCTTCCCCCTGACAGAGCACTGGGCAAGGGTTAGTTATAGCAGCGTGAAGATTCCAAAGCAACCACATGGACAGGTTTCATCCCAACGTGGATAACAACCTCCCTCTGGCTGGATAGAGGGTATCTACATCTCCTGATCTTCTACCCTATAAGTATTTTGTTTCTTCTTGAGGCTATAAACCTCATGCATTGTATAGAGCTGACACAACGGGCCGCTGAGCTCCTCTGTGAAGGTCTGATGACCCTTTTCTGCACACTGCTCCTCTCCATCTATGGGTGAACATCAACAGGCTTAATTTGGAGCCTTGTGTGTGTTCGTCAGTGCTACTGTTAAAGATGGTTGGGATGTTGAGATAGACAGCAACAGTCTGCTTTTTCATTTTCTAATTATTTATTTTCAAGGAGAAAGAAAGATATTGAGAACATAGAGAGAGAGAGAGAGAGAGAGAGACAGACAGACAGACAGACAGACAGACAGACAGACAGACAAACAGACAGACAGAATAGGTACACCAGGGCCTCTAGACACTGCAAACAAACTCCCGATGCATGCACCATTTTTGTATCTGACTTTAAATGGGTACTGGGGATTCAAACCTGGCTTCTTGTTAGGCTTTGCAAGCAAACACCTTAATTGCTGAGCCATCTCTCCTGCCCTGCCACTTCTCAAAAGAAACATTTTTCTACTATGTTAGTCTAACACTTTTACTAAATTGTAACCTTGATACTGATTTTATATTGCTAGTAATTAACAATGTACTAACATCAAATAGATATCTATCCAATAAATACCTAATTAAAAGATTTAGATTTCCTTCAATATATTTTTCGTACTATGTTTGAAATAATTTCTGTTCATATTGCCAATATTGGTGACTATGCCAGACAATACAGATTCAATTAAATGACACAGACCCTAATAAACTATTCATGGAATTATAACTCTTCTAAGATAGCCTGAGTACAAACTCCTGCGTAGCAAATGCAAGCTTGCATTACTTTTTAAATGTTACAGTAGGATTCTGCATCTTAGCTGCCTTTTGGAAGTCAGTAGTTAATAGATCTTAATAAAAAATAAAAAGCAAACAATCAATATTCTTATGAGTTAAGGTGCATATTATTTTAAATATCCTAATACAATACACCTTAAATTATTAAAAAGCTCACATCTCTCCATGACATTTAAAGTCATTTCAGAAGTACAATGTTGTTGCATGGTCTCTGTTATAAAGCAATAAATCCAAAAACTTATCTTGGAGATTTAAAGCTGTCTAGTTTTCCTCAACTTGAATATGAGTTGCCTGTTTGTTACACTGTCAAATCATCAACATTTTGGATGCCCTGCAATTTACCAACACAGTGGATTAATAGCAGAAATGGAAAATGTTCTACTTTGAATCTGCCAATGTTCTAAAGGTTGTGGAAACTCTCTTGTCTTCTTTTGTAACAATTTCTTCATGCAGAAAATGTGAATGTGATTCATGTTCTCTCTCCCTGTAGAAAATACACAGAAGTGCCTAAAACATAATAAAGTATATTGCACAACTGTTACTCAGTGATCAAATTAATAACCACATTATTATATAACTTGTAGAGAATATTGAGTATTCTTGACATGCACAAAACAGAGATTTTGTTCCTTGATTTTGCTCTCTTGAATTTTTATGGAAAACTGACATTTTAGAAAAATAGCACTTCACATCACTTGGAGTTCTAGAAACAATATGAAGTTTTTGTCCTTGTTCTAGCTCTTGGTAATAGATTAAATGACTAATCTGTTTGGCAAAATTTGTTTGAATTTTTTCCTTTGGCGCAGCTTTCTTTTAACAAAGTTTATAGAAATTGTTTCTATGAATTTTATGTAATTTAATTTTTGCTGGCGAAGTCTTTTTGTTATATACTTCTTTATTCCATCCAAAACCAATGACCTTATAAAATAAACAGAATTAAAACACTTCAAATACTGTCACTTTGCACTTCTCAAAGAAATGAATAACTGGAAATTATGCATTTGTATACTAATTTTCTAATGAAACCACTCAGTTCATAATAAGGTTGTTTTAGAGTGTTTTGCATTTTATGAAACATCAAACCATTTAGAATCTTCCAGTGATCTGCAGTCTTTTCCTTACTTTCCTTTATAATTCTCCTTACAGCATTTAGTCTTGCTAGCACGGAGTAACCCCTTTCCTCTGCCCTGAGGTAGAAGCATTTTTTCTCATGCCCTGCATTTTGCTGTCTGTGCATTACTAACCCCATGGAAAATTCTCAGTATCTCAGTGTTATTTTTTTGATTTTTTTTTTCCTTGAGTTCGGGCAAAGGTGTCAGAGTTCAAAGTCTGTTGTGCTAATTTTTTTCTTCTCATCCCTCTATTTTTGAAGTCTGTGAGAAGTGGCAAGAACTGAATTGACCTCACAATCACCTTTTAAGAACTGAAGGAAGAGCAAAATAGTATCTGAGTTGCTTCCTGTGTTAGAATGTGATGTCAGGGGTAGCTGAAGGTCAGTGTTGGCTGTTGGTTTGCAAGTCTTGTTTCTCTAAGTGCCTGAAGAGGTTAAAAAGGAAGCATGCACACTTATTCCCTTACAAAATATAACAACAAAAACAAATCTATCTTTAAATCAAACCTGGTGATTGGTTACACAAGAATATACCAGTCTTTCACGAGTTAGGTAACAATATATTCTGAGGTCCAAGATGTTAATGTTTTACTGAAAGACCACTTCTGCTTAGAGTGGAGACCCAAGAAAAGCAATATCACTGATGTCCTAGGCAGACATGTCTATAGGGACACAACTGTACTTGTAATCTTTCTTGGCTATTGGATTTTTAAAAATTTTATTTTTATTATTTATTTATTCATTTATTAGATATGGGGTGGGGGAGAGAATGGGTGTGCCAGGGCTTCTAGTCATTGCAAACAAACTCTAGTTGCATGTGCCACAATGTGCATCTGGATAATTTGAGACCTGGAGAATTGAACCTGGGACCTTAGGCTTCACACACAAGGCCCTTAACTGCTAAGCCACTTTGCCAGCCTGCCCGTTGGACTTTTATTAACTGATAGTTATATAAACCCCTAATCATTGTTATTGGTCTTTTAAAATGTTTTTATTTATTTATTTGAGAGAACTCCAGACTCATGTGCCACCTTGTGCATCTGGCTTATGTGGGTCCTGGGGAATCGAATTGAGAGCCTTTGGCTTTGTAAGCAAGTCTTAGCCACCAAGCCATCTCTTGAGCCCTGATATTGGTCTTTTAATGTAGTTTATTTTAACACCATATAAAATGTTGAACAATGTGTATCTCTCTCTGAGACAACATCACACACTACCTCAGGATTCTATAGAGTTTGTAGCACAATAAACTTACATTACCAATAACACAATTACACAATAAACTTGCCAATTACCACTCTTGGTAAGTATAAAAGCAAGTTTATGGAAGTTACCTAAAAATTAAATGTTTCCAAAGCTAGTAGCTTGTTGTGTTTTTCTCAATGGTGTGAAGGTCTGAGAGTGCCCATGATAGTTAGAGCACTCCTAGTTGTGGTGACCTCTCTGCTCCCCTTCAGGTGTAGGAATTCTCTAGTACCAGTCACCATGGAAACCATCTCAGGCCTAGCTCAACTTCTTCCAGCAGAGAAGGAACTGGGACCAAGAAATATGCTTTTAGTGTGTTGCACCTGACTTCTAGGACATAGCAATGCATAATTGCTCTGTATATATGAACATTCACTTAGTGAAAATGTAGTAGGTTGAGTTAGGTTGATATGTGTATGTATGTGTGCTCACTGATTTCTGTTTAAAGTGCCTTTTCTATTCATACATAAAACAAAGAATGGCATATAAAGAAAATTTCCACCTCTGTTAAAAATGTGTACCTATCAGTTCCTTTAGTTGTAGAGTTTTAAATCTTTTCATAATATATTATTGCCTATATATCATTTTTGACTTACATAGTAAACATTTATCTCACCCTGAACTATTATAAAATATAATTTTGATAATTTGTTCATTCTTAATTATACTCTTAAGTGTAAGTAAATGGACTAAGAAGTAAAAATACTTTTTACTGAAATCTGTAGACCATCTAAAGCACTCTTTTATATATATAAAAACTTTATTTATTTGTAAGCAGAGTGCCAGATAGAGAGAAGAGAGACAGACAAAATAATAATGGGCACACCAGGGCCTTTAGCCACTGCAAACGAACTCCATATGATTGTGCCCCTTGTACATCTGGCTTATATGAGTTCTGGGGAATCAAACCTGTGTTTTTTTGGTTTCACAGGCAAATGCCTTTAATACTAAAGCATCTCTCCAGCCCCAGGCACTCTTGCTTATGGTTTTATCATCATATTTTGAAGTTCTCTAATATGATTTTCCTATGTGATCTTTTGATGATTTTTATCCATTATTGAACTCTTGGTTCATATTTATCTTACTCCAGAATGAATAGCAAGACATGCAAGCCACACAGAATGTGTATATAATATCCTGGGTATCACAAAGGGCATGAACTTAATTGTTAGACACTTTGGCTCTGACTTTTGACTCTAATAAGTACCACTTCATTAGAAACTGTGGACTACAAGTTTCATCACTCAGAGTCATATTTATCATTTATAATTGGGTAATGAAATATTTCTTAGGAAATTGTGTTGGTAAATATTAGTTCACATTTTATCATCATTATTTTATATAGAGCAAAACACTAAGGATGGGAGAGATATCTTAGTGGTTAAGGCTTGCTTGTAAAGCCTAAATACCCATGTTCTACTCTCCAGATCCCACGTAAGCCAGATTCACAAAGGTGAGGCAAGCACAAGGTCGTATATGCCCACTAGGTGGCAAAAGCATCTGTATTTCCATTGCAGTGGCTGAGGCCCTGGCATGCCAATTCTCTTTTTTTCTCTCTCTCTCTCACTCACTCTCTCTAAAATAAAAGAAATAGAAAGTATTATAAAAAGAACATAACACTAAGTAGTCTTTATCTTGCCATGTATAATAGAAAATACTATGATATTTTAGGAAGATGAAAATATATTTTCTCAGTTTTTTTTTCTGGAAATGCAGGTTATTAAATGTATATGCATTAATTGTGGCTTAAATATTAGAAAATTTAAATAAATTGATTGTATAGATTTCATTTGTCAAAATTTTGCTCAGTGTTCAAGGCTATAAGACAAAAAGATGTAAAGTTACTTTATATTGAAAATTTGAGAAGTGAAATTTTGAGAAAATATCTAAAATAATCCTTCATGCATGAGCAGGGAGAAGGAACACAAGCAAGACTGCTGCTCTCAGTTTATCCTAGGAAGTTCCAGTTCTCACTTCTGTTGTGGTAGTTACCTTGTTGGTTATGTGCTAAAACTGTGCAGACTAACACTTCTGGCTTATGGTTTGCATGTACTTACCAAACTTTGGGCCCAGGCCTGTTGGATTCTATTAGAATTGAAAGTATAGTTCCTGTATTCCTCATGTGCAGGGTTGAATGAGGCTAAGAGCCTCCTTAGAACATTAGCACCTTTAGGAAATTCTATAATAAGCCCTATTGAGAGCACCTGTTTGTTCAGTATTGAAAAAACAGTTGAAATATATTATTTCAAATGCTTTAAGCAAGTACCGATTATAATAAAACTTCTAAACATCTGTGAATCCAATTTTAACTTTGTAAAGCAGTTTGCCTTTGCATATTATTACATATTATATGGAAGGATTGAAAAGACTTTTAGTCTTCCTTTTTTAAGTTACTCAATTTTGAAAACTTGGCCACTTTAACGTGATTGAAGAAGAAAGGTTTATATAAATCTAACTTAAAGTTCCATTCATGTCAATCATTAAAACATTATATAGGGCTGGAGAGATGGCTTAGCAGTTAAGTGCTTGCCTATGAAGCCTGAGGACCCCGGTTCGAGGCTCGATTCTCCAGGACCCACATTAGCCAGATGCACAAGGGGGCGCACGCATCTGGAGTTTGTTTTTGTTTGCAGTAGCTGGAGGCCCTGGCACACCCATTCTCTCTCTCTCTCTCAATCTGCCTCTTTCTCTCTCTCTCTCTCTCTCTCTCTGTCCATTGCTTTCAAATAAATAAATAAAAATAGACAAAAAATTAAAAAATAAAACATTATATATGTATATACATATATATGTATAATTTAGATTCATAGAGGATAATTACTGTAAATATATTACTTGTCATGATTTGTTCAATCCAGAACTATTGAATTCAGATGAATGCTCAGTTATTATGTACCTTAGATAAATGGCAGGTCACACTTGATATTAATTTAGTTTTCTTATTATAACTGTAAAATTAAGAACTATGAAAACATTTGTTAGAATCCTACTGGCTAAGATACTTGGACTGGTTATTTAGAAATTGAGATCTTAACAACATAGAGCAAGGAATGAGTACTTACTCGATGACTGTCTTGAAGTGAAACTTGAATAAAATGTACTTTACCTTTCTCATCAAATTGAAGACATTATTTTTGATCAACTTCTATAGTTGGGCTATAGCAGAATAATATATTAAGTAAAAACATGCATTTTCAGTGCTTAAAATTGACATTGACTCTTTGTTTTCCATGTTTGTTATCCATCCTATTTTATGGCTTTATTAACATTAATGCCAAATATTTTAAAGCATGGCTTTATTAGCTACTTTTATGACACTGAGAGCAAAAGCCTGACAGATACAACTGGAAGAAGTTATTTTGCTCCTGATTACAGAGGGTTCAGTCCACAGTGTGTGACCCCTTGTGCTCAGGATGACCACCATCATAGTTGCAACATGCCGTGGATGTGAGCTGTTCACTTCATGTCTGACCTGGAAGCAGACAATGAGGTAGAAAGTGGCCAGTAATGATAAAGTCCCAAGAACATGCCCACAGTGACCCACTTCTAGCTTGATACCACCTTCTAAGTTTCTAGAACATCCCAAAATAGCATCCTTATCTGGGAATCAAGCATTCAAGTCATGAGCCTACAAGGAACTTCACATATAAAAACCTTCAAACTGGGAAAGGTGGCACACACCTTTAATCCCAGCACCATGATTTCAAGGCCACCAGAGACAACATGGTAAATTCCAGGTCAGCCTGGGCTACAGTGAGACCCTACCTCAAAAGACCAAAAATTTAAAAAAAAACAAACAAAAAAAACCCTTAATGTCCTAAGTACAAATATTGAGGTGTATCACTTAACTTTTTGGTTTTTCAAGGTAGGGTCTCTCTATATACCTGTAACTCAGGCTGACCTGGAATTCACTATGTAGTCTCAAGGTGGCCTTGAACTCATGGTGATTCTTCTACCTCTGCCTCCCAGGTTCTGAGATTAAAGGTGTATGCCACCATGCCTGATTCTTGGTTTTTGATTATAGAGGTAGAGTTTTGCACTAGCTCAGGTTGGCCTGGAATTCACTATGTATTCTCGGATTGACCTTGAACTCAAAGCAATCCTCCTATGTCTGCCTCACAAGTGCTGCGATTAAAGGCATGTGCTACCATGGCCAACAGAATTCATAATTACTTAAACAAGTAATTTAAACTAATTTTTAAAAATTAAGTCTGAAAAAAAATATTTTATTATAAAACCTAAATTAGATCTTTAAATTACTATGACCAGGTATTAATCCTGAAATAAAATCTACCATTACTGAGAATGATAATTTTAGGTGTATTAAATAAAACCACTTACAATTTATGAAGTATTTTTGTCTTGACGTCTTTTGTTATTATACCACAGGGTATAATAAGCACTTAAGAGATGAGTGTCAATGCTTTGCTGACTCAGCCATATTTATGAATCATGTCATATATTTGTTTTCACAGTGTGCCATTTTTGCTGAGAGTAAGGAAAAAAGTTATTGTAGCTTTCAGTTGTTGTTGCCAAATGGCATTTACTTATGAGAGGATGAGATGGTCATGAAATTATACCTTAGGGACAGTGAACTAAGGTGAGGATTCATTCCTAGAGTCCAGTTTTGAGAGGTTTTGTAAGTGTCCTAAGTGATAAAAGGCTTTCAATAGATATTTTATTTCTTTATTTTCTTACTCCAATGGAACTCCTTAACTTTATATATTATGTTTTAAGAACTACAGATATAAGAAAAAATGATTTTTTTCAATGCCTGGAGTCACAAAATAAAATCAGGGCATAAATAATCTAGATTCTAAATTCTTCCCTTGAATTGGAATCCTGGATAAAACCCTAGACTAGAGATTTGTGTATGTGACTTCAGAATAACCTACCCACCTATTCTTATTTAACTACTCAATTTATCTATAAAAGGGGGGATGCAATTCCTACCATACCCTGTTCACATGAATATTATACTAGTTGTGCATTATGCAAACTCCATCTAAGAAGCAAATCATACACCTTGTGTTGATAGCATGTGTCTTAAAAAGCCAAGATTTTTAGTAAACTCCTTGTCATTTTTATTATAGGAAAGTAGCAAGAGAAAAAGAGACAAACAATTCCACTTTTGTGGCTTATAAAAATGAAACATCTGTCTCTCTCTGTGTACGTACTACACATGGGGGTGTGCACAGGTATTATTAAACATTTGATTCTTCATATTTGTTATTGATGTGTGGTAAAATGTATAACAAGATATGTCATTTTGGCAAAAATTTAAAAGTATAATATGTCATTAATTGCATGCAATTTATTGTCTAGAACATTTTCCTTCTTAAATGGCTAAAACTGAATATGCTAAATGTGCTTGAAACAATTCCCATTACCTCTAACTTCTAGTCACTAAAATGACCTTTCTACTTCTGAGTTTAGTTACTTTATGTAATTGAAATGGTGAAGCATTTGTATTTACATGACTGGTTATTTCACGTACATGAGATTGTCACATTTTGTCCATGTTGAAGTATACAGCAGGATTCACCTCTTATTTAAGACTAGGTAATATTCCATGACATTATGCACTGTCTTTATCCATTTTCTATCAGTGGGCAATTACATTATTTCTATATTTCAGATATTGTGAATGATACTGCATGCAGGAGAAAATATCTCTTCAAGACTGTTCTTAGTTCTTCATAAATACCCAGCAGTGAGACTGGTGGATCATATGGTGGCTCTACTTGTATTTCTTTTTGCTTTTTTTTTGTAGGAATCTCCATGTGTTTTCTAAATTACTTATTATTTTACATGTCCACTAGTAGTTCAGAAGTAAAGAAGTATCCTAATTTCTCCTTATCCTTGCTAACACTGTTTTTTTTTTTATTAAGTTCAAAGTTGTATGGATACCTCCTACCTTAGTGCCATCATTTCCTTCCTCCCTGTCCTCATTTCACTGAGGTCTCTCCTCAGCGAGATTGCTGGAATTCCCCCAAGGATTGCAGGCTATGATATGTGAGAGCATCAGTCAGTCATTGTAAAGGCTGGGGCAAGGGGGTAATGCCTCCAGACATTCCCTTCCATTCCATGGTTCTTTCATTCTTTCTGGCCCCTCTTCTACACAACACTAAAGTCGACTTAAACACACTGTCTTTTTGATGTTTATTGTTGTGATGACCAGTGATATGGGTCATTTTTATATACCTCTTAGACATTTATCTGTTCAAGGTCTTGGCTCATTTTTACATCAGATGATAAGTTTTATTTAGTCATTGAGTTTTTACATTTCCTGACATAGTTTGGAAGTTTGCACTCTGTCAGACATACAGTTTGTCAGTACTCCCCCATCCTGTGGTTTTCAATTACTCTGTTGATTATTTCCATTGCTATGGAGAATATTTTAGTTTTATAATTACACTTGTTATTTTTCCTTTGGTATCATATTTGTATCACTACCAATGCCAATGTTATAAAATTTTGTCCTTGACCTTTCTTTAATGTAGGTCTTATATTTAACTTTTAATCTGCTTTGAGTTGAATTTGTGTTTGGTGAAAAATAAGCACCAAATTTTCCATGTGAGTTTTCTAGTTTTATTCTTTCTGTTTGCTGAAGATATTGTTGTTTCCTTCTTGTTGAGTCTTGGCACCTGTGTCACCAATATATAGGGGCTTACTCTGATGGGGTTTCCACCTTTTTCTTCTTGGTCAAGAATGTTTTGGATACTTGGGGTCCTTGATAATAACATAAAAGTTGTTTTTTCTATATCTTCAGAAATTATCATTTAGGTTTAATAGATGTTAATCTTTATTTATTTATTTTTTATTAATTAGTTGTGTATTCAGCAAATATAGTCAGTTTGGTACCATTATTAGGCTCATCCATGACCTACCCCCTCCCTATTGTCCCCTCCTTATTGAGGTATATGGGTCATATATTGTGGGGTTAGCCCACACTTACGGGTAAGGTAAATGTCTGCATATCCTGACCCAATATGTGGCTCTGACATTCTTTCTGCCCTCTCTTCTGCAAAATTTCCCTGAGCCATGTTGGGTTCATTTTTGGTCTGCTTCAGTGATGAGGTGCTGGGGGCCTCTGAGGTTCTGGCTCTCTGATTTGGTAGGAGTTGACTTTTCTGTGTTGGTCTCCTCCCCCCTTGTGCTGGTAGCCCGTTCATCAGGAAAACAGAACCCTTGCTTGTCTTGCCAACTTTCTTAGTTTCAGCCGGAGTCCTTTTGAGGTATGATGGGGTGGCTCTCTCCTTAGGATCTACGTCTATCTGAAAAAGAGAAGCAGATTCTCCAACGGAGAGTAAGTTAGCACCAGGACAAATGAGATAACACTTTCTTTTTTTTTTCATAGAGAACTTAATAAGTGTAGGCCCTCTTGTAGCCCATGATTGATGGTAGCTTGATATTGGAGAGTGGGCTTATGTTTGGATATGGTTCTGACTTGTTTCCCAGCTCCAGCTATGGGTCCCATACCACTAAGGGGATCAGTTAGCCAAATCAAGAGCAGTCGGTTCCCCACCATGGCTGTGGGGCACTATTGCACTTGTGTGGGCATCACAACAGGATATTTGCTGCTAAGTAGGTCAGACCATGAGTTGCTTGGAGAGATATTGGTTATTTCCCCCAGTTGCCCATGTAGCACCTTTTGGCACTAGATATGCTGACTGTCTGGGGACTGACTGTCTTCTAGCTTCCAGTCATGCCATTCCATTTTATGTGTCAACTACATATGATGTCTTCAGCAGTAGGGTCTTACCACTAACCTTTTGTGGGTCATCAAGTACTCTGACAGAAATCTGTCATTCTTTTAGGAAACCTTGTAGGTTTCTCTGATCAAAAGCTCATTGTGGATGATTGCCCCATGTTGGTACTGGGAGTTACAGGTCAGTGCCCACTACGAAAATGAGGAAAAAGATAACTAATATACAAGAGTTAGAGAGGAGAGAGAGAGAAGGAGAGGGAGGGAGGGAAGATGAAGAATATTAAGGTTAGCCTTGATCCTACCCTCTCCATGTGTATTTTCATGACACTAAGCCTACCAGTCTAAGCACATGGGTCATCTTCCCATTCGTGCAGTGTTTGATGTCAGTAAGTCCTTTACCTATCACTAATGTCTATTTCTAGATATTTTATTTTACTTTTCATGCTATACTGTGAAGGGGCTTCTAACATCTTTCTCTTAGGAGCATCTTTTCTGCATAAATGTCTAAGTCTTCAGTTACAGTTGTGCTGGTGTCCCTTTTCCAGCACATTGTAAACTCTTGCTTCCTCTGGTGTCCATCACAAGTACTGCAGTCTCTCTGGAGCAGCCACAAGCTGCCCAACTCTCTTGTAGCCCTGTTTCCAGTGTAGGCCTATCAATGAAAGATGCGATAGTGACCAGTTCCCTGGGGAATGTCCTCAAAAGCTAGGAATGCTACATGCAAATTCCCTATATTTCCCTTTCCTGAAAAGAATCTAGGAGCATTTTCCTTCCCTCTGCTGAACCAGGGACTGAATCAAGTTTTCATACCTAATTGTGGTTTCAAGTTCACTGTGTATAGGACCCTTATAGCTGTTTTGCTGTTGTTGTTGTTAGAAAAGAACTGCTCCATATGTTGTTGTTGCATTGGTGTCTGTGCCAGTAAGGAGATGCTCTGAACTCTTCACCTTACCATCTCACTGATAATTACCTTCCCTCTGTGCCTCTTCTGCTTTTAAAAGAGATTTTATTATTATTATTATTATTATTAGGCATGTACATATTTTGTATGTAAACAACACATGTTGGTACCATCCTTGCCCTCCTCCCTCCTCCTTTTCTGAAGAGGCCTTCCTGTTGGGGATGCAGGTCAGCCCTATGGGGATTGTGAGTCATGTATTATGAGGGTGGAGGGGGAGACAATGTCTCTGCACAAAATGTCTCAACTTGTAGCTCTAACATCCTTCCTGCTCCCTCTTCTGCAAAATTCTCTGAGCCATGCTGTGAGCATTTTTAGTTTACTTCAGTGGTGGGCATTTGGGAGCATCTAGATGTCTGGTTTGGTAGGTGTTGTGTAAAGGAACAAACAGCCCTTACAACATGGAGCATATTTTTGTTTATCCTCATAAGAGTGAAATTTCTATAGACAGGGAAGACATGGAAATGAATTCAATTGTGCTTGATGGTATTTTTTTCCTGCATTGTGAACTGAACTAACATACTTCATTTGATAGGAATTACGAGTACCCTTTGTTCAGGAAAAATAGGATCGACCTCCTGTAATGAATATACTTGCATGTTTTCAGTAAAAGGACATGTATATTTATATGTTAAATCACCAGGTAGTAGAAAAATGCTGATCTGTGCTACAGCTTTCAGATTTTTATGTGTAAACCTCTTCTTTCACAAAGCATTATTCCAGGCATTCTGCTCAGCAATAGTCCTTGATAAATGGCTAGCTATAAAATGATTTATTTAAAAATAGTATTCAGATTACACAGAAATTGCAGTAATGGAAGAAAAAGAAAATTACTCTGCTAAAGTCTGAGGGAAATTTTGTTAAATAATGTTATTACATGGGTCATTGAGTTCTTTAGAATCTTTTGAAGAGAGTCCAAGCTGTTTTCTTGGTTTGTTTATATAGGGAAATGGTTTCAATAAAAGAATGATCTTGAATTAAGGCATGAATTTATGGCATGGCATTACAGATATATTTATGGCATGGCATTACAGATATATTTTTTTCTAGTTCCTTGGAAATCATGCAATGTTGGAGGGGATACTAATTTTTTAGTCAAAAAACTTACTCATGAAATGTAGCTCTGGAACACTGGAAATAATTGTCTTTTCTCTTTTTAAAATATATCTTAGCATTAGCTTTTATAAAATGAGGTTCAGGTGAATGTGTACACAGAATATTTCTGAATAAGAAGAAGTATGAGTGCTCTCCATTATTCAGTGAATATACGATTATCTACCTAGTATGGGGAAAGCACAGAAGAGTAGCAGAAGTCAGACATGACAGTGCCTACTCTGCCCTCTGGGCGACTGTGCAAAATATCAAGAATCCTGTCCTTTTAACCCTGCCTCCTGCTGAAGTCCCTATCAATAACCTAAACAGTAGATCACCATGGGCTTTCCATTTTGAATAACTATGCCAATTAATCATTACACTAAATTCTATTGTTGAAAAGTAAAATAAAAAATGATGTACTGAGGAATTATGCTAAAATGTTACTTCAAAATGCCAACAGGCTGTTTGGTCCAAGAAGAGCCAGAGAGCAGATGTTTAGTAATCTGTGCAATGTGCCCAGTACTCTGTTGGCCATTACGAAGTCAGTGATAAACAAAAGAGACACAACTTTTGCCCACTCCTACAAATACACTTCAATTTCAGACAGATGCAGTAACAGGCTAGAAGGTTCTGGCTGACACAGTCTCTCTTTGCAGGAAGACCAGGTGCAAAGCTAAAGTAAAGTTCCTTGGTTGCTTAAAGATCATGGGCGTGTAAAGGTGGGTTATTAGTCAGGCTTTGGTATTGCTGTGACAAAGCATCTGAGAGGAGCAAAGATGTACTTGGACTTACACTTTCAGAAGATTAGTCCATTGTGGCCAGAAAGAATGGTTTCACAGCTTAAGTAATGTTGAACTGGAAGCAGAGAAAATACAAGAGGCCAGGGCAATATTTCCCTTCACATTAACACTTCCAGTGACCTCCAATTAGCCCCATCTCCTATTTTCAAATAATGTTCTCATATTATGATTCTATTAAGAGATTAATCCATTCATTAGGTCAGAGTCCTCAGTAAACTAGGCATGTTTTAATTTAATCAAGTTGTCATGAAGATTGGCCATCAGAGGAGGATTAACAGGAAGAATCTGATCAGTAGGCATAAGCATTCCGTAGATGAGTATTTATACATTTCCACACATTGGGGTTTTCCTTCTGGGTGTCATTAACAGTACATACATGTGTCTGTACCATACATGTGTCTGTACTAGAGCAGTGCCCATGGTGTTCTTACAGTTTCATTTCTACCTCCGTCCACTTTCACAGTAAACACCTTCAGTAAAGTCACAAGCTGTTGTCAAATTGGATTCCCAATGTTTGGCCGTGATTCATACAACTTGAAGTAATGAATCCATGCCTTTATTCATTTAATATTTAATTATGAAAATACATTTGATTCTTTATCTCTTAAGTTTTACTGTATTTCTCATAAGTGATTGCTTTCCTAAATCCTTTAAATGGATATAATATGCCTCTGTTCTACTTGTACAGTAAAATGTGATAAATAATTTAAAAAATTGTTCCAGGTATGTATGTAAGATAGCAAAAAAGTTGTTGAAACTGATATTAAAAAATACCATATTTTAAGTATTATAAAGTTTTCTTAATATCACTTCTTTCATATAAGGCACTTGAAATCACACATGTGAGCACTTATGTTTTTGTCTATAGTCCTTCCATTTCATTCAATCTCATTTTATATTCTGAGAAGATTGAGGATACTTGTGTGTTGGTAAAAAAGTTAAAGATCTTCAGTTCTGAAAGGAAAAATAAATTATCTTATACAATACTCTCATGTACTGATTATATAACTACAGAAATATAATTAATTAAATATATTAAAGCTATTTAAATATACAATAAAACTTCAAGGGCTAAGTGATGTTCTTAGTACATGGTCCTGACAAGATTCAGCAATACACTGCATGTGCCACCAGAAGGTGCTAGAGAGAAATAAAGCCAGCTGTTATGAAGGTTGTAGTGTAATTGTATGAGTGTTTTGCATTGGCTGGTTTCCCATTTGCTCTTGGTGGTGTCCTCTCTTTAGATTTTTATTTTTGAGAGAGGTTCTCTCTAGCCCGAGATGACCTTAAACCCAATGTAATTCTCCTCCTTTAATCTCTCAGTGGTAGGATCAAAAACATGAGCCACTATATCTGGTTTTCTCCAGTTGCCTGCATTCATATGGTACTATATATTTGGAATTTCTGGGACTTAAATGGGTTGTACAAAAAATGAAAACATGGGCTGGAGAAATTGCTTACTGGTTAAGGTACTTGCCTGTGAAGTCTAAAGAACCAGGTTTGATTCCCCAGGACCCATGTAAGTCAGATGCACAAGGTAGAACATGCATCTGGAGTTTGTTTGCCGTGGCTGGAGGCCCTGGCATGCCCATTCTCCTTCTCACTTTACCCCCTCTCTTGTAAATAAATTAATTAATCAAGTAATTTAATTTAATTTTAAAAGAATAAAAAATAAAAGCACAATGTTAATCCTTTACATTCATAATGAAATATCTAGAAAAAAGTCTTTAAATTTAGTTGTATGAATTATTTGAGCACATAATATACATATAATTGAAGGGGTGTAGTTTATTCTGCAGAATTCCTAATCTTGTCAGTTGTAGAGGAACACCATATACTATTATAATTTAAATTTTAGACTCTTCACAGCTGAATTTATACTTTTATCTTGTAGAAAGGGCAGGTTATGTTGCTGTATGTACACTCCCATGGTAAATTATTTTATGTTCCTATGATAAATACCTATGTTTCAATTGTTCTGTAATACCTTACAGGCTTTAAAAATAGAATACCTAAAATTTGCTAACAATATAATATCATCCATTCAACGAATTTCTTCTTTTTTTCCCCATTTAGGAAATACACCATCATTTTCAGATCCCAAAGACTAGTGTTCATTTTTTATTACTGATATACATGGACAATAAGAAGATAAAATAGTAAAAAGAGGTCACATTTTCCTAGTAACTATTCCCATGTGTGTATGCTCACACATGAATATCCCATGCACTTGCCACAATACAAGTTGGAGCTCAGCGGACAGCCTCCATTGTCCGCCCTCACTTTCCATCTTGTTGAGGCAGGGTCTCTCTGTTCACAGTTATGTTCATCAGGCTAGTGGGCCCTCTCACTTCCAGGTGCTTTTCCTGTCTCTGCTTCTCATCTTGCCTTAGGTGCAATGGGATTATAGGTGCATGTGCTACAGTGCTGAGCTTTACATGGGGCTCTGCAGTCAGGTATTCAATCTTGTATGGCAATCATTTTATCTATTGCGTAATCTCCCCAGGCTCCTCAGAACTATTTCTGTCTTTCGTTGCTAAAAGTCACAAGGCTGCATAGATATTTTCTAGAGCCCTTCTATAACATCAATACAACTCATGAAGAGATATTTATCTATTACTGTAGCAGCAGAACATGAATTTTCAGTTATTTTTCTGAATATATGCCATCTACATTTCCATCTTACAAGTGTTTCTGAGCCAGATGGTCTCCAGCTTTATTGTCATTATCTTCTGAAGGATTAAATACAAATAAAACAATTTTAAGCAAACTGTAACAATATTAACTGATAATGTCTTGCTTAGAGTAGAAATTCTTCCCTGTAAAAATAAATAAAATTTTAAAAAGGAAGCCATATACTCTCCTGTAATGATAAATCATCTTGATTTGATTGTCTATAGTTGCTATAACAAATTTTAAAATATGAACAATATTTATGTTATAGTTCTGGAGGTCAGCATTCTAGCATGGGCCTAATTGGAATAAAATTAAGATATTTTTAGGGCTGCAGTCTTTCTGGAGGTCAAATCTAGCCCTAGAATTTGCCACAATTCTATGCTGTGTTTTTCCTTCCATCTTAATGGCAGCAGTGGCTGACTGACTCTTTGTCCCACTGTGTCAATTCGTTCTGATTCTTCTATCTCACTTCACACATGTATGAGTAAACATAGCCCTTTCTTTCCATCTCATAGGACAGTGACATCCAAAGCTAGGATATGGACATTTTAGAGGTGGAGAACATTCTTTTCTTTTGCCTAGTACTTTTGTTTCTTATGTATATTTTCATAATTGAAATACAACATATATAATTTGCACCTAGGACTTGCCAACCCTGGTCCTCCTTTGCACTTTCCCATGTCATCATAATTAATAAATATTTTGTAGTAGTCATTGAAATAATGCAGTGGTGGAATAAGTTATCATGATTTATTTATGTAATGTTGACCATCTAATGTATTAAAAGAAATTTATGTGTGCCAAATGCATGATAGGTGCTTTGCAAAAAAATTAATAATATACAAGATACAGATTCAACCTTTGCATTAGCTTAAAGAAAAGTAGAGGAGAAGAGAAAGAAAGGAATTTGTAAAAGAAAGAATTAATTAAAATTCTGTCTTGGGCATGAACATCAACAGGAAGACATGTAAGTGGAAGGAAGCTTTCTTGGGTGAGGGGTGAGGCATGATGTTCCTGGTAAGTGTCACATAGGCTCATATTTCCATACAAGTAGATTGATTTTAAGAGGTAGGGAGTCACAACTGGCTTGGGGTTAGGAAGAAGTTTTAGTGGGTAAAGCAATTAAAGTACTTTATGAACAAGCCAGAAGACCTGAGGTTGAAGACCCAGCACCCATGTACATGTCAATTGGTGTGGCAGCCTGTGACACTCAGTATTCCGGAGGCTGAGACAGAATCCCCAGGACATTTAGACAGACACAGTTAGGAAACACATTTCAGAGGTAAGAACAAGAGGCTTGAGATGGACATTGTTAGTCTAGCTTGGAAGAGTGGGTGTGGTGAGGTATAAGAAATCATCCTGAATTATTAATCAGAGGACTATATGAATCCTACCATTACCACTACTATTCTAATTACCCTCATTTTTGAAAGTACCTTCCTCTTTATTCTTTATAATGAGTTTTGCTAATCTTTTTCACGCATTTTGGTTATAGGAGGGGACAAAGGACTCATTTTGCCCATTAGTATAGTTTTTATGTTAAAAAAAAAAAAAGGAAAAAAGAGGCTAAAACTTCTTTAGCCTGCAGATATAGTATGGGCTGTTGATACTAACATATCAAGGGAAGCAAAGAAACAGCCAGGGAGCTCCTTGAGAGTGTTCAAATCACAGAGTTACTCTTGTTTTCTAGGACAAGCCCCTGTTGCATCAATTTGGTAATGTGAGTCACAAAATGCTTATGCTTGTTTTACTTGGTTATTATGATGAAATCAGCAGTGTTTTTTTACTAACATAGAGCTGACCTTTTTTTAACATAGAGAGTAGCACTACATTATTTGGGCATAAGAAAGTTCACATTTTGTTTTATTTTTTGTAGCCAAGGTATACAATAATGAAGTGGATTAAAGCCTTAGCACTGAGGAAAAGGAAGAAAAATTACATAAAACACAGGGATGAGATTTGGATGAGAGACGTGTGGGGAGGAAATGATCAGGTTTCTATCTTGAGTATCATAGTAAATTGTTATACATTAGAGATTATAATACTTTCATAATAATAGATAGAAAATAAGGCTAATTTTGTAGAAGTGGCCAGAAAACAACTGTATATATTGATGTAAATGAAGACTAAGGCTTACTATATATGTCTACATGTACATGAATTCTAAGGCTTGCTATATATGTCTGTATGCAAATAGGTTTGGTAGTCAGCATTGCTCTCATCTTTGGATGCACAGTTATTAAGGATGCATCATAAGCCACTTTCAATGTACAGAAAAGATAAGAGCATTTAAGTTTTCAAACTGCACTAAAATGTTAGCAAAGAATTGAATCTTATAAATGAAAAGCTAGTGATGAACATAACAGGCCCAGAGCATGTAAGGAAGTAAAAGGTGAAAGTAATGCAAAATTAATGGAATTAACAAAGATTAGGTAGCTACTACAAGGAAGTGTGAACAAGAATGTTTAGTCCATAAATTTGGAGAAAAAAAATCACTGAAAAGAGATAGATAAGACAGAGGTGAAATATTGAATGAGTACCTAGTCACCCAAGTTTTCTCCACAGCCATAGGGCAGCTGCTATGGAATTCTCATCTAAATAAGGTGGAAATATTACTGCCTGTTGAAGTTGAACAAAAAGAATTCTGGATTTGAGGATGTCAGCTAGAATAATGATCCTAAAAATGAGGTACTTGATTGAATATGTAGATATTAGACAAATAAGCCATCAAACCCTTATTTAAGATGACAGAACCCTGAGATTTTAGCTTTTTATTCTCTATGTAGGATAATAATTGATTCATTTCTCAAAAAATCTATATGAGGGTAGATAGAAGGTATTAAGGGTAGGTAGAAGATATTAACTTTTAAAATAGTTGAAAACACATAAGTTTTCCTGAGTTATTTAACTAGTAAGTCTCAGGGGCTACTAACATTACCCACTTAACCAGACTATAACTGATTTATTGTGTCCCATTTTAACATACGATTGCTAAATGTCCAAAAGTACTTAAGAAATTGTCTTAATATTGGATAAATGTTAGAGAAAATCAATTCAGAAATCATGGAATTGATTTTAGTATAGTTAACAAAAGAGAACTAAAAGTTTAATTATTAATAAGCTCAGAGATAAACTAAAATACAGAAAATAGTAGGATGAACTAAAGACTTGTATGAACACAGTGATTTAAAAAGGAAATTATATAATTCTTGAGGTTAAAAAGTATAGTCACAATGTAGGAAAGTACTTAGAAGTAGGTGAAAAGGGGAAAAATACCATTATTATAAAAAAGAAAAGCTAAGCATAAACAAAAACAAAACAAACAACCACCACCAACAACAACAAAAAGAACAGACAAGAAACTTTGTATCCTAAATATGAGATTGCAGGAGGTTTTTTTTTTTTTTTTTTTTTTTGCTTTTTAACTGAAAAGATACTGACTTACATTGTTCTAGCTGCTGCGACTATTACAGTAAAATAAGATAACATTCTGGGATCAGGAGTGCTATAATTTGAAAAGTAAATGAAATAATTAGTTATAGAATAATGCCAAATCCTTATTTCTATGACCAAAACAAAGAAAGAGTATATTGAATTTCTCTCTGTTCTTTTCTTTCTGCTTCTTTCCCTTCATTCTCTTCCTTCTTCTCCTCCACTTCTAAATCTTTCTTCTCTCCTTCCTAAATTCTCCTCCATGTCCTCCTTCTTTCTCTTGTATTTCCTTTTCTATGTTCCTTCTCTCCCTTCCTCCCTCCCTCTCTTCCTCTATCTGGAATATAATCATACCATTCTTGAATACTAAGGACAAAAAGAAAACCTTATTAGTATTTTAAAAGTGTCTTAAGGAAGAATTTTCCTAATAAAAGTACTGCATACTAGGAAAATAAAACAAAAAAAGACCGAAGTACTCAGAGAGAAAAATAATTGCCAATCTGTAATTAGATTTTAGCTAGTTTTTGAGTAGTAGAATTAAAAACAAATGGAAAAACAAAAAAAGACATATCAGAGGATACATAATATCAAATATTCCCTTCCTTCTCCCCTGTGTCCATCAAAATAAGGTAATAAATTAGCATGAGAATATTGTGAGGCTCAGAAATTAAGAGATTAGGGCTAAAGAGATGGTTTATTGGTTAAGGTGCTTGCTTACAAAGCCAAAGCACTCAGGTTCAATTCCTTAGGAGTCACCTAAGCCAGATGCACAAGGGGAACATGCATCTGGAGTTTGTTTGCAATGGCTGGAGGCCTTGGTGTGCCCATTTTCTCTCTGATGCATTTTCTCTCTCTCTCTCATAAATAAATAAATAAATATTAGAAACAGAAATTAAGAGATTAAACACAGAAGAGAGGGACAGATGATTTCCAGAAAAGTAACACTGAAGACACGAATGGTGTTTGTATAACAAGTCACATGGTACCCAGCTTTGACTAATGAAGAATGGAAAAAGACTCTACAAGAATGCTTTTCAGAGGACAAAGCATTGTTAAAATAAAAACCATCCCATGTACTCTGTGGTAGAGATTTATTAAAGAGTTAGTAACAGGAATATAGAAAGCTATGCATTTTCTGAAAACGCAGTGATATCTTCTCAAAATACATGTTTGTATTTGAGAAATTAAATCATTTGCCACCCAACCCATAACTTGTCACTAACCAAATTAGTTACCTTAAGATAATGTTAATTTCTATCCAAATTGTAATTGGATAATTTTTGTTAGTGAAGAAAATTAAAACTAGAGTGTAACCCCTGTCTTTCTTGTGATAATTCAAGAAATTTGCCAAACTTTGAAATAAAAGGAAAGAATGTGAATATCACTGGCCCTTGTAGTAATATTCAAAAAATATATAAATGAATTAAAGTAGTTGACTTTAATGAGCTGAAATGGATGATGAGACTGGAGAATGCTATTTTTATTAAAATATTTCGATTATAGCCAGGCGTGCTGGTGCACACCTTTAAATCCCAGTACTCTGTAGGCAGACATAGAAGGATTGTCATGAGTTCAGGCTACCCTGAGATCATATAGTGAATTCCAGGTTAGCCTGGACTAGAGAAAAACCCTACACCTTGGAAAAAAATTTCTTATGATTTAACTTGTGTTTTTCTAAGTAGTATTTTTAATATGAAGTTGCGTTTTAATTAAAAAAATTAGTAGGTAGATGCTGAGGAAGAAGCAACTGCGAAGCTAGCACACTCATAGCCAGGTCAAGGCATAAAGAACAGAAAGCAGGGCAGAGAGGCACCATCCCTGAACTTAGCCTGAAGAGAATGGGCAGTGGAGAAGGAAGTGATTGAAAACAAGATAAAATAGCCAGGTACCTGTCACAGTGCTCTCATTCATTATTTTGTTGAAATTCTCAGTAGCTTGCTTTCATATGTCTTTAGGAAATCAAATCATATTCAGTTAGATGTGTATGAAAGTCATACTGTGCTACCTATGAGAAATGTTAATAATTAATTTAAGGAATGTTTGTTTTAGCAATAAAATGAGTTTTGAAATTTCATAAATATTAAAGACTTTAAAAGAAAAAAAAAAAGAAAACAAGGGCTGGAGAGATGGCTTAGTGGTTAAGTGCTTGCCTGTGAAGTCTAAGGACTCCAGTTTGAGGCTTGATTCCCCAGGACCCACGTTAGCCAGATGCACAAGGGGGCGCACACATCTGGAGTTCGTTTGTAGTGGCTGGAGGCCCTGGCGTGCACATTCTCTCTCTCCCCCTCTTTCTCTCTCTTTCTGTCACTCTCAAATAAATATTTTTTTTGAAAAAGTAAAATAAAACAAGATAAAAAGAAAGGAACCCACAAATCCAGTTCCTGAAATTGTAAAATATTAATTGGAAACAGAAAAAGATTGGACTCACTGCTAACATCTGGCTTGGGTAAGTGTAGAGATGAGATACCATTTGCCAGTATAAGAAAACCAGGAGAAAGAACAGTTAGAGAGAGAAGGAAAATATGAGTTTAGTTTGAGAGAAATTGAGTCTATGTGATGGTGAAAAATTCTATATGGAAATATTCACAGTTTGCCTTAAAGTCATGGAAGCAACAGGAGCAAGATGATGTGGGACTGTATCACTGATTTGGATTTCACCTGTGTAAATTGAGCCTAATTTTATCCCTCTCAAGGAGATACAGCACAGTTCCAGAACATCATCTGTGATCACAGGACACGTAAATGCAACTAAATGGTAAATAGGAATGAAGTTATAATTTTTAGAGAAAGGTTATATTTAAATGGTGATTAGAAACAAAGACCACAGAAAAGATTATGGAGGGGCCAGAGTTCTGTGGGAAACCAGTGAAGAATGGTTTCACGAAAGCAAAGGGGACATTGAGTAGCTGCAAGAAAGGGAATGATCACATTTCAACAATAGACCACTAAACTGTTTGACAATTAGCAAGTAGTTATTTTCTGCTTCAGTTTTTATTTTTTTTTATTTTTTAAGAGATTGCTTTATAAATAAATGAAAGATAAGGTCATAAACCAAGTTTGCTCAAGCAGACGCATTACTATATTGGAGAATTATACAACTATATAGATTAGGAGATATTTTTTAGATGGATAAAATTTAAGCAAAAACAATTTTTTCAGAGGAATTTAAGAAAAAGGGGATGGCAGAGAAACAATTCACTGTGAACTAACAGCATCCAGAGTGCTAAAGGGGACTTCAACTTGAATAGTAGCTGGTGGGAATATCTTTGTTTTCCAATGCTGTGAGGATTCAGGTAGACTTTGATGCAGGAAATCTAGCACTCTGGCAATTTTGTGGACTATTTTTTGGCTACATTGTATCTTCTATGAACCAGTCAGGTTTCTTCTCTGAACTCCTATTGTCAACATAGCTTTCTTAATTTGCATGCTTTTGAGTCTCAGCATGACTGTGAACTGGAAATCTCAGACTATACCCACTGAGCTCCTAATTTCGAGATTGTATATTAACCATACATGCATGTGTATGTATGCATATGTGCTTATGTACATGCATGGGCTAGTGTGCATGAGGACTGGAGTAAAATTTTGGGTGTCATGCTCCTCTTTTGAAATGGGGGTTTCTAAATGACCTGAGCTCATTATTAGGCTAGTGGTCTAGCCAACGAGCTGCAGAGATCATACTCTCTCTACTTCCCCAACATTGGGATTCCAGCTATGTATGTGCTAGCAGACCAAACATTTTTACTCTGGATAAAACTCATGGCTTCATGTTTGTGAGGCAAGCATCTTACTGATTGAGCTCTCTTTAGCCCCACATTATGTTTTAAAGAGCAATGTTCTGATTTGCATCTATTATGCTTCATCTACAATGAAACATTCGAGCTTTGAAGCATTAATTAGTGAGGACCATGCAAGTCAGACAGTTACAACTGAGGTTTTAGATTTGCGTATTTGGATAGAATTTTATAGTCTGAGCAGATGATCTACAACCTGGCCTCAAAGATCTGATGCAGTAAATTGCACGATGGGCCTTACTTATTTATTTATTTCTGTTAAAGCTCCAAATGTGGAAGGGATGAGTCAGCCTATCTGGGATTCTAAACTGCCAGTTCCATGGACACTGCACAGCCCAAAGCCATTGCCTCTAGCAAATTTCTATTAAAAATGTTTCTGCTCGGCAGAACTGCCTAATGTGTCAACCTTGACCAGTTCCTGTTAAGTAAAAATAAACCTAAAGAAACAAAAACAACAGAATTGCTACTAAAGGGCAGTATCAAGGTCATTTCCTTCATTTGCTTTCAAAAATCTGTTTTTTCTTCTTTGTTTTCATTTTCAGATAGCCTTGATATTTTATAAGAAGAGACAGTAATTCATTTTGCCAAGGACAAAATAAAGAATCAATTTTCTTTCTCAAAATATAAGCAGATTGATGTATATACATCAGTAAATATACTGTGACTGTGCCAGTGAATCTTATTATATATATCAGGAATGTGATATTCTTCATATAATTGCAAATATTTGGCAGAAGAGAATGAAAAATATATTTTAAAGAAAAGAATAATAAATTATGTATTACTTGGGGACAGGTTCATTTTCTCCATATATTAAAGAATTAAAAGAGAGAGAAAAAATGAGAGTCAAGCACAGTAAAAATTATATAAAAGTAAAGGCCATTTGTGAAATGAGGGGATACTGAGCCTGAATTCATTGCCCCAGTGGGAATCTGTGTTTGTTTGTTTGTTTATTTATTTATTTATTTTTTAAGTAAGAAGGCATTTTTGCCTGAAGTTCTGATTGGACAGCTTAAACAAAGACTAGGATATTGCTTGGTCAACTGTACCTTGTAGATCATTCGTATCACAGACATACCTACTTAGGTCCATCCAAGGCTCCTCTGCCCTAGCTATCTATCAGGAGAAATTATCTGGTTCCTCTGGTTCTTCATATGCAAAATCTGATGAGGCTTTAAAAGTATTTGATATATACTGAAACTGAATGAACTGATTTTTCGTATTGCATTGTCAGTGCTTGAATAATGATACCTTTAAATGTAAATATTTGGTTTAATAATTCTTACTACTAGAATCATAATAAAATGAGTGCACATAAAAGAATTTCTTAATAAATAGTTAATGTGAAGAGTTAACATGAAGAGGAGTTCAAGGATGGAAAGCTGAATTTGAATGAAGACTAAAAATGTCTCATACTCTTCTGTAAACGTTGTGGGAACATGATCCCATCACCCCTAGTCTGAGGGCAATGGGTCCTTTCTTGAAGCTAACAAAGATTTGGAAGTTCCAGAAGTGAATACAGACTCAGAAGTACAGTGAAATCAAGGTTTCCAACTTTAGTGCAAGGCAAAATCTTCCTTTGTGATGCAAGGGGCCTCAGAGCTGGGGGACCTTCTGAGCTGGGTCCAGGCCTGGGCTTTATAGCATTTGCTTTCTCTCTTCCCCTCCTGCTACAGTAATGAAGGATCAGGGTTTAGCTTGCTCTAGTAGTATCTCCCCCCAGCATATAAAACAGATGACCTTTAAAATTTTCTCCTTTTTCCTATCTTTTGCCTTTATAGTTTTCTAACCCTGTAGTTAATTACACTAAAATACTGTCTTCATTTCCCCTAACTCATTTCCTATACTGCTTAAGTCCCCCTAACTCCTCTCATTTTCTCTTTCAGGAGATTTCATACTTCTGTCTGAGAGGCTAGGACAATATCTTGTTTTGAGGCTATCCAGGGGCTTTCCTGAGAGGGTGGTCTTCACTGGACAGGTGTGCCAGTGGGCATAGGGGAGCCGCAGTGGAAGTTTGAGGGAGTTGATATATTAGTTCCCATATGGACCACCATCTGAAGTTTAAAGGCCTCTAATCATCTTGTGATAAAGTCTGTGAGACACCTTAGTATAGAAAGACCAAAAATTAATCTGAAAACAAAAGTAAGGGGCCTTTTATAAAGAAGTAGGAAATACTCCCCCAGTAAGGGGAGGATTTGAAGATTTTCTCTGGCTTTCAGAGTGTTGTCTTGGCTCCAGCATCTGCAAGGTGCTTGCCTAGGACCAATAAGTGTTTTGCCCTCTGATGTCCCTAGCAGTGCATGATTGCCAAATCTTGGGGGAGCAGCACATTCTCTAGATTTATAATTTCTTTAGACTATCTGATTGCAGTTCCTGAAGTATTTAATAACCCTGTTTCTTTACATATAGCTGCAATAGCATGTAATATCAGGTAATTGTATTTAGAGTCTGTGTAAATGTTTACCCACATTCCCTTGGTCATGTTTAAGTAAGTCTGTTGTCAGAGTACTAAGATCAACTAGTTGTGTACCAGTATTAGTGGGAAGAGGGGTAGGTTCATTAGTCTCAAAATCTGTTACAACTGTACATATCCTACCTTCCTTGTTTCATCCTGGACAAAGGAACTATAGACAATTGGAGTTCAGGGTTTTCAAATAGTTGGATCTCAATTAGGTCAGGTCTGATAGCAAAGGTTTCTAATGAAGCATCTTGGCACAAATGCTCAAGCTCTTCCCAGTCCAAGAGATAAGTAGCTGGGTGGGGTAAACAAACCTTGAGGGTCACCTCAGGTACCATAATCAGGAGGGTTTGATATTTTACCATCTAGCTATCAGACAGATTATAGGTGACCCTTTGAGTTGAGAATACCTTCTATATCATAAGAAGTGTGCATTGTGAGGACTGTTACCAAAGTCATCTTATGCATTTCAGGGATTAGGAGTCTCTTTCCTGCATTTTGTCTTAGGTACACTGACCATCCATTGGCCACTGAGTCTAATTCCTTGCTGGGATAGCCCACTGGTTAATGTGTTGCCTCATTGGTTGAGTTAGGATGCTAAAGGAAATGTCCTTTCTCTTGGTTACATAAAAAGAAAACCAAGGTTGGATAATAGTCCTAAACCAGGTGACTAGTCAATGTATCCTTATATTATTGAAAGAATTTATGTGTCAGGCTCCCATTCCAGAGAAGCTGTAGTATCTTTCTTTTCCTCTTTAAGAAACTGGTAAAAGGGTCTTGTTAGCTCTGGAAATACAGGATCCACTTTTACAAAACCTGAGACTCCCCAGGAAACTCACAATTGTTTCACAGTCTGGGGAAGTAGGTAGGCAAGAAATTGAGAAGCATCTTGGTTACTTGAGAGATCTTTTCTTCAGAATTCCAAAAGAGCAGCCCATCACCTACATACTACAATAGGGTGGTCTTAAGACTAATCCAGTCTGTGAGGTCCTAAGATACAGCCAGGACAAACAGGTGGGAATTATCTCTAAAATCTTGGAGTAGAAATGTACAAGTGACCTGACCTGTCCACTGGGTTGAATCCTCAAAGTCAAACAATGGCTGACTTCATGGGTGTTAGGGAACACAGAAGAAAGCGTCCTTCAGGTCTACAGCTGAATAATGAGTGAGTAGTTTCAGAGAGACTCTGAGTTAGGAGAGTGTAGGTATTTGGTACCACAGAATTAAGGGGGATCACTACCTCAATAATCAAGCACAGATCTGAATTAGCCTTCATTTATTGTTCCAGACTCCAAGAATAGGAGAGTTATATGAACTAGAGCACTCTTTTAGGAGTCTATGCTATTTCAAGCTATAATTATAGACTTAAGTCCCTTAAATGCCTCTGGTTTTAGTGAATATAATTTTTGATGTGGAAAATAAGTGGTGTTTTGAAGGTGTATCTGGATGGGAGTAATAGCAATGGTTCAATCTATAGTCCATCTGCCAATTCAGACTAAGGGATAGATATTATTTTCTTTTAAAAAAATATTTTTTGTCATTTTTATTTCTTTATTTAAGAGTGACAGACAGAGAGGGAGAGAAAGAGACAGATAGAGAATGGGCGCGCCAGGGCTTCTAGCCACTGCAAACGAACTCCAGATGCGTGTGCCCCCTTGTGCATCTGGCTAACATGGGTCCTGGGGAATCGAGCCTCGAACCAGGGTCCTTTAGGCTTCACAGGCAAGCACTTAACCTCTAAGCCATCTCTCCAGCCTGACATTATTTTCAATCAGGGAAAAACATAGTTCTCTTCCATGGTGAAAGATTAATTCTACCCAAATTTAGAGAGAATATCCCCCTCCAACAGGGTGCTGATGTTTCTGAAAGTATGAGGAAGAAGGGAATGGAAGAAGTATTCTCCCCAGGAACAGGCGAGCAGCCATGTAAAGAACTTTCTCTGGCACTGCCCCTATATGCTATAGAAAAGTGACACAGCCATGAATTCAGGATCCTAGAGAGAAGGACAGCATGGGAAAGTGGGCTCCATATCAAGTAGAATCTAGCGTGTGGTGTACCATCTGAGTAGTCACCTAGGGCTCCTCAAATTAGACAATCATACCAGGAACCTGTAGTGACATTCCTGGGACCAGTCGGCTTTCAGCCAGAGGAGATCACTTCAGGTCTCTTGGTCCCTTGGGGTAACTCTTCCTCCATTTGTTTCTTTGGAAGTTAAGATGAGGTCCTGGAAAGGGCTAAGACAAGTTCCTTATGGTCTTGCTTCTCCTAGAGCAATCTTTACCAAAATGCTCTGTTTATCCACAGAGGAAACAGACCCTAAAGGTGCCTCTTGAATGGCCCCACCTTGGATGACCTTCATTACCACCAGGATTTTCTAGTGTTGTTTATCAACCCTCCCATCTTTCTCTGTGTGCTTCCTTTCATTCTCCATGTCCCATTTGTAATAGACTGACATTGTAGTCTGGACTGACTGGTCTAAACTCTTGCTGGTTCGGCTACGAGTTTTTGTAACTTTCTACAAATATCAGATGCCACTTGGGTTAGAAATTTGTTTTTAAGAAGAATTTCCTCCTTGATGGTCTCTGAAGTTATTACCATCATTATGCTTTCTAATTGCCTCCTTGAGTCTGTGAAGGAAAGTAATGGGAGGCTCCTGTTCTTCCTATATCGTAGCAGCCATCTGGGTATAGTTTGGGGATTTTATTCTAGGCTTTTAGAGCCCTTCAAGTGTGCAATAGATAAAATGTTTATGATCTTATGTTCCCAGTTAATCCTTCTTGTTCCAGTCAGGTTTAGTCAGGGGGATTGCTTCTGCTCCAGTAGGGAGGATAGAATTGGACACTTGAGAGTGGCCTGTGTAGTATTTATTTTCTGCCAATATGGCCTTGGTCAATGCCCTCTGTTCTCAATAGAAATTATTATTTTTGTTGTTACTAAATGGTATCTCTCCAAACCAAATCATACTTTTGAATGAGTTGCTGGGAAACCTGGAAGTATTGACTTGAGAGAGGCTGGTGAATATAGGAGTGTCCAAATTCTTTGGAGGCATCCTATAAAGCATACAGACTAGGATGGTTAGTAAGAGGCACTTGAAAGAAACTCAAAGTCCTCAGGGCTTAGGTTCTTCTGGGTAAGGAAGGCAAGTAACAAAAGGGGTTAGAGGAGACAACTCTGGACATATTACCTTAGGAGGTATTGGAATCAGGGTGGGGTCTCCAAAGGGGCAACCATGAGGTTAGTGGCTGGAGCTGTATGGCTTGGAGACACAAGAAGCAGCCAGAGTGGCCCTTGGTGGCCAATTCAGGATGATCATGGGGGCGCATGCATCTGGAGTTTGTTTGTAGTGGCTGGAGGCCCTGTTGTGCCCATCGTCTCTCTCTCTCTCTCTCTCTGTCTCTCTCTCTGTCTCTCTCTCTCTATCTGCCTCTCTCTCTCTCTGTCACTCTCTCTTTCTCTCTGTCACTCTCAAATAAATAAATTTTAAAAATGAACAACAAAAAAAAAAACCAAGTTGTAAATAAGGTACCTTTGACCATTTTCCCTCCCTTATACAGAAATATCAAGTTGAAGGATTATGTTGTCATTAAGACTGCCCTGTGGAGGCCATTTTTATTTACCTTGTAGAAAATATTGTGGCCAGATTTTCTGACACAAAAATATCAAAACCTTCCTTCTAAAGCTCCTTGGGTCTAGTGGGGTCCATTGCTTAAGAATGCATTCAAGTGTTTGTCTCAGCGGTGTTGTGGTTGTAGCTTAGCCTAGCTATAATGGGATGGAGGAGAAAAAGATAGAAGAGTCTAGGGTAAGAATGTACCCAGTCCTATCCCTCATTTTCTACTGTGGGTGAGGCCTCCTCTAAGGCCACCAGAAGAACAGCACAATATGGTTGTGTTCCAGAGTAAGGCAGCTCCAAGTAGCAATTTCCATTGCCTACCTTTACCTTAGCATCTCCTGCTTCCAATTTTCCTCCTACCTATTTACCAGGTTTCAGGTTTTCCTGCCCATAGGAGCCTGGGACTGGGTCCCCTTTAACTTTTAGTGTGCCCCAGATACCATATCTCATATCTCCATTCTTCAAAACAGAAGATTTTCCATTTGGTTTCTTCCATGACAGACTCTAACATTTTGCAGAAACAAAGGAGTCCCAATGAGATAGAGACACTATTCTGCACAAAAGGAGAGAGATCTGAAAGACAGGGCATGCCCACTAGGAAAATGCAGTGCTCACTGTTCCAGGGTGCAGGTGGAAGTATGGGCCCTTGTCAGAACTGGTGAATGTGTACCAGAGAGTTATCAGCTGTCATGGTGACTTTCCACAAGTAATGGGACTTTGTCATAAGAGAAAGTGGAAGCTTAAAGGGGTGACAACTAAAATGTTGCTCAAGTATAGGAAAGGGGTTGAAAGGCATGGGGAGGTGAGCCCAAAGTGTAAAGAACTGAAAAATGAGCAATGAGTTGGATCAGGCTGGTATTCTAAGTGCCACACAGCTAGATCTCTTGCATAGACTTAGGCCTTTAAAGTAAAAGTTTTCCTATCAACTGCAAGGACAGAGTGAGTATACATCATTCCCTCCCAAGTTTATGACCCTTTCTACATGGGAAAAGAGACTCTACTTCTTGGCATAGAAGTGGCAGAATAACCACCTCCCCCAGCCCTAGTCTTCCACTATTATGGAGGATAAACTTTCCTTTAGCTGTATTAGGTCTGAGTTATTTGTTCCTCTTGAATCAGGTCCTGTACTCTTCCTAACAGCCAAAGAAAGGACAGACAGGGACTAGCAGAAGATTCCACTATGCTATTCATTGCTACGGGGTTACCCTCACTCTGTGAAGGTTCTCAGGGTGATGGACTGGACACTCCTGGTTATTCTTAAGCCCTCCTTTGTGATTTTTCAGCTTTGAGTGGTAGATTTCAGTTCCTCATATGGACCACCAAGGTGGAGTGTTCATAATATTGAAGTAAAAATTAATTCTGAAACATTGTTAAGAATTACAGTTCATAATAATAATGATTATATTTATTATTGAGTTAGAACTCAAAATACATTAATCAAGGTACCTTTCCAAGGAATTACTTTATCCATGGTTTCATATAACTTCATTCTCTCATTTGGACCACATTCTATAGAACTGAATTTATATCTTGTGACTATTTGTAACAGGATAAATGGTAGAATAAGAAGCTTTTAATAACTTCTAAGAACACAAACTGCAGTGATTGCTCTAGAAAAGAGAAAGCTTCATATTGACACAAGTCACAAGTAGAATAAATGGATGTATAATGCTGAAAAGTGACTTTGAGATCTTATATACATTCTGCATAGATCTGAATACTTTCAATTTTTGTATATCCCCCCCAGAACATTACTGTTTTGTTTTGCCTTTTAATTTACCTTATTTTAAAGAAACAGCTTTCTTTATCTGGTTTGTTTTTTAATTGCCACCATAATCCAAGCAGATTTACAAGATAGCTAATGACTTAAAGTCAAACTGAAGGGATATATCTCAGGTTTCATTATGGCTAGTTGGAGTTGGAGAGCCTATAATACAACAGTGAAGGGAAAACTATGTCAGTCCCGTCTCCATGAATCCTATTAGTTGAAAGCAACTATTTAGTGTTTACCTATACCAGGCAAACATTTTATTACAATGGTAGGTAGTAAATACACTTGTCTATTTTTGCCATTTGCTCTCTATCACAACTATTCAACTGTCCTTTCTTACATTATTTTTCTTTTTTGATACACAATGTTATGTAGATCCAGGCTATTCTCCAACTCATTACATAACTGAGCATATTCTTAAACTTCTGATTCTCTTGTCTGCACTCCTAAGTATTAGGATTTTAGATACTCAGCACCAGCCTAGCATATGGAGTACTGGGGTTGAAACCCAGTGGTCCATTTATGCTTAAGCAGGCACTTTACCATTTTTTCCCACATCCCCTCAACTATATTTTCATAACCCAGAAACCTTTTTAGACAATAGAAAAAAGCACTAATATGAGGACCACATGATTATTTAGAAAAATTGCTATCAGGCTAGGCAGATGGAATAGCAGTTAAGGTGTTTGCCTGTAAAGCCTAAGGACGCATGATCAACTCTTAGATCCCATATAAGCCAGATGCACAAAGGCGAGGCAAGTGCAAGATTGCACATGCCCATAAGGTGATGCACATATCTGGAGCTTGTTGTAGTGGCTGAGGCCCTGGTGCACCAATTCTTTCTCTAAAATAAAAATAAATTAAAAAAGAAAAAAAAAATACTGCCACATCCTCATCAGAAATCAACACAAAACTACATATCAGTTTGTTGTAATCAGTGAGGGCCTTGTAAAAGTGTCTCTGGCCCAAAGGGAAATTAAAGAGCTTTTCTCTACATCTAATAACAAATGAATCTATCTATGCATATATCAAGATAAACAAAGGGCTGGAGATATGGTTTAGCAGTTAAGCACTTGCCTGTGAAGCCTAAGGACCCTGGTTCGAGGCTCGACTCCCCAGGACCCACGTTAGCCAGATGCACAAGGGGCGCACGTGTCTGGAGTTCGTTTGCAGTGGCTGGAGGCCCTGATGTGCCCATTCTCTCTCTCTCTCTCTGCCTGTTTCTGTCTGTTGCTCTCAAATAAAACAAAAACAAAAACAAAAAATAAAAAAGATAAACATAGACATATACATACACGCGCGCATGCACACACACACACACACACACACACACACACACAAAATACTGCATAACTAATACTGCCTTGGGTCCTATGAAGTATATATGAAAATTTAATAATATTTTTTCAAGAGATGGCAGAATATTTAGAAGAAGAGATGGGGAAAGGAGGAAAGGGAAAATGAAAATTATAATAAAATGCAACACAATTGAACAGAAGAGTGCTAATAAAATAAACAGTGTAGCCTAATGACTTGAATATCTGATGTCCACGTACATGTACACAGAAGGATGTCTCAGTTGATGACTTGACCATTCAATATCCATGAATGCACAAGAAAAATGTCTCAGCTAATGACTTGACCATTTAATATCCACACATGCACAAGGAAGATCTTTCCATTTTTAGTCCTGAAAGGACTCTGGGCAATCTCCAACTGAGAACATTGCTCTTAAGTACCACAGTTCAGTTACTCTTAGCTTTGAAAGAAGAAATAATGATTCATTTTTCCAGGACTGCTATTTCTGCTTTTTTAGTTTTGCTAAATGTCATAGAGTTTAAACAGTAATCAGAAAGTGAAATATATCTAAAAATAAAATAGATGTCCTTCAGAGTCAATTGCATTTTAACAACTTCAGTAGTGTTCTCTTAAATTATTTGGTGCCTTGAAATAATTAAAATTAGCATAAAATGGAGTTAAATGTTCATTGATTATGTTTTCTAAGGTTTTTCCCTTACAGAAATATAGAATGTGGGAGATAAATTTTATTTACAATTTGTCAGGTGATGAAAATATTTGAAGACTAGATAAAACATTCAGTGGTTAAGGGCAATTGCTTATAAGGACTGATGACCTAGGTTCAATTCCTCAGTATTCATGTAAAGTCAGAATCACAAAGTGGTGCATGCATCAGTTTACTTGCAGCAGCAGGAGTCCCTGACATGCCAATGCTCTCTTCTCCCTGTTTCTCAAATAAATAAATAGAAACATTTCTAACAAGAAAATATTTTTAAATTGTTGCATCCATATTTCAAGAGCTGTGTACATTGCCATACTTGATGTCTTAGAGTAGGATGTTGGAGGTGTCTGATGTCATTGCCTCCTACTGGTGATTGACAACAGAAGATAGTCTGAGATTAGAGATGGAAAACCACCTCAGCTCTTTAGTGTCATAGCTGTGTCTCTGAAAAGCTGACAGAGCAGTTTGCTCCATTCAGCCTGCAAGTCCTGCAAGTTCAATTTGTATTTTCTTTATTTACTGTCAAATCCAAAATTATTCTAGATGAGAAAAAAATTGCATGTCAAGTCTCCCAAGATTGAAACTCGGTTAAAATTGCCTTTTTAAGTTAAGATAAATGTAGCCAACCCAAGGAAACAAACTGTTTTTTATGAATGGCTGAAGAAGTTAACACACACACACACACACACACACACACACACAAATGGATTATTACTCATCCATAAAAAGCAGAAACACTTCCATTGTGCAATAAAATGGATGAACTTAGGGTGTTGTGGTAAGTGACATGTCTGACAAAGATAAATACTGAAAGATCTTACATATAGAAGGTACAAATGAGCAGACCACATATAAACTGAATTGAATGGTAGTTACCATGGACTGGGACTGAAGGAAATAAGGGAGATTTAAGTCACAGGGTATATACTCTTAGTTCTAACATGGATATGTTCTAAGGATTTAACATATAACATGGCGATTATAGCTAACAGCATTATAATATGTACTTAGAATTTGCTGAGACTGCACATCCTAAATGTTCTCACCACAAAACAAAACATAACATAGCAACAATGATAAGTAGGTGAGGTGGCTGTTGTGTTAGCTGGCATGTGACAATCATTTTACTGTCAAGCCACAGTAAGCCTGGGAAAATTCAATGTGATGTATAAATCTGTGCTAGGAACCATATATGTTGTTAAGAATGAATTCTCCAGGAAGTGGGAGAGATTGTTGGACTCATCAGGTTTCAATTGCTAGAACATAGAAAATCTACTTAATAAGAGAAAAAGATTTATTTGGGTTCACACATTCAGAGGTTTCAGTTCATGGGTACTTAGTTCCATGTTTAGGCCGGCAGTGGAATGGTATATCTGTCCAGTCCCACCTGGCTCTCCTTAGTGCTGTGTTGATTCTTGTCCATTTGGGCCTTGATACTGGGCCCTGTGCACTTCCATCTTAGTGGACTGAGACCCTCTGATTCAGCCTAAGGCCACTCAGAAGGAATGCCTGGTACAAGAGGCCTATTGAGCTCATATCAAACCAGAAACCAAGAGAGGAGGAAACCCAAAGTCTCAATATCATGTGCAAAATTATGCCCATAGAACCTAAATTTTTTTTCTACCAGGCACTACCTGAAAGTTTACAACTACTCTTAATATCAAAGGTTTGGTGACCAAACCATTAACACATGGTTCTGACTATAATTTTTATAGAATTACAATGATAAGGTTTGATTTTTTAATATTGATAGGCATAATGGATGAAAAATCTGTGTACTTCATTTCTAAGATAAGTTTGTACTAAATAAACAAAGATGGGATTATCCCATGGTAGGAGAATGACCATTTCTCATAATACTGTTACGTTGAGAGACGTTCCAGGGTCAGGCCTCTAAGAACTCAGGCTTGTTGACTGTTAAACACTTGAAAAAGTTGGACAATCTCATAAAAGAGAAAATGTTAGAAAATATATTTTGATGATGAAAAAATGATAGGAGTCTTAATGTTATAGATGAAAGAATCAGGCACAAAATAAACAGAAGGAGGTAGACTACATCAAAACAATAGGGCTGAGTTCAAATATAAACACTTATTTTAAAAAATCAACGTGAGCAATTTTAAAATCATGGAGGCCCAGCTTGATAGCAGATGATTTTTGAAGGTTAGACTGAAACATTTTCATGTGACTATAAACTTAACACAAGCCAGTCACATGAAGTGGCTGCTAAAAATACAAATCCAAATCTTCGGCATGGTAGAAATGCAGTAAACATCAAAAGAAGTCATGGACACATTCCAGTCTAATCGATAGGCCATAGCAGAGGTTGGGCTATTGTCTAAGGACTTGTTTGAAGAAAATATTTGGCATATCAGATGAGGCCAAATGAGGCTAGCATGTTTTCTAAAACATTTGAATTGTCAATGGTACTGACTCTGAGTTTTTTAATGATTTATTTTTTGGTTGTTTTAAGGTAGGGTCTCATTCTAGCCCAGGCTGACCTGGAATTCCTCAGGCTGGCATCAGATTCAGAGCAGTCCACCTACCTCAGCCTACAAAGTGCTGAAATTAAAGATGTGTGGCACCATGCTTGGCTTTTTTTCTTTAAAAGTAAATTTCAATAAATAAACTTATTCTACTGGAATCAGAGGTGTATTCTGCTGGAAAGCAGAGCAAAGGGGATTGGTTCATTCAGTGAGGATTAAATGCAGTAGCTTACCTTATCCTATAAAATTTTAAAATGTGGTTATTTTAATAGAATGGCAGTTATGAGAAAGGCATACAGAAAGTTAACCCTACAAAAGTAAAAAGAAAAGTCAGTGGGGGGGGGTCTCAGTTGGGGCTTTCTTGCTTGATTTGTTTCTGTGGTCAAATAAAACATGTTTTGTGGACCTCAGGATTCTATTTAAGTAAAAAAATGGACTCAAGTACTTATAAAGTGCAGGGGCAAGTAAGATACTAGCATATCAGAAAGATATACTGTTAGTATTAAAATGGGAGTGTGAGAACTCTTTATACATTAGTTTTATTGAAATCAGACAAAAACACAAACAAGAGAGCCACAAAACACCACACTTGCAGGAAGTGATCACATATCCATCTTCAAAACTATCATGTAAACTAACAGGATTAAGTAAAAACAAAACAAAAAAAGCAAACAAACAAATAACCAAAAAGAAAAACTCTGGTTCTCTGTGAACTGAACCAAGAGTGTTTTTGGCTGTATAACTTCTCTTCCTATTTGCTGTGTTCCTGTAATCCTACAATGAGTTGTAAGAGTATCGTTTTCTTTTAATATTTTAGGAGGCATGAGATAAGAGTTCTGCTATGTATAGTTTCAAAAAGATAGATGTTTATTTGAATCAATAAAATACCATTTCTTCTGGGCTGGAGAGGTGGCTTAGCGGTTAAGCACTTGCCTGTGAAGCCTAAGGACCCCAGTTCGAGGCTCGGTTCCCCAGGTCCCACATTAGCCAGATGCACAAGGGGGCGCATGTGTCTGGAGTTCGTTTGCAGTGGCTGGAAGCCCTGGCCTGCCCATTCTCTCTCTCTCCCTCTATCTGTCTTTCTCTTTGTGTGTGTTGCTGTCAAATAATAAATAAATAAAAAATGGACAAAAAATATTTTTTTAAAAAAATACCATTTCTTCTGCTGCTAAACACATTTGAGTTTGGTGTTGATGAGAATAAAGTCACCCATCATTAAAGATGAAAATCAGATTCACCTCTTAGGAAAGATGGCACAGGGCCACCATTGAGAAGGCCTTTTAGTACCATTCCAATCCAATACATACATCTGCCTAGACACACATGTAAATATAGACATACTGTTCTTTTATAATCTAGAGATATTATCCGAATCCCAGAATACACTTTGTTTTCTTAAATTACATAATACAAATCTCACATTGTTCCATTGAAGTTCTTTTTTCTTTCACAACTAGGTTTATACTCAGTTGTTCTGTGACATTAACACATTGAAGTTATTCTTAGTTTGTTATTTAAGCAAATATTGGAAATATTAGACATCTTTAGGGAAATATTTTTAAAACATATTACCAGATGGGTGAACATTTATCCTTTCCAAGAATATGAAATTTGTGACTCATTTTTATCTTTGGTTTTCCACTGTAAAGAATGGGTGTCAGCTTCCTATGTAATTTTGATTTGTTTATCCAGCAGTTTTGTTTGTCCGTGCAGTTTTCTGTGTGCCAATTGTGGTCAATATTTGGTTTCCATAAAAGGTATGAGTTTTCTTTGAGGCTATCTTTTCTTGCCTTTGCCAAACCCACAACTGATGCACCATTACTTTGACTTTTGTTCTTAATTTAAACTTGGCTCCAATTTTGTCTTTGGTGTAAAACATGAGACATACTCCATTTTGACATAGAAGCTGGAGGAAACTATTTGCTTGACATTTTCTAAGGGAATATATAGACAGGAAGTTTGTGTTTCTCTTATAGGGACAGAACTACTAGCTAACTGTGCCAGTACCCACAAACTCAGAGTTGGCACTGCTATAGAAAACAATTCGGGCAAGATTTCATTTCTCTTAGCTTGTAGGTAAAAAACAGATAACAACACATCAAAATGTCCCAATGTAATGGAACTCATAAAAAGCCAAGACAGACATTTGCTTTGGGCTCAATGGATTCTTTTCACTGTTAAAACCCTAAAGAACAGCTTTGTAATGTATGGGATTTATGTCAAAACTATCTGGGTTTGAATCTTGGCTCTACCATTTATTTACATGTCTAAGTTGGATATCTAGCTTCATCGACTTCTGATTTCTCAACCATAAGCTCACATGTTATCTTGACTTCATAGAGTTCTTCTAATTGACAAGTAAACTAAGCGACTCAGTGCACTGAGACACAGGTAACCATCCTCCTTTCCTTACCATCAGTGTCAACATTAAAGCACAACTTAAATTCCATGTTGTTGACCCTGTGACTTAGGTACTTTTCAAAGTTAGCATCTTCCAGGAGTTGGCTTTAGGTATTCTGTATTTACCACCACTCTGTTCTGAATGATTAAGCCAATGATATAATGTGTATTGTACTTCATAGTTAGAATGCTGAAGGCAATATGAAAGGTCACATTCACCCTGCAACTCTCACTCCTATTTTGTGATCAAGTTAGGTATTATATACTCAGTTCATCCACAGTTTGGAAGAAAAAATTGAACTATCTTGTGTGAGAGCAATGTGAATGTAGGAATGGAAAACAAATAGCAAGTAAAAAAAAAAATCAACCAACATCCACCTGTCCAATAAATCCAGTTATTCATATTTATTGAGTGTCTGTACCCTGTGCAGTGGGGAAAACTATTTATCATTCTTATGAGCACCCTGCCTTGCCCATTGCTTGGTACCTCATAAAATTTATTTTTGACTGAAGTTTATGACAAAGCTTTCACAGTAAATTTTCTTTGCAAAATATTCTCTAAATCGTTTCTTTTAAAGTAACCATTCAGAGGCAGAGCAGTAGCAATCACTGAACTTAGCAGTAGCCAAAAGCTAACTTCCTCCCTAGATTCAATGACAACTTCTTGGATACAACACATGTGTTTCTTCTCTCCTCTCTTGTTTAAAGACAATCTCTAGGTCTGCATTTACTGCTGATTTTGCAGTTTTTACTGCTTAGATCATATTTTTGAATGATGATAACATTAAAAATGAAGTGTTATCAGGCTGGAGAGATGGCTTAGCAGTTAAGCACTTGCCTGTGAAGCCTAAGGATCTTCATTTGAGGCTTAATTTCCCAGGACCCATGTTAGCCAGATGCACAAGGGGGCACACGTCTGGAGTTCATTTGCAGTGGCTGGAAGCCCTGGCACGCCCATTCTCTCTCTCTGTCATTCTCAAATAAATAAAAATGAACAAAAATGAAGTGTTATCATCTCGTTTTTTTGCTTTGCCATAGTTTAGTAGAAAAGGGAGAAGGGAGGGTATATCAGTATTGTTCTGTAACACTGAACTCAGCACATTTTAAGAAATAGTACAGAAGTGGTAAAAAATGTATGAAAATCACTTGCCTAAATGAAATTGTTTTAGAGATGAAGGTTACTAATGCTTATTGAAATAATGACATATATTTGGAGACAACCTGTTTGAAAGATGTTTTGTGATTCCAATTGCAATTCACTAAAATGATCCAAACTTCTTCATGGTAGTCAGTCTGCCAGTTGGTGTGCTATTAAATGTCATAGACTTGTAACTGTTATTTTGCATGTAACATGGGAGAAAAAAAAATAGTACAAAAACATCTGATTTTGTTTCAGAAGCAATAATAAATTAATAAGTTGGTTTATAATGGACATTATTTTTGAATAGAATTCTCCAGGGAAATTGAAAACATCTCTTCATATAATCATAATTTTCTTCCAGTTTCATCCATTTAGATATTCCATTTCAGATATCCACTTATGTATCCTCAGGTCCTCTACTCTCCTCAGGCTGAAAGTGACATAGGAGTAGGAACATCATTTCCAACTCTGGAGCCACATGGAGCAGATGTCAGAGACATTAATGTAATTTCTCATGGGCTTAATTCTCTTTATATGCTCATTGAGGAAGGGGTGAGAACACATGTGACCTTTCTCTGAAGGCCTACAATGTCAACTATGACTTACCATTTTATCTCACTGGACTTCTACAGTGAGCATCTTGTTCCTAAAGGAGCAATATATCTAGTCTTTTTCTTCCATACTCTCAACCCTTAATACAGAACAGTGTTTTTCTATTCCTGTAGAGCCCAGTTTTTGAATTTCATTGAGTGTCTTATTCTTACCAACTAAAACTTGAAAACCTACAGAAAAAGTTTCTTAATCACAGTTCTATGTATCTTGCTGTTACTAAACCAAGCAGGATGGCAATCCCTTGACTAGTATTAGTGAGACTTTGAGAAAATCCCAGGAAAATGTTAATGCTCCTTTTGGCTACGCTGACAATGCCTTAGCTGTTTATGTGGAACTTTGCCTGAATTCCTCATGAGACCAGTGATTTTTAAAGGGATATTCCCCTGCCTTGGGACAGAGGTATTGCCAACATCATGTTCTTTATAATATTATTGGTTTTTGCTTAATTTTATTCTAAATCCAGACACAGCTAGATAATGACTGGTGAAAGAACAAAATAATTTACAATTAATGACATAGAGAATTTGTACTCAAAATTTTAAAGATAATATACTGAATCATTTTATCAAGGTCACAAAAACTTTTTTTCACAATTAAAAAAGGGGGAGCTGGAGAGATGGCTTAGCAGTTGTGGTGCTTCCCTATGAAGCCTAAGGACCCAAGTTCAGTTCTCCAGTATCCATATAAGCCAGATGCACTAGGTGGCACATGTGTCTGGAGTTCATTTGGAGTGGCTGGAGGCCGTGGTGAATTCATTCTCTCTCTCTCTCTCTCTCTCTTTCTATATATATAGATCGATTGATAGATAGATAGATATAGATATAGATATAGATATAGATATATAGATATATAGATAGATATCTATAGATAGATAGATAGATATCTTTCTCAAATAAATAAATAAAAATTTTAAGACCCTAATAATTTAATGCTCTCTATCCATAGATACCCAAATCTCACCACTGTATCATTTCTAGCATCTTCCATCCTTCTGAAAACATAATATATTTAATAATTTCTTCCATATGTATTACTTCTGAAATTGCTATTGATGTCTCATATTAACAAATTTCCATTTGTTTATTTCCACTATAAATTTAAAATGTAAGTGAAATACATAAGTTTGGGTGTGGTATCACTGAAGAATCTCAGACATCAGAAGGCTGAGACTAGAGATTGAGACGTTCAAGGCCAGCTTGGGTTAGAGAGTGGGGCCTTGTCTCAAGAAAACAACCAACCAGCTGAACAAACAAAATGCAGTGATTTTAATTAAGAGGCCACAGATACTCTGACCTCCTTGCTCATTCATACCTACATTGTACCTACTGTATATTCAGAATATTTGGGTCACAAAACCCACTAATTATAATTGGTAAGAGTCAAATTTCTCCTTTTTGAGTAATGATTGAGTAAAAATGTAGTTAAAATAATCCTAAGTCAAAAAATATTTTAAATTATATTTAATTTGTAAATAAATATAATTTGTAATTAAATGTAGTTTTTAGGATCTTTTTTTAAAAATTATTTATTTATTTATTTGAGAGCGACAGACACTGAGAGAAAGACAGATACAGGGAGAGAGAGAGAATGGGCGCGCCAGGGCTTCCAGCCTCTGCAAACGAACTCCAGACACGTGCGCCCCCTTGTGCATCTGGCTAACGTGGGACCAGGGGAACCGAGCCTCGAACCGGGGTCCTTAGGCTTCACAGGCAAGCGCTTAACCGCTAAGCCATCTCTCCAGCCCTAAATGTAGTTTTTAAATTACATTTATTTTATACTATAAAAGAGAAGAGGAAAAAATTCTTCACCCTTTGCAAAAGCAATATGAGTTTTTGAATTATTACTCTTTTTACATAAGTGTATATGTAGCATGAGTGTGTGTGTGTATGCTTGTTTGTATGTCTGTGGATGCTTGTGTACTGTGTGCTCATGTATGTATGCGTGTGTGTGCATGTGTGTGTGTGTGTGTGTGTGTGTGTGTGTGTGTGTGTTAGTGTAGACCAGAGGTATCAATGACATGTATCTTCCTCATTGGTGTGGCAGTTTATTTTTTAAGATGGAGCATCTTGATGAACCTGATTCTGCTAGACTATGGAGCCAGCAATTCCTGGGACCCCACCTGTCTTTGTCAGCACTTTGCTGGACTTATATGTGTACACCATCATACCTAGCTTGAATATGGGAGATGGGGATCTAAACTCATGTCCTCATATGTACATTCAAACTCTTTAATGTCTGAGCCATCTTCCCAACCCCAGGTTTTTAACTCTTGAACTGTAACTTAACAGACAAAATTTATTGTGACTTTTGCAGCCTCATTTTGTTCACTTTACAATAATAAAGGCAACACAATTATTCTCGTAGATGTGAGTCAGGACACTGTAAAATGGTGTGCTCTGAGCCTCCCGGGAAGTAAGTTTTAATACATTTTGCATTTTAGTATTATTACCAGTGCTATTAGAAACAAGAGTTTATGGATATAAAATGGAATTATAAAAGTTGAAAATTACAGGAATAGATTTACTCAGGATTCTGGCTTGGTTCACTAGCAGATTATGCACTAATTTAATGGTTAGATATAGTTTTTAAAATCTGAAAGTTTTCCAATCTTCCAGGAGCAGGTATTTTTTATTTTTCTACCCAGTGTGTTGCCCTATTCATTATTATGGACTTGGAAGCCAAAGAGTGCTTGGAACTGTCCAGATTTTCTTGGCCAGTCTCTCGGTTCATTTAATGATGTCAGTAAGACAAACTGCTACAAGACCTGCATAGTTTATGAGTTTAGAATGTCATGTTAGAAAAGCAATATCCATAACAATGTATTTTATGGCCTCAGGTTATGTAAAGATTTGGGGTTGGATTTCTTTTGAGAATGAGTATTTCCATAATAGTTTAAAATTGATATTCTGAATTATTCTTACTTTCTTGTTTGAATGTACATCCTAAAAATATGCATGTACTTTGCAAGCCCTTCAGAATAAAATATCTACAGATTCTTGCCCTCTGTATTTGGTTGGCATACTTTAGCTGAGATATTTCGTGAACTACTTCTTGTCCTTTAAAAATGGTACATAGTTCCATTTACCTCATCCCTGAAAGGATTGTTATTCATCATTTGATTCGCCAAAACCTCCCAAATGCACTCAGTATTAATTCCTCTCTAAAATGAATACTTCTCAGTATTCAATTTATACAACTTCCTTCTTTTCTATTTTTTGTGTTTTTTTATTTTAATTTTTATTTTTTTATTGACACCTTCCATAATTGTAAACAATATCCCTCCCCCCACTTTCTCCTTTGAAATTCCACCCTGTATCATATCCCCTCTCCCTTTAAATCAGTCTCTCTTTTATTTAGATGTCATGATCTTTTCTTCCTATTATGATGGTCTTCTATAGGTAGTATCAGACACTGTGAGGTCATGGATATCCAGGCCATTTTGTGTAATGGAGGAGCACATTGTAAGTTGTCCTACCCTTCCTTTGGCTCTTACATTCTTTCCGCTACCTCTTCCAAAATGAACACTGAGCCATTGAAGGTGTGATAGAGATGTTTCAGTGTTGAACACTCCTGTCACTTTTTCACAGCACTATGATGCCTTCTGAGTCTTCCCAAGGTCACTGCCATCTTAAAAGAGAAGTTTCTCTAACCAGAAGTGAGAGTAGTATTAATATATGGGTATGTACATTAAGGGAAGTGCTTACTGGGCAGTTTAGTGACCATAGTATATACTTTTAGTCAGATAGCAGCAGATGTTGCACCCCTAGGGTTCTTGACTACACCTCTTGTCGGTTTTCAGTATCAGGGATGTATTCCCTCCCATGGAGTGGGTCTCCAGTCAATTTAGAGGGTGGTTGTTTTCCCCCATATCAGACATGCCACTCTTGTACCCATTGGCTCATTTGGCCTAGTTGGCCAAATATAAGGCTTGAAGTATCCACTGTTAAGTATCTTCATTTTATCTCTCTCTCCCATTGAACTGCATGCAGTATGGCTTCTTTGAGCTTTCTGCCAGCTTGTCTACATGGAGGATGTTTTCAGCTCAGCTCCAGCAGGGTTTCTCAGTGACCTTGCAGCCCAAGTATATGGAGTCTTCAACAGTAGGGTCTTACCATCTATTCCTGATGGGAAGCCAAGGGCCTTGGCAATGGCCTATAATGTTTTGGGGGCATCAGGGACCACCCTGGCTAACAACTCACTGGAAGGTATCCCATCCCTGGCACTGAAAAATTTCTATTAACAATCTATGGCTCCTATGTGTTCCATTGTCCAAAAAAGTAGGTTTCCATATGACTGATTTATATCCTCTTAGATTTTGATTAGTCCTCACTCCACTTTTCTTTTACTCAGTCTCTGCCCCTGACTTCAGGTAGGCCTTCTTTTTTAAATATTTATTTATTATGAGAGTGAAGGTGAGATCAAAAGAGGCAGGCAAAGAGAGACTGTATGGGCCTGTCAGGGCTTCCTGCTACTGCAAACAATCTCCAGGTGAATGCACCATTTTGTGCACTGGCTCTTTGTGAGTACTGGAGAATCAAACCCAGCCTTTAGGCTTTGAAAGCAAGAAAATTTAACTGCTGTGTCATCGCTCCAGTCCTCAACTTTCTTCTTTTTTTATATTTTATCTATTTGTTTGAGAGAAAGAGAACATGCTAGTGCCTCCAGCCACTGCAAACTAACTTCAGACATATGTGCCCCCTTGTGCACTGGCTTACATGGGTCCTAGACAATTGCACTGAGATCCTTTGGCTTTGCAGGCAAATTCCTTAACCAGTAAGCTATCTATCCAGGCCAACTTTCTTCTTTTAGGTAGATTGAATTTGGTTCTGCTGCAAAAACAACTCCTCAAGTGACAGCATGTCAGGTTAACTAACTGTTGCGTTAGGATCCCTTTCCTAGCATTCAAGCTAAGGGAATATCTATAGATGGGACATGAATTATTCATTGCAGATAGGAACAAAAAACCTGGGAGAATATGTGTAGTTCTTGCAGAGTCATATTTTGTGTGTCTTACACTCAATTTTCATTAGGCAAAATAAGTCACATAGTCAAGCCTAAAGATAACATAATGAAAATGTCTTATCTGAGCATTGAGACTGGTGTGAGTAGCCTTGTTTCAGTGATTTGACTACAGTCAATATACTACCTTCATGCTGCATATTCAGGGACAAAAAACCAACCAGACACCATTTATGGAAGGAACAGCATTCATTTCAGCTTACAGATCTAAAGGGAAATCCCATCAATGGTAGAATTATCTGTTTAGTTCCATAGTTCCAATCAGTGAGCCAAACACAAGTACCAGTGCATTTGTACTCGTGCACTTATACATACCACACCACACACACACACACACACACACACACACACACACACACCTGCCAGAGTACAGCTTTGCTATCACACAACTTTGGGCTGGACAAAAGATCCACCCTCAGTGACACTTTAGGGTTGGACTTCTGGATTTTTTTCTCAGGGACACCTCCTCCAGCCAAATGACTGGAAAGCCAAGTTACACACTTTAATAAAACACTTGAGTATGTGGGGGTCACACATTCAAACTCCTACACTTCCCTTTTTCCTCACAAACTTTCCTTACCTCCCTTTAATTATACAATGCCATCTATTCCTTAAACATACATTGAACATCTAGTGTTACATGTGCTCAAACTTTAAAAAGCCCATGATGAAAACTACTAAAATTCTTCAGCTTTTATCTTCCTAGTATCTCTGTATGTGTTGATGACTTTTCATATGATTTTCCTTGAAGCACTTTCTTGGTGACACATGTCAGTTGACTGGGAAGTCTTAAGTGTGAGGAATAGAATTGGCAATGTGCCTCTGTGATTTATTAGCAATATGATCTTGGTTATTTCTTCTCTTTCATCTGAACTTGTCTCAGCAATAGAGATTTTAGAACCTCTGGGGTTAACTTGCACAAGATTTGTGAGTCATGTGCCTAGCTTGAAGAATTATAAATCTCATGCAAGCCATATCTTCTGTCACTTTCATCAAATCCCTTTAAGGGTTCTCATTTCTCTCACAATCAAGACAGGTATATTTTTAAGGCTCTAAATTGCCCGTGTGGCTCTTTCCCTTGCTTTCTTGGCCCTAACAAAGAGACTAATGTGGGCTTTTTGACAGTCCAAAACACAGTGGACTTGGCATCTTGGCTCCTTTTGTCACTGTAGTATGCTCTTAAAATATTTGCAAGGTTCAGCTCATCATTTCATCTGCCTTACCATTGCTTCAGTGAGTTCTGTTGACCATTCTTTGTAAGATAGTGACCCTCATTTCATTCTATACTCATATCTTTCCATTTACTCTTTCAATATTGATTCCTTATCACCTAACATATATATTTGTTTATTTCATAGAATGTAAACCCAATGAAAGCTAAGACTATTTGGTTGATAGTAAATTCTATATATCATAGTTAATGCCTGACACATAGTGGGTTCTTACTAAATGGTAACTAACTAAATGGAATTTGTAATTTATCACTCAAGAAAATAATAGGATTGGCCAGAGAAAACAAGGGAGGTAACTGTTATCTTCTGTTTATTGTTATACATACATGACCTGTCAGAAACTTTGCTAATACATAATTGCTAAGATTTTGCAGTTTCTTTCATGTCACTTACCAACTGCAACTTAAATGGTAAGCATTGTGGTTCATGACTATAATTCCAGGACTCGGGAGACAGAGACAGGCAGATCTATCAATAGTGCTTTCTGGTAGCTAGTCTAGTCTAGTCTGTAAGCTCCAGGTTCAGGGAAAGACTCTACCTAAAAAATGAAAGTGGGCAGGATATGTGATGTTGAATTTTGACCTCCACACTCATGCACAATCACCCACATGTACACAGGTGCCCACACATACATACAACCAAGCATAGAGCATTATTGCATACCATACACATACACATACCAAACACATACACATGCAAAAATAATAATTTCTTTGAAGTGTTCTTTCTTCAGGCAGACATTGCTCTATTTGAAATGTAAGCTACCCTTATGCAAATGGGCTAAGGGCAGGAGTAAAATTACTTCCTTTCTTGGAAATGAATAAGAAGAAAAATATCAAACAGTAAGTTGAAACTAGAGCAATGAATTCAGTAGTAAGGAAGTTACAAAACTAAAATAAAATTACCTCACCTTATTTGAAAAGTTTAAGAATCTAATTTAGAAGGCTCAGCTTTTCATTTAAGCCAGAGGGTCATTTTATTATAACACAAAGTGTAAACTTATTAATAGTATTGTTAACATTTTTATACTAATTCATTGAAATCTGATGTGTACAAGATTTATCTCAATTTGGATTGGCTACATTCCAAGTGATCACTTGTCACTTGTGGCTGGTTGATGATACATTGGGTAGAACATTTTTATTTATCTTCCCTTATCAATTTACAGGGATGGTTTCTATTGGTACTTTACCATTTTTTTATTGTTTTAATTTAACAAAAATAAAGCACAAACAAGGATTCATCCCTTTTAATTTTCATTTTCTATTAGTAGGATTGCTTATTACAACTGACATTTGAGAGCTACATGTCTTGCGGTACTAATAGTTGTTTTACTAATGTTACTTAAGTTTTCATGGCCATGTACAAAAAGATTGAGAGGAAAATGAAGTCCAGTGGTATTACAGAATTTGCTAGAATTTACATTGCTTAAAATAGCTATGATGCCAAAAATAGCTAGGCTGGTATTCAGTCTCAAGTATTGTTTTTCAACTAATTTAGAATTGTGTGTATGTAGCACCTGAGATACCAAGGAGCTACACATTGGGCATTAACTGTTACGATAGGAAACTGATCATTAGAATAAATGTGAATTTCTAAGTAGGGTCTTCAATGTATCTAGTAACTTTTCAAATAAAACTATCCCTAGCATCCAATAACTGAAGTAAACCTGAGAAACCCTAAATGGCTTAATTGTTATCATATTACTTATCAACTATTTTTGGTCATGTGGGAAAATGTTGATTTGCTATGTTGTATCTGTTCATCCCTCAATAAACAGATGTTCAAGAGTAAAAGTTGCTGAAGACAGTTTTATTTTTAGAAAATATTTTTGCATTAAACCCCAGCTTAAATCCAAAGAAACTAATGTCAGTTCCTAGTAGAGTTGCAGTTCTGCTCATTACTAAGGAGGTCACATGACCTCAGACTGAAGTTATGATTCTGCTTACAGCAGGTGCCCTGCTAGAGACTTGAAAGCTCCTCTTTCTAAATGTGAGTTCACATACACTTCCTGCCTTGTATCACTTATAAATCTGAGGGAGCTGGAAACTTTCTAATGGTGATTTAAATTCTCAAAGCCATTGAACACTGAATTCTGAATATCAGAATAGTTCTGGTGTCAACTATGTTTAATATTTTGTATCTTTTGAATCACTATTAAATCCAGATATGGCAGGAAAAAAGTGTGTGTAAAAGGAAAACAGTGTCTTTGAAGTCACTAAGTGGCCATGTAATAAACCTTTTGAATCTTACTCCAAAGTAATTTTTTTCTCAAGATTTTAGTTGCACATTCAAGTAGATATCATTTTTGTGCCTAGGAAATGTCTTGGCTTTGGTTATCATTGCCCTCTGTGGAATATGAATAAGAATGAGGAGACCACAAAGGAGGAGATGAGTTTGCTTTGGAAACAGGGTTTCTTGCCATGTTATGTGATTTTCAAAGTAAAATGTTAACCTGAATTATAATCTCTAAGCCTTCATTGTTGATGTTGGCTATTGTCCACTGTCACTTGTACTAGCAGCCATTGGAGAGTTTGCAAAGGCTCCTGTAGCCTTGTTTTTTTTTTTTTTTTTAATTTAATTTATTAGTTTTCTTTTCAGTAAATACAGGCAGTTTGGTACCATTATTTAGGCTCATCAGTGATCTACCCCCTCCCATTAGACCCTCCTTGTTAATGAAAATGGGTCGTGCATTGTGATGTTAGCCCCCAGTTATTTGTATGATAAATGTCTGCAAATCATGACCCAACATGTGACTGTGACATTCTTTCCGCCCCCTCTTCCGCAAGATTTCCCTGAGCCATGTTGGGTTCATTTTTGGTCTGCTTCAGTGCTGAGGTGTTGGGGGCCTCTGAGGCTCTGGCTCTCTGATTTGGTAGGAGTTGATTTTTCTCTGCGTTGGTCTCCTTCCCCTTTGTGCTGGTATCTGGTTCACAGGAAAACATCACCCTTGCTTGTTTTGCCAGTTGTCCTTAGTTTCAGTTGGGCCCCTTTTGAGGTATGATGGGGCAGCTCTCTCCTTAATATCTGCATCTATCTGAAAAAGAGAAGCAGATTCTCCAACGGAGAGTAAGTTAGCACCCGGAAAGTTGAGATAACACTTACTTTTTTGATAGAGAGCTTAATAGGTGTAGGCCCTCTTGTACCCCATGATTGATGGTAGCTTGATATTGTAGAGTGGGCTTGTGTTTGGGTATGGTTCTGACTTGTTTCCCAGCTCCAGCTATGGGTCTAGTACCACTGAGTGGATCAGTTAGCCAAATCAAGAGCAATTGGTTCCTCACCATGGCTGTGTACCACTATTGCACTTGTGTGGGCATCACATCCGGTTATTTGTTGCTAATTAGGTTAAACAATGTGTTGCTTGGACAGATCTTGGTCATTTCCCTCAGTCACCTATGTAGCACCTTCTGGCACTAGACACGCTGACTGTCTGGGGACTGACTCTCTCCTGGCTTCCAGCCATGTCATTCCATTTTACACGTCAGCTGCGTATGGAGTCTTCAGCAATAGGGTCTTACCACTGGCCTTTGGTGGGTTATCAAGTACTCTGACAGAAGTCTGTCATGGTTTTGGGAAACCTTGTAAGTTTCTCTGATCAAAAGCTCATTGTGGATGGTAGGCCCAAGCTGGAAGTGGGGGCTACAGGTCAGTGTCAACTAAGAAATTGAGGAAAAACATAACTAACCTGTAGCCTTGTTTTTGATATTAGTTATTGCTGTTAGTAACTAGAACTTCAAAGTAAGTCATAGTTATGAATAAATTGTATCAAAAGAAATAAAACTTAAATGATGAGATTTTTATTACAAAAAAATAAACATTATTGATCATATAGAGCTTACTCCATGACTTCTTTTGAGTGTTGACTTATAGGGGAGGCTTTAGTGTGGGCCCAGGACAACAAATAATTACTCAATGATGGGGTGCAGATCACAGTCCTTGGTTCCTGGGTTATCAAATCCTTCACAGTGTTCACCCCTGTTTCTGGCAATAATGAATAACAGGAGGCGGGATCTTAATTAGTTTGTAGTCATAGAGTCCCACACAGAGAATGGATTTTTCAGAAATAAAATTAAATGCAAGGGCTGACAACTTTAAAACTTAAAGAAAATCCACACTATTAATGGTCTGTTTCCAAGTGAGCTCTGAATTTTATCCTGGGCTTCAGATCAGACTTTTGGGCATCAGCAGAAATTGGAAGAAATTAGAAACCTCAAGCCAAGAAGGTAGGCTTCTCCACAGAGGCAAAATTGTCAGGTCTATTTCTGCAGGTGATGTAGGTTTTTCTGATGGACTGTATCAGCAGGAGTCCATGAGGTGACAGATAAGTACAGTGCAGTGGAAAGGAATGGTGAGAAGCAAAGTGATGTTCCACAGAGAGCAGCTCACATAATTGTGGAGCTTCCTAGGTCCCCATCAGAGGATACTTAATAAAATAGGGATCCACTTCCTGAGAGATCCAAAGTCTTTGGCATGATGACAGATCAGGAAATATGGGGAAGCATGGGATAGTATCCCAGATTATATATACACAAATCATCAAGGGCAGGCCTGGGAGAATATTGGCCCATGCACAAAAGTGATAAAAATATGATACTCTACCTTGAATACATGCTGGAAATGAACCATGAGCTAGGAGAGTACTTCTGAGGTGTTGCAAACTTGAGCCACAGGTCAGAGGTAGCATGAGCCCTGTTCTGATTGGTTACTGTTGGTGTGAAAGATCATTGTCTCTGCACTAGACAATGGAGAGACAGTAAGCATATCTAGATCATCTTTTCAGGCAGCTCCTCATAGAAATCTGAAGAAAAATAATACATTATTAAAATGCTTAGAAGTCATATTAATATAATGGTGGCACGCAGAAGCACATGGCTTTCTTCTCTTTCACTACACCGTTGTCTTCTATATTGTTGCATATTAAAGCAACTATATAGAGTGACCCCATTAGGAATGCTATTAGAATTTAAATTTACTTAAAATAAAGCATAAATTTAAAAAGTAAAATTAATTACTTAGTAAATCAAGCCTATTATTTTTTTGTATTGTTGAGGATGTTAAATTAAATTCCTTCCCTGCAACGTGGTTGAATTATATCAAAGTGGAAATGGAACTTGATGGTACCTGTGAAAGAAGTTTGAAAGAAATGAATATGCCAAAGAGTCTAGAAACTACACTGTGTGCTCCATACTAATTGAAGATACTCTCGTTCATTCTTAAATTTTTTAATTTATTTTTTATCTATTTGAGAGTGACAGACAGAGAAAAAGAGGCAGAGAGAGAGAGAGAATGGGCACGCTAGGGCCTCCAGCCACTGCAGACAAACTCCAGACACGTGTGCCCCCTTGTGAATCTGGCTAATGTGGGTCCTGGGGAATCAAGCCTCAAACTGGGATCCTTAGGCTTCACAGGGAAGCACTTAACCGCTAAGCCAACTTTCCAGCCCTCTCGTTCATTCTTATTGTAAATACATTTAGTTAAGTTAGGGTTACAGAGTAATAGCAGAGCAACAAGAAGATAGTATCTGGAGTTTAACATCAATATGATTAGCTGATAGTACCATTTTAAATTCACAGATCTCTATTTCACACTCAAACATTAAGAAACCTTAAGCAATAATGTCTAAAAATCTGGAGGTTATATGGAAAGCTAGTAGAGAATCAATATGAGAATTTGATTCTCCTATCAAAGGAGGCAATATCTAAGACTGGTATTACTTTGTAACAGCTTATAGATAATCTATTTTAGTCTGCTATCTGGTATAATTTTCATCTCCCAACATTCTTCATAGATGATCAACATTGTTTGACTCTCATGGATAATGTTTTAGACATAGCAATTTTACATCTGAATATCCTATATTTTCTGAATTCTTTATAGAGAATCATCACTACATGTCCAGAATGTAATTTTTTTTCTATAAATATAAGTAGATTTCTTATCTTGTGCACATTATCATCATAAAGAAGTAGGTAAGGAACCTTTGGTAGAGAAGGAAGAGTGTTCACACACAGGGAAGGAATATTTGTCCCTTGGCCAAACAGCTGGATCCTAGTCAAGGGAAGCATGGCATCCTCATGGGTATTAGCGGCCAAAAAGAACACTCATCAGAGTAGTACATCCACATTAGAGAAAAATGATTGTGAATTACTGTGTAGGAAGAGGTGGACACAGCTATCACACCGACATCTCTCAGTATTTAAATGTAACATGTAAAAAAGAGGAGGTAGCAGTGCCCAATTCCTAAGGGGAAGGGTTCTGCCCAATAAGGAATTAATGGTACCACCCCCACTATTTTCCATGGCATGCCAGTACTAGAACCTGGTCTGATGAGAAAGGATACATGAATCTACAAGACTCAAACATGGAGACCAGTGGCCAACCATCAACCTAGCAGAACCTTAAAATTGCCCTCTGTCCATTCTCAATGAACATCACCCCAAATCAGTTGCATTTTTTTTTTATTTTCCACTATATACTTTTCACTTCTATAAAGTAAACATCTCACTAACTAATGGAAGGTTTTCCTAACTTAGCAAGATAAACTCCTGACCTAGAACTAGGTCTCCAGGTTCATCAGAACATCTGGCAACCACATACTTGGGATAAAACGCCAGAGTGAATTCAAAATTAAAGAAATAAGAAAGGGTCTATATTAGTTACTTTACTCATTACTGTGACCAAATACTTAACAAGAAACAGGGTAAGAAAGAAAAGATACATTTTAGTTCACAATTTAAGGGGTACAGTCCATAATGCCAGGGAAGACATGGTGACAGGAGAGTGTGGCTGGCTTGTCTCATTACATCAGTAGTCAGGAGCAGACAGCAATTAGGAGGTAGAGTTTAGCTATCAAAACTCCAAGCCCACTCACCCCTAGTGACCCACTCTTTATTAAGTTATGCCTTCTTAAGGTTCCAACACTTTCCAAAGCAGTACAAACAGCTGGAAATCAACTGTTCAAACACATGAGCCTTTGGGGACATTTCACATTAAAACCACAAAAGGTTCTATAAAGCTCTGGTCTGATCTTAGAGCACCCTACTCGTATAGCCATGGATATGTTGACAAGTCCAGGCCTCACAGGCAGAGGATGCTATGGAGCATGGTGCTCTGAGGAGTGATGTCCTTTGGTCACTTGAAAAGGCAGCATTGCTCATGACTGATTTTCATTTCTATAAAATCAGTCTCATCCAGTACCCTAAATCATCTCTTCTTTTTCTAAGTCTATGCGCCTCAATTACTTTGAGTATACCCACAAGTGCATGCATGGCTTCTGAAGTGTAATGGCACTTTAGATATCATTCCTTTCCATGCGGAACCATCTGTGCTCAGCCAATGTCTTTTCCAATTACATTGTACATCACATCATCTGTGTTGTTTATTGTTTGTGTGGCATTTGTACACTGAGCAATAGAATCTGTCCAGAATCAAACCACCCAATTTGTTGCTTCTCAAATATAAGTATTAGTATGCAGGCAATCAGGCATTCTAGTGCATGTTTTAAGGCCTGTACATAAGACCTTGGCCAATTTTTTAATTGTTACCAGTCTGGTGATTTTAGAGGAGAGATGAAAATGAACTAAGTTGAACAATTTTGATTTAGAAGTTTATGACAAATTTAATTTTGAAGGATTTGAACCATGTTTCAAACTAGAATTCTGCTTCATTTATATTAGTTTGTCAGGGCTAGAGAGATGGCTTAGTAGTGAAGGAACTTGCCTGCAGAGCCTAAGGACCCAGATTCAATCATCCAGATCCCATGTAAGCCACATACACATGGTGGTGCATGCATCTGCAATTTGTTTTCAGTGCCTAGATACCCTGGCATGCCCATTCTCTCTCTCTCCCTCTTAATAAAAAAATAAAAATAAATCTTAAAAAATTAGTCTTTCATTGATCTCAATCAAGAATCAGTCTTTTCTATTACTTTATGGGATATAAACAGATGGGTTTATTAAATTTATGTTGTAATGTTTTGAAGCCTTATAAAATGGTTGATAGTATCCCTGCATTTTGGTCTTCCTTATTTACTCCCTTGCAGTATTCCTGTCTCTGAATTAATGGATAGCTCATATATAAATGAAGTAACTTATTACACTCATATTTGTATATTCATACCAGTGTATAGGATATCTAGGCAATATAGAATATCTAGCTCATTGTTTTGGAAAGTGCCAGGTCATGTAACATAGATCCTCTCTAAGAAGTTTCTAGGCATGCAGCAGTGAGGGAATCCTCTTAACTTCTAAAGGCCCCCTTGCAAAGTCTCTTGATGGTATGTTATCACTTGTGTCATGTTAAGGAACCTACTTGAAAGATTTCATGATATAAGGCATTAAGGGGGCTGTTATATTTTAGGAATGACAATTGGAAAGCAGAAGATCCCAGAAATTTTAATTTTTGAACTTCCTTCTATATCAAAATCTTGCTGGTATATCATATTATGTTGATGTGTTAAGCAGTCAAACTTGACTATAATCTTACTGCTTCCTGAGTTTTCATGCCCACATTTCTCAGGCCTGTTTGAGACTCTTAGCCACTGATCATCTACTAGTTACCTTAGCTTTGGCTCTGTCATCTGCTCCCTCTTTTAGTATTAGTATCAGCTGTTACCCTAGGACTATAAGTTTGTTTACTGATTAAACACTAATGTGGAAGAACCTGCTGAATTTTTGGCACTATGTAAGTCATGTAAGTTATGATAATAAATACTTTACTTCAAGAATGTGCCTTTGAAGGGGGCAGTCTATATGGGGAGTAGGGGAATTACAAAAGAATCAAATTGCTCAGTGCAGAGATTTTAGAAAACACAGATACAGTAGAAAGTGTGTCTTGGCCAGGAGTGATGGTGCACACCTTTAATCCCAGGACTTGGGAGGCCAAAGGAGAACAGGACCCTACCTCAAAAAATAAATAAATAAATAAGTATGTAAGTGTGTCTCATTTACTCGATTCATATGTTTATTTTATTTTTTTATTTTTTATAATTAACAACCTCCATGATTATAAACAATATCCCATGTTAATCTCCTCCCTCCCCCACACTTTCCCCTAATATGATTCTTAAACTAATTTGTTAGGAAGCTGAAAAAGCAAACAAAATCAAAGGAAAATAATAGCATGAAAAACCCTTCAGTTTTAGGTTTAGGTTTGGCAGGATGCACATGGTAGGAAATTAGCATCACATAGGGGAAGTTAAGAATTAAGCCTGGAAAGGTAGATCAGATAAATTGGAGAAAAGATAACTGAAGTTAGTTATAGTTGCTGAGAGTAGAAGTAGAAAAGGAAACCCTGGGCTGGAGAGATGGCTTAGTGATTAAGGATTAAGGCACTTGCCTACAAAGCCTAAGGAATTAGATTCGATTCTCCAGGTCCCATGTTAGCAAGATACACATTGTAGTGGCTAGAGGCCCTGGTGTGTCCATTCTCTTTCTCTCTCCCTCCGTATCAAATAAATAAATAAAATGATAAAAAATTAAAATTATTTAAAAAAAGTAAACCCTGAGTTGACTTAGTAGATATGTAAAGGGTACTGAGAAAAAGACAAGTGAAATAATCAAGAGAAAACTTATACCATGGTAAAAAGATGAAATTGATACCATAAAGGAGAAAGGAGCCAGTAGAGACATTTGCAGCAGGGAGATGGATCTAAATAAGAATTTTACACAACTTGAATTTTTAGAGTAACATTTACTTTTGAAACTGAGGAGAGAGAAATTTCCATATGTTAGAAAGTTAAAGAGTACCCCCAAACAAACATATAGACAGTAAGTGGTCAAATTCTTTGAAGAAAACAAAAAAGAAGTGCCAACTGACAATGTATACAGGTCAACTCTTATTTTTTCCCCTCTGAGTCAGAAACCCTTAGGCTGCACGTGTGGGAAAAGGGAAGGGAATAGACAGAAGGAAGCCAGAGCAGAAACAGGAAATACAAGGGATTATAAGTACTTTAAAAGAAGGTGTGGAAGATCTGTAAGTTCCTTTCACACATCAATAACAACTCTTGCTCTCTCAGCATTTCCTCTCCAACTGAAATTTAACCTACCTTTTGGCACAGTCCTCACACACCAGCAAAGCAGTTTCTTTTATCTCAGTCTTAGAACTTGGCTCATACTTTCTCTCATGACTGGTCTATTTCGTTTCCCAGTTACTTTGACCTACATTGCTTTCTGTTGGGGCCCATGGCCAAGAAACTACTTTGAAACATCCACAGAGGATGATATGTATATATTGATATCCAGACGAATAAAAATAAGATAGTTACACTGTCTTGGTCAAGTCATTTAAATTCTAAGTTCCACACATTCCCGCCTTCCATTTTTTAAATGATGCTTTTTTCACATTACATGTAAAGTGTATTCTAGTTTTAAAGTTCCAGGTTCTAAATTATGCAAATATATTTTGTATGAAAGAAAAATCTTAACTATAAGGAAGTGTGGTGGAAAATCAAGGAATTACAAAAATAAGATTTCACTCTTAGTTTCTTGGATGAGAGTTTTGTGCCCTTACCTAAGATAACTTACTAGGAATCAGTTTTGAACTCTTCATAATTGGAAAATATGTGATTTTTCTATAGGATTATTGTGAAAACCTTATGAAATAATATGAGTGAAGCTGCCAGCACAAATGTGGCATGCAATGCTACCAAATGATCACATATGTCTCACTTAAAATAACTTTGGTTTTCATATTCACTTTCCTTATAAAATAATAACAAAAATTGACTGAGCCTGTACTCTGTACCAGGCACTGAGTCTTTTGCATGAACCAATACATGTAGTTCTCAGGAAACTCTATGAGGTAGGTATTATTTTCATTTTCATTTTATAATTGAGGAAACTGAGGCAAGGAGCAGTTCAGTAATCTGCCCAGTGTAACTCATATAGTAAAGAGGCCAAATATAAATCTAAATTGGATTCCAATTCCCATGCCTATGCTTTAGAGTTGGTGCATATATATGGAATAACTCCTGGTTGAATATGTGCTGAGATAAATTATATTTGATATAAATCTTAACTTTATATGGCTTTCAAGTTTTCAAATATAATTTCTAGTAGAACTTCAGATGTGTGTAAAGTGCACAGTTTGTCAGTAATAACAAACAGAAGTGGTCAGCTCACAGAATCTGTCAGAAACACTTTGTGATGGAGCACTAGTTACTCTCTTTGAAAAGAAGAATGTTGATTGGCTTTATAGACTGGGCCAGATAAATACTTTGATGTCTAAAGCTTTCTCTGTGCATTTCTTGGCCTGAATAATAAATGTAAGTCCATCAAAGAAAAACCATAAGAACAGGGTAGGGTAGTTAATGCTGCAAATGCAAGCACTCAGGATGCTGAGGCAGGAAGCTTGTTATGAATTCAAGGCCTTCTGAGCCAACCTGGGCTACACAGCAATACCTTGTCTCAAAAAAACATAAATCAAATCACAATATCTGATAGCATACATAATTCTAAGATTTTTAAATAAATGTAGGCTACTCTATTATTATTATGAAGAATAAAATGGGAATCATTTAATTGATAATTTATTAAAACCTGAAAGTGGTTTGCTTTGATAATTAAAGTAATATATTTGATACATGTTTAACATATATTGCTAGTATAGAAATTTGCACTTCTCACAAAGGAAATCAGTAGTTACCCTTTTCGTTAAACATATTAAACATCCTTTGCATTGTTTACAGCTAACTGTGCAGTATTATTAATAAAAAAGAACCTCATATACCCTGTTACGAGATTGACATTAAGTGAGAGTACTCACCAATCAAATGAGCAAAATATTTGAATTATTTCTGGATATGCAGAAAGAAAGGTAAATTTATGGGTAAGATATTTTTATTTCCAAAGTAACAAAAGAGAATTTTAAAAAAGTGTTTTTAATGGAAATGATGGCTTTGAATTTGGACCATGAAAAAATAAGAGTACAGCTGTGCAATTTTGGTTAAAGA